>NC_029772.3:23520671-23530779 GCF_000817695.3 Arachis duranensis | reverse complement strand
TATAATAATTAATTAAATAATTATTTATTTTAAAGATAACTTGCGATGTGATAAGTCATTGGCATTTTCAAGTTCTTTCAGAAGGAAATATGAATAGGAACTCAATTTTTCTTCTCTCTAATAGTTAATTCTGTGTTATGTCAGAAAAAGAGAAAATAGAACCTTAAAAGGTTCTCCCATTGGAGTTGCTCTAAGTATTGAATCAAATGCAAAGATATTATCTAAGCATTGTTCTTCGCATTGACACTGTATTTTCCATAGTAAGGCATGACTGGCTTACATATTTCATCATTGTACAATGAACGATATGTTTATACAAGTACACTGCGATTCCTTCCTAACATTGAATACGGAGAAAATTTTAACTTAAATTTGTCTTCTTTTTTGCGATACTAACTTGAGATTGAATAAATTTTTGAGGTAATGTATTCTGACAACTAAATATTTGAATAGTTGATTGAAAATTGACTAAGTTCTTGATCTTAAGGAACTTATCAAATAAGTGAAAATTCTATCTTACTAAAGAATTACAAGATTTTTTGGATTTTAATTTCATATACTACTAGAAAATATAAAATTATAGACGAATTTTTAAAATAAAATTTGTTATCAAAAATACTGACAAATTTTTTTCGGTAAAATAATTAAAAAAATTTTCAAATATTTATCGACAGATTATAAAATCTTCTGATAATTTTGTCGATAAAATTAAACTTTTGATTTTAGAGTTATTACCGATAAAAAATTCGTTTGTAATTAATGAATAAATTTGTCACAAATTTGAGTAACCCTAACTTAAAGTACCATCTCTCGAGCTCCATTCACACATTTGTACACAAAACACATTCCTCTCTTTCTCATACGAGCTTTCCCGCCGCTGATGCCGCCGTCACACGAACTCTCTCCGTCACTACTTGCGTCACACAAGCTCCTTCCGCTGTCGCTTTCGTTGCGTCTTGTAACACCCTAACATTTAGCACCTCATGATTGTACTAAAAGCTCATGCGTTACTTACCCCTAACCTTTTTATTATATACTATCTTTATTTAATATTAAGCATTCGCGAATACTAACCGAAACTTGAATTAAGAAAATGAGAGGGGACTTTATTTTAAATTACTTAATCACAAAAGTATATATATTCATATAACTTTATATACATAGACTTATTCAAAGAATCTCAATTATAAGTCTTACCCCTCTAAAATCTAAAAACAATAAACAACGAGGGAAAAATAAATTCTAACAACTCAACTCATGAACATAATCTTCTATGCTCATGTAACTCCGTAATAAACCTTCGCACATGTAGCTGAAAGGGGGTGGAAATAGTGTGTAAGAATTAGAGAGTTCTTAGTAGGGTCAGAGTTAGAAGTTAAGTTCATTTTGCTATTATTAGCCAACCCAACTAACAGCAAAACACATACAAGCATAAATAATAAAAGAACACAGAAGTTAATCAGTCATACAGCACACACACACACACAATTACAGAGTTACATAGCACAAAGATATGCGCAAACAAACATGATGCATGTCTATCCCTAGTGCAGGTAATGAGCTCATTTGTCGGTTTCGACCCTCTCCTGGCACAATCCAACTCACAAGTCGGATAAGGCATTCCAGCGACATAACCTCTGCAAGTTTCTACTTTTTGCAAGCGCTTATTCTCTAGCTGAAGTATGTTGAACATGACCTCTGCAAGTACTTGCAGGCGTTGATTCTCCAGCTGAAGCATGTGACACATGTTCATAGAAGCCATTCTATATTTACGAGCGTCCCTGCACAATCATTCACATACAAAGCCTACGGCTTTTTAACATTTATCATTCGGCACCATAACCATACTGTCGTCACCCTCTCATGACCTTCCTATAATCACACGTGCCGATTTATCTTTTCTTCAGTCTTTTGATTATCAACATAAATAAATCAAATTATCTTCGCATTATTCTCACACCCTTCACTAAATATCTTATGGAAAATAATCATAAGGTTCTTTAATTAAGTCGCTGTTTTCTAAAGCTTTTAAGATTACTCTATTATTTATTGAATTATATTCTGACTTAACTCAGCAACCTTTGTCTGAGTTTGACTTCTAGTACCATAACCTCTGTAACACTACTAGAAAATTAGTTATTACAGACGGATATTTCCGACGGATTTTATCCCACTGAAATACAGACGGAATTTCAGAGGGATTTTTTTGTCGGAAAACAAAAAAATAGATTAGCATAAATTACAGACGAAAAAGAGAATCCGTCTATAATTCCGTCAGAAAAATTAATTTTTTTCGTAAAAAATAGTTACAGACGGAAAATCTGTCTATAATTAAATAGACAAAACGCTACGTGTTATTAAATTATTACAAACGGATTTTTCGTCTGTAATTTAAATTATTCTGTCGAAAGATGTGAAAATAAGGGTATGAAAATCACGTTCTCCTCGACGGTGTCTTCATTTTATTTTTCTATTTAAAGCAAATTAATTAATTTTTTTTGAAAGTTCAATAAGTTTGTATGGTCTTTGTGTTTCTGTATTTTCAGGTTGATCTTGATCTACATAGTTCACCTTCTATGTTTTTGGATTCAATAGTTCAATATGTTGCTGATGGAGGTATTCTAAGTGCACTGCAACAGACATGACAGTGCTCTGTGGGGGATATATAGATACGGATGATGGATTATTCCTGCTCAGAGAAAAATATTGAATTGTACAAAAAGCTAAGTAGTGCAATTATTGATGATGGCTTAATTCACATGGTATTTTCATTTTTGTGCAATAACACCATTCTTTTTGCCTTACCAATAAGAGTCATTTATGTTACTGAATTTTCTTCACATTTAAGTAGTTTTCTAAGATGATTAGGCTGAATTTTATCTACAGGAGGAGTTCCAGTTTGCACTTTGACGTTAGGATTTTTGCTAATAAAAATTTTTATAAAAATATAGTCGCGTTGTAAGTATAGATTCTAAATCAACAGAAAATCTCTTCGTACAAACATTTGGTTGTCACAAGTAACAAACCCCTTAATAAATTGATAACCGAAGTATTCAAACCTCGGGTCGTCTTCTCAAGGAATTGTAGGGAGGTATGTTCTTATTATTGGTTATGAGTCTTGTAAATTGGGGGTTTTGAAAGTAAGGAAGAAGTATGTTAATTGATAGGTAAAATAAATAAATAACTGTAAAATAAACTCTTGACAAGATACGAGAAATTGGAAGCCCTATCCTAGTTATCCTTATCGATGGTGATGAGAATTGAGTTTTAATCCGACTTAGTTAACTTTTACTAAAGCAAAGGAAAGTCAAGTGGACTAATTAGTCTGATCCTCAGGTCCTAGTCAATTCCTAAGAAATGACTAGAGTTATTGGAATTCAATTCAATTAGCAAAAATAGCAATTATCAATCACGATGAGTTTGATAACTCAAGAGTCACCAATTAATCAACCAGAGCCAAGAATATAGAAAACTAAATTAAAATCATAAATATCTGGAATACCTCAAATTGCATGGAGATGTCAATTCTAACATGGAAAAGTTCATAAGCCAATTAGGCAACATAAATCAAATACAAATAAAAGCTTCAGAATAAACAAAAATAGAAGAGAAACATAAATTATTGAACCTGGTATGAAGAAACAATCCTAATCCTAATAGAAATCCTAATCCTAAATCCTAAGAGAGAGGAGAGAACCCCTCTCTCTGAAAACTACATCTAAAATTGTGAAAAGTGTGTTATGAGTGTATAATCTGATTCTGCTCCACTCCCAGCCTCTAATCTGTGTTTTCTGGGCCGAGAACTGGGTCAAAAACAGCCCAAAAGTCACTCCCACTACTTTCTGGTCCGTACAGGTCGCGGCAAAGTGACGCAGAGGCGTCGTCCATGCGTTTGCGTGGAATGAGATTGGCAGATGCGACGCATCCGCGTGGAGCGTGCGTTCGCGTCACCTATTTGTATGGCTACTATGGCGAATTATATATCAAATCGAAGCCCCGAACGTTAACTTTCTAACGCAAGTGGAACCGCATCATTTAGACCTCTGTAGCTCAAGTTATGATCATTTTAGTGCGAGAGGGTCAGGCTGATAGCTTTGCAGTTCCTTCAACTTCTTGTATTCCTTCCACTTTTGCATGCTTCCTTTCCATCCTCTAAGCCATTCCTACCCTGTAATCTCTGAAAACACTTAACACACATATCACGGCATCAAATGGTAATAAGAGAGGATTAAACATAGAAAAATTAAGACCAAAGAAGCATGTTTTCAATCATAGTACAAAATCAGGAAGGAGAATGTAAATCCATGCATTTAGTATGAATAAGTGTATGAAAGATTAATAAAATCCACTCAATTAAGCACAAGATAAACCATAAAATAGTGGTTTATCACACTTCTTAGATATTTACTTGGGTAGATATTTATTGCTCATACATGATCTTTAAGAAATGGTTTATAAACGTATTTTAAGAAATAGTTTATATTGTTGTGATAAGATCAAAATGGTCAAGATGAATGCCCATTAATATGGGCGGCTAGTTTTATTCTCAATACTTAACTTCTCAAGGCAAACTAAATTAATGAAATTGAAAAATATAAAACTTCCTTACCTATAAATAGAGAAGCAACTGAATAACACTACACACAACAATCAATAAAACATTTCCTCTCTCTCTCTCTCTACATACAATATAAAACTCTTCTTTTCTTTCTCTCTTCATATACTACAAATACAATATTAATATATATTATTATCGTTATGGTAGGATATTAAAATTAGTAAATATTAATACTAGAATCTTCTATTTATACATATTATTTTATATTTTATTATATCTTCTTTATTTATTTTATAATACGTTGTTATGATGGGTAACCGGAGATTAGTGGGCTGAACTTGTTGAGTTTGCCCAATCGTCTGAGGGAGGAAGCCGCTGACTAGGTTTGTATCTGGGAGCTTCCATCCGACTTGCGTATGTGAAAGAATGGGGGTGGTACCTACAAAGACACTTCGATGCCTAAGTCAGCAAGGGGCTAAGCAGGTTTAGAGAGTATTGAAACTTAGAGATACATGAGGGGTGTCAATGTATTTATAGTGTTGAACTAATAACCACCGTTGGAGTAGTTCCACCTTTTAAGGAGGATAACCGTCCCTTTATCTTAGGAAAGTTGAGATATGGCTCCTGGAAGTGAGTTGAGAGATTTTAGAGGCAGATACTTATTTGAATAAGTGTTATATACCTTTTTCTGATTTTGAAATAGCTATTTTGTCTCACTGCCGTGTCGCTCCTACTTAGCTTCTCCCCAATTCTTGTGGTTTCCTGAAGATTTATCAACTTGTTAGCCAGGCACTGGATTTCCCGACTTCTCTAAAAATCTTCTTTTATCTTTTTCATATGACCAAGCCCTTCAGTGGGCAAAACAATAAGCAACAGTGGGTGTCTTTCCGAGCTATTCAAGGTCAGAAAGTTTTTTCTATATTTGATGAGTCCTTCCACGATTTCAAAATTTTCTTTTTCAAAGTCTTGGCAGTAGAGGGTCATCACCCCTTTTTCTCGATGAAGATTCCAACCCTCGCTTTCCTCTTTACTGGTTAGAGGCCTTTCCTGTCGATAAGTATAGTTTGGATGACCTCGATGAAGTTGAGGAGGCTGTTGTGGTGTTCCTCTGAGAAGTTTGGGGGAGGGCCCCTTTTCTGGACACAAAGAAGTTCTTCCAAGGGTTTCCGAGTTTTATTCGGACCCAAATAGGTAGATTTGTTGACTTTCGATGATCCCCGACTTGATTTTGTAGTTTCCGACTTGTAGACTTTTGCTTTGTAAAACTAAAGTCTTTTTTCTTCTTTCAGAGATGGTGAAGAAAGCTTCTAACTCCTCGTACCAGAAAGTTCAGGACGCCAAAAAGAGATCTCAGGCCCAGGTTGATGCCGCCAGGGCTGCTGGCACTCTTCCTCCTCCTCCTCCTCCTCGTGACTTGGGGACCTCTTATCGTCCCATTTTGGTATCTTCCTCTTCTGCCTCTTCTCTTCCTCCTCCTCCCTTTCCGCCCGGATCGTCCCCTGAACCCGAGAAGAAGAAGCGTAAGACTTCTGGCTCTTCTTCTGGGACTTCTTCATTCGATGGTCCTCAATTTGTCTGGAACCATGTCTTTCCTCATACATCAATAAGTATGGATGATGCTATGGTTCGGAACCATCTGAATGTTATAGTTCAGGGGAGTGTCTGGGCGGCAGGGGTGTGTACCAAACTCCTTGATATTTTCGAGAAGACTCCCCTTAGCTCTTTGGGTTCTGCCCAAAAGGTGGAGGAGCTTGAGGGGAGGATTTTTCTTTATCAAGAGGAGGAGAAGAGGCTAAAGGAGGAGGTCGCCAAGTTGAAGGAGGAGAAGGATCGGCTTCGGGAGAGGGAGAAGAAGTTGATGGGTCAATGTTCCATGGCAGAGGGTCTTAAGGAGAAGGCGGAGCAGAACTATATCAGGCTCTTTGGGGGAGAACCTTGACTTAAAGAAAGAGTTGGCAGGATGTCGAGAGGCTTTCCAGGATCTGGAAGACTCGATGGCTGAAGGTGCGGAGGAGGCTTAGAGGGTTTTCAAGGAGCAGGTCGAGGTTATTGCTCCCGACCTAGACCTTACACTCATTGACCCCGACAAGATTGTAGTGGATGGATCCATTGTCTCTCCTCTCTGACCTAAGACTGACTCCGACCTGAAGACTCTGAGGAAAAGGATAATAGAGTCTTCTCCCCATTTGGAGCGACAAGATGGAGATCTCCCGAGTTCTTCTGGGTTCCTTCCCAAGGTCCAGAACTGCCTGCTTCTTCCTTCCCTGATGCTGCTCCGTCTTCTCTCCCTAATGATCCTTCTTCTAGTGGTGGTGATCCTCTTTCTGGCTATTTGGGGGTCCGGCCAATGGGCCCCTTGTTTTTAAACACTTTATGTTTTGCTTGTTGATGGTTGTTTGTTCCTGACATTTTCTGGCCTTTTATGGCCATTAACAAAATAAGAAATACCTTTTTTTGGATAAAGGTTTAGCATCTCTTTGGTGCGTGCATGCTTTTGGCTTTTATTTTGTTAGGTTTTTCGTAAAAACCTTTTTTATCTTTTGCTTTTTGGAAAACCTCTTATCGGGGCAGGCTGTGTTTTGCCTAAGTTGGATTTTCAAAGACTTGACACGGCCTTTACCTTTCGTTTTTGATGGTTTTTCTTTTATCTTTTTTTGACTTTCCTTACTCATTCAAATTTTTTTATTTGAATTGTTTGTAACTTAAGTTATTTTCGCGATGCATTTTCATTCTTCTTGGCTTTTCCGACTTCTGAGTCGATAATTTTTCGAGTTTATTATGATCTGCTTTCATAACCTCTTTACACCGACTTGTACCTCGTCGTTTTATCCTGACGACCTGATAGGTCGGTTCATGGGATTTTCACGTTTTGTCGAGCTTAAGTCGGCGCGTTTCGTAGAAGTAATAATTTAATGGAATTTACAAAGAGATGTGGGAAAAGATCTTTATTTATCTTGCGAAGGTACTTTTTGTGCTACCAAGGGTTTTGAAATTGTTACCCCTTAGCCTCTACTTTGATGCCTCGTTAAAAACCCCCTTTAGGAAAACCCTTTATTTGGGAAAAAAACCATGAAGTCGGGAAAAGAGTACATCAGGGAATGGAGTTCACTTTTAACTATAGTACCTTTTCATATTACAAGTATGCCACGACCTAGGTAGCTTGGTGCCATTTAAGTCGGTCACCATGTAGTAGCCTTTTCCTAAGACCTCACTAATTTTGTATGGTCCTTTCCAATTAGCAGCGAGCTTTCCTTCCCCAAACTTGTTAAACCCGATGTCATTTCTGATCAAGACCAGGTCGTCCGGAGCGAAGCTTCTTCGAATGAATTTCTTGTTATATCTATTTGTCATCCTTTGTTTTAATGCTGCTTCTCTTATCTGGGCTTGTTCTTGGACTTCAAGAAGTAGCTCGAGTTTTTCTTTGTGCCACTGTATGTTTCCAACCTTGTCGTAGAAGCTCACCCTTGGACTTTGTTTGTTAATTTCAACTGGTATCATGGCTTCTATGTCATAAGTGAGTCAGAAGGGTGTTTCCCTTGTGGTATACTGAGGTGTGGTCCGATAAGCCCATAGTACTTGAGGAAGCTCTTCGGCCCATGCCCCATTTGCATCTTGCAATCTCTTCTTTAACCCAGCCAATATGACATTGTTAGTCGCCTCGGCTTGCCCATTTGCTTGTGGGTGTTCTACCGAGGTAAACTAGTGCTTGATCTTCATGCTGGCTACTAGGTTTCTAAAGGTAGAGTCGGTGAACTGAGTGCCATTATCAGTGGTGATGGAGTGAGGCACCCCATACCTTGTGATAATATTTTTGTAGAGGAACTTTCGACTTCTTTGAGCTCTGATGGTGGCTAATGGTTCTGCTTCTATCCACTTCGTGAAGTAGTCCACTCCCACTATTAGATATTTTACTTGTCCAGGCTCTTGGGGGAAGGGTCCTAATAGGTCCACCCCCATTTTGCAAAGGGCCATGGAGAAGTTATACTAATGAGCTCTTCGGGAGGAGCGACGTGGAAGTTTGCATACATTTGGCATCTTTCTGCAAGGTTGGCCAGTAGAATCCTGCTCGGATAACTTTCCTGGCTAATGACCTTGCTCTGAGATGATTTCCACAGATACCATTGTGGACCTCTTCCAACACTTCTGTTTTCCTTGAGGTCGGGACACATTTCAGCAGTGGTGTGGATATTCCCCTTTTATAGAGGATATTTTTCACCAATATGTAGCTATGTGCTTCCCTTCGAATTTTCTTGGCCTCTTTTTCTTCTTTGGGTAGGATGTCGAATTTCATGTATTCGACTAGTGGGTTCATCCACCCGAGGTCTAATCCAGATACTTCAAGGACGTCTTGCTTGACCTTTGTTTTTGGACAGAGGGTTCTTGGAGAGTTTCTTAGATCAGGCTTCTGTTGTTCCCCCTGGCTTGGTACTTGCTAGTTTGGAGAGGGCGTCTGCTCTACTACTAAGATCCCGAGTTTTGTGTTTGACTTTGGTCTCTGCAAAACGCATGAGATACTCCAAGGTTTTGTCTAAGTACCTCTTCATATTAGGGTCTTTAGCCTGATATTCTCCATTTATTTGTGAGGTCACCACCTGAGAGTCGCTGAACATAACTACTTTTGTTGCGCGGACTTCTTCGGCCAGTTTTAATCCTACAATCAAGGCTTCATACTCTGCCTGATTGTTAGAAGCTGGGAATTCAAACTTGAGAGAGACTTCCACTTGAGTTCCCTCTTGATTGACTAAGATTATTCCTGCACCGCTTTCGACTTTGTTAGAGGATCCATCTACGTATAGTTCCCATGTGGTGGAGTGGTGGACGAAATTGTGATCACATCAATATAGTATTAATATATTTATTGTAGAATTGTGGAACTTAGGATTTTTGGTACGAGTGGGCACAATTCCGTTCAACTAACCAGCAAGTGTACTGGGTCGTCCAAGTAATACCTTACGTGAGTAAGGGTCGAATCCACAGAGATTATTGGTTTGAAGCAATCAATATTTATTTTATTAATCTTAGTTAGGATGTCAACAAGGATTAATTTGGATTAAAAGTGAAATTACTGGAATTGATAAAAGAGGGAACAATGTTACTTTGATTTGCAGTAATGGGAAACATGTTGGAGTTTAGGAGATGCTTTGTCCTCTGACTTCAACTCTTCCTTGAAATCCTCTTCTCACACGCAGGTTCCTTCCATGGCAAGCTCTATGTAGGGTGTCACCGTTGTCAATGGCTACTTCCCATCCTCGCAGTGAAAACTATGCACGCACTCTGTCACAGTACGGCTAATCACCGGTTGGTTCCCGCTCCTACTGGAATAGAATCACTCTTTTGCGTCTGTCACTAACGCCCAGCAGGTTAAAGTTTGAAGCACGTCACAGTCATTCAATCCCGGAATCCTACTCGGAATACCACAGACAAGGTTTAGACTTTCCGGATTCTCATGAATGCCGCCATCCATCTAGCTTATACCACGAAGATTCTGTTGGGGAATCTAAGAGATATTCATTCAGTCTGATGTAGAACGGAGGTGGTTGTCAGGCACAC
>NC_029772.3:23516265-23517242 GCF_000817695.3 Arachis duranensis | reverse complement strand
ATGACTGCACTGCATTCTTCAGTGAGGTAAACTGTTTCAGTTTCCCTCCAATCCTTCTTATGACTTAATATCTCTTTCATGAACTTAGCATAAGAAGGTATTTGCTCAAGTGCTTCTGCAAACGGAATCTTTATTTCAAGAGTCCTGAGATAGTCTGCAAAGCGGGCAAATTGCTTATCCTGTTCCGCTTGGCGGAGTTTTTGAGGATAAGGCATTTTGGCTTTGTATTCCTCAACCTTAGTTGCTGCAGGTTTATTACCTACAGAAGTGGGTTGGGAAGCCTTTTTAGAAGGGTTGTTATCAGCACTTGTATGTGACTGATCACCCACTGGCGTTTGAATACCAGGGGTGGAAGCTGGGGTGGCGTTAAACGCCACCTCCCTGCTTGTTTCTGGCGTTTGAACGCCAGAACCATGTTTCTTTTGGGCGTTCAACGCCAGATCCATGCTTGTTTCTGGCGTTGAACGCCAGGAATGAGCATGGTTTGGGCGTTCAGCACCAGCTTTGTCCCTTTCTGGGCTCGGACTGTCTTCAGGAGGATTTTGAGTATGCACTTGTTTATTTCTTGGTTTCCTGCTGCTTTGAAGTGAGGTATTTAATGTTTTCCCACTTCTTAATTGAACTGCTTGACATTCTTCTATTATTTGTCTTGACAGTTGTTTTTCTGTCTGCTTTAATTGTACTTCCATGTTCCTGTTAGCCATTCTTGTTTCCTGTAACATTTTCTTGAATTCGGCTAGCTGCTGAGTTAGAAAGTCTAATTGCTGATTAAACTCATTAGCCTGATCCACTGGACTGAGTTCTGCAGTTACTGTTTTAGCTTCTTCTGTCATGGAAGATTCACTGTTCAGATACAGATGCTGATTTCTGGCAACTGTATCAATAAGCTCATGAGCTTCTTCTATTGTCTTTCTCATGTGTATAGATCCACCAGCTGAGTGGTCTAGAGAAATCTGAGCTTTTTCTGTAAGCCCATA
>NC_029772.3:23511170-23513999 GCF_000817695.3 Arachis duranensis | reverse complement strand
ATGACGTTTTTCTGGCGTTTAACTCCAGACAGCAGCATGAACTTGGCGTTTAACGCCAAGTTACGTCGTCTATCCTCGCTCAAAGTATGGACTATTATATATTGCTGGAAAGCCCTGGATGTCTACTTTCCAACGCCGTTGAGAGCGCGCCAATTGGACTCCTGTAGCTCCAGAAAATCCATTTCGAGTGCAGGGAGGTCAGGATCCAACAGCATCAGCAGTCCTTTTTCAGCCTAAGTCAGATTTTTGCTCAGCTCCCTCAATTTCAGCCAGAAAATACCTGAAATCACAGAAAAACACACAAACTCATAGTAAAGTCCAGAAATATGATTTTTGCCTAAAAACTAATATTATTTTACTAAAAACTAACTGAAACATACTAAAATCTACATGAAATTACCCCCAAAAAGTGTATAAAATATCCGCTCATCATGGAGGCTTCCTCTTGATCTCCTGCATATTCTTCCACGAAGTCGGTGAGGCATTGGGCTTTTATTGTCGTCCGAGACTCGCACCTAAGGTCAAACTCGGATAGCTCTATAGCCCATTGAACCATTCTGCCCGCAATATCTGCTTTCTGGAGGATTTGCTTCATGGGTTGGTTCATTCGAACTCTTATTGTGTGAGCTTGAAAATAAGGCATATGCAAACTTCTCAAGTTTTTGATACCTTAATTCTGGGCCTTGTAGAACCTTGTTGGTGAAGTACCCAGGATGCTACCCGACCTCATCTTCCCGTATTAGAGCTGATGCTACAGCTTTATCGGCTACGAAAAAATACAGGACGAGTTCTTCCCCAATTTTAGGTCGGGTCAGAATGGGAGGTTGGCTTAAAAACTTTTTGAACTCCTGGAATGCTTCTTCACACTCAGGAGTCCATTCGAACTGGCATTCTTTTCTTAGTAGAGAGAAGAGTGGTAGGGATCTTAATGCTGATCCAGCCAAAAACCTGGAGAGTGCTACGAGTCGGCCATTCAGCTGCTGGACCTCTCTTAAGCAATGCGAACTTTTCATTTCTAGAACTGCTTTGCACTTATCAGGGTTGGCTTCGATCCCTCTTTCTGTAAGCATAAATCCTAGAAATTTTCCTGTTTCTACCGCGAAGATGCACTTTGCAGGATTCAACCTCATCCTATGCATCCTAATGGTATTGAAGACTTGCGAGAGGTCAGCTAAGACGTCGGCCTCATCTTTGGTCTTTACTAGCATGTTGTCTACATAGACTTTCATTAGATTCCCAAGATGAGGGGAAAACACCTTATTCATCAACCTTTGGTATGCGACCCTGCATTTTTTAACCCAAAAGGCATGACCACATAGCAATAGTTTGCCCTTGGTGTGATGAAAGATGTCTTTTCTTGATCTGGCTTGTACATCAAAATTTGATTATATCTCGAGTATGCGTCTATAAATGACAAGTACTGATACCCCGAGCTGGAATCTACTAGGGTGTCAATATTTTCTTTGAGACATGCCTTATTTAGGTCAGTGTAATCGACGCACATCCTCCACTTGCCATTTTGCTTTTTGACCAGCACTACATTTGCCAGCCATGTTGGATATTTAACCTCTTTACTGAAAGGTTATGTGACATGAGTTCGGGATCTATCCCTGGCATGTTAGAGGCTTTCCAGGCGAAGAGGTCAGAATTTTCTCGTAGGAGCCTTATAAGTTCCTATTTCAGATCTTCTTTTAGGATGGCTCCTATGTTGGTATTTTTTCCTTCCTCTTTTCCAATCTGGACCTCCTCAGTTTTTCCCCCGAGTTTTGGTTGCAACTCTTCTTTAGCTCTGATTCCTCCGAGCTCTATGGTGTGAACCTCCTTGTCCTTTCCTCTCAGGTTTAGGCTTTCATTGTAGCATTTCCTTGCTAGTTTCTGATCTCCCCTGATGGTTGCTATTCCCTCTAGCGTCGAAAATTTCATGCAAAGATGGGGAGTAGACACCACTGCTTTGAGCCAATTTAGGGTGGTTCTGCCTATTAGGGCATTGTAGGCTGAACTCACATCGACGACTATGAAGTTGATACTCAGAGTTTTGGATTTTGCCCCTTTTCCAAAAGTTGTGTGTAAGGGTATAAATCCTAGTGGATTTATTGGTGTGTCCCCTAGCCCATACATAGTGTCGGGATAAGCTCTTAGTTCTTTTTCATCCAGTTATAGCTTATCAAATGCCGGTTTAAACAGGATGTCGGCTGAGCTTCCCTGATCCACTAAGGTTCTGTGAAGATGGGCATTGGCAAGGACCATGGTTATTGGTGGACGAAATTGTGATCACTGTTCTTTAAGTTGTATGAAATTATTATTGTGGCACCAGTTGAATTCACAACTCCGTTCAACTAACCAGCAAGTGTACTGGGAGAATACTGGCCTAGTGCATTCGGCCACTTTGATCAAATCAATGGCCTTGCACTCTCCTTTTGGATTCTCTTCTGTATTGCTTGGGAGAATACTGGGAGGAGTTTCAATAACTTTCTTACTCAGCTGGCCCACTTGTGCCTCCAAATTTCTAATGGAGGATCTTGTTTCATTCATGAAACTGAAAGTGGCCTTTGACAGATCAGAGACAATATTGGCTAGATTAGAAGTGTTTTGTTCTGAATTCTCTGTCTGTTGCTGAGAAGATGATGGATATGGCTTACTATTGCTCAGCCTATTGCGTCCACCATTGTTAAAGCCTTGTTGAGGCTTTTGTTGATCCTTCCAGGAGAAATTTGGATGATTTCTCCATGATGAGTTATAGGTGTTTCCATATGGTTCACCCATGTAATTAAACTCTGCCATGGCAGGGTTCTCAGGATCATAAGCTTCTTCAGAAGCTGCCTCTCTAGT
>NC_029772.3:23507369-23508821 GCF_000817695.3 Arachis duranensis | reverse complement strand
TAAAAATTAACACAAGACTCAAACAAGAACACAAAATATTTTTGATTTTTATGATTTTCTAATTTTTTTGTATTTTTATTTTTATTTTAATTTTTTTTTTCGAAAAACATTTTTGGAAAAACGAAAAAGAAAAGAAAAATTTTGAAAAAGTTTTTGAAAAGAAAATTACCTAATCTGAGCAACAAGATGACCCTCAGTTGTCCATACTCGAACAATCCCCGGCAACGGCGCCAAAAACTTGGTGGATGAAATTGTGATCACTGTTCTTTAAGTTGTATGAAATTATTATTGTGGCACCAGTTGAATTCACAACTCCGTTCAACTAACCAGCAAGTGTACTGGGTCGTCCAAGTAATAAACCTTACGTGAGTAAGGGTCGATCCCACAGAGATTGTTGGTATGAAGCAAGCTATGGTTACCTTGTAAATCCCAGTTAGGCAGATTAAATTTGTTTATGGGTTTTCGAAAATAGAAATAAGAAAATAGATAATAAAAGGGATAGAGATACTTATGTAAATCAATAGTGGGAATTTCAGATAAGCGACTTATGCAGATTCATTGGTGGGAATTTCAGATAAGCATATGGAGATACTGTATGGCTCAGGGACGCCTACTTTCCTATTGCTTCAACTCAATCTTTCTTACTCCTTTCCATGGCAAGCTGTGTATAGGGGTTCACCATCAGCGGTGGCTACTTTCAATCCTCTCGGGAAAATGATCCTATGCGGCTGTCACTCGCATGGCTAATCGTCTGGAGGCATCACCCATGGTTGATGGCTACATCCCATCCTCGCAGTGAAAACTACGCTCACGCGCTATGTCACAGCACGGCTAATCACTGGTTGGTTCCTGCGCCTACTGGAATAGAATCCCTTGATTCTTTTGCGTCTGTCACTAACGCCCAGCACTTGCAAGTTTGAAGCACGTCACAGTCATTCATTACCGGAATCCTACTCGGAATACCACAGACAAGGTGAGACTTTCCGGATTCCCAGGATCCTACTCGGAATACCACAGACAAGGTTTAGACTTTCCGGATCCTCATGAATGCCGCCATTTATCTAGCTTATACCACGAAGATTCTATTGGGGAATCTAAGAGATACACATTCAAGCTCTGTTGCATGTAGAACGGAAGTGGTTGTCAATCACGTGCGTTCATAAGTGAGAATGATAATGATCGTCACTTTCATCATTACATTCATCATGTTCTTGGGTATGAATGAATATCTTGGAATAAGAATAAGAGAGATTTGAATAAAAAAAAATAGAATTGCATTAATACTTGAGGTACAGCAGAGCTCCACACCCTTAATCTATGGTGTGCAGAAACTCCACCGTTGAAAATACATAAACAAAAGGTTCAGGCATGGCCGAATGGCCAGCCCTCTCCATGATCAAGTGACCGAATGATCAAAGACTTAAAGTGGTCAAAAGATATCTAATACAATAG
>NC_029772.3:23484748-23506914 GCF_000817695.3 Arachis duranensis | reverse complement strand
TGAGCTTGATCTATCCACGAGTTGAGGCTTCTATTGGAGTTGAACTCCAAGTTATAGTGTGTTTTGGGCGTTCAACTCCGGATCATGACGTTTTTCTGGCGTTTAACTCCAGACAGCAGCATGTACTTGGCGTTCAACGCCATGTTACGTCGTCAATCTCCGAATAAAGTATGGACTATTATATATTGCTGGAAAGCCCTGGATGTCTACTTTCCAACGCCGTTGAGAGCGCGCCAATTGGAGTTCTGTAGCTCCAGAAAATCCATTTCGAGTGCAGGGAGGTCAGATTCCAACAGCATCAGCAGTCCTTTTGTCAGCCTTCTTCAGAGTTTTGCTCAAATCCCTCAATTTCAGCCAGAATTTACCTGAAATCACAGAAAAACACACAAACTCATAGTAAAGTCCAGAAATGTGAATTTAACATAAAAACTAATGAAAACATCCCTAAAAGTAGTTCAAACTCACTAAAAACTATCTAAAAATAATGCCAAAAAGCGTATAAATTATCCGCTCATCAGTTATCACCACTGGATCGTCATGTCCAGGAATGATGCCTTGCCCATCTTCTTTAGTGAAAGAGATGGTAGGGAGGTCGGGAGTTTTGCTTCCGACCTGGTAGACTTCTTTCAAGTGCCTCTTGCGAGATGACTTTGTGAGGCCGCCTCCACCGAATCCCCTTGAGATCATATGTATATGTCTTTCTAGGATCTGTGGTGGTGGATTTCTTCGGTCCTCATCGTCTTTGCCATGATGATCTGACCTTTCTACAAGATATCTATCCAACCGACCTTCTCTGGCCAGCTTTTCTATCACATTTTTCAGGTCGTAACAATCATTTGTAGAGTGGCCATATAGCTTATGGTACTCATAGTAATCGCCACGACTCCCACGCTTTTAATTTTGATGGGTCTAGGGGAAGGTAGTCTTTCAGTGTGACAAATTTCCCTATAGACATCAACTAGGAAAACTCGTAGAGGAGTGTAGGAGTGGTATCTCCTAGGCCTCTCTGGGCTGACCTCCTCTTTTTTCTTGGGCTCTCTCTCTTTCTCTTTTGATGAGTGAGAGTGCCCATGTCACCAACCTGGTTCTCAAAGTCTGACATTTTCCTCCATGTTGATGTACTTCTCAGCTCTTTCTTGTACATTACTCAAAGAGGTCAGATGCCTTTTCGAGATGGACTGGGAGAAGGGGCCTTCTCAGAGTCTATTTACTAGGCCCATAATCACTGCCTTTGTGGGCAGGTCTTAAATCTCCAAGCACGCTTTGTTGAACCTTTCCATGTAGTCCCTTAAAGGTTCTCTGACCTCCTGTTTTACTCCCAGGAGGCTCGGTGCGTGCTTTACTTTGTCCTTCTGGATGGAGAATCGCATAAGAAATTTTCGTGAGAGGTCGTCAAAGCTAGTGACTGACCTTGGAGGAAGACTATCAAACCATTTCATCACTACTTTCGTCAAGGTGGTCGGGAAAGCCTTACAGTGAGTAGCATCAGAAGCGTCGGCCAGGTACATTCGAATTTTAAAGTTGCTTAAATGATGCTTTGGATCAGTGGTTCCATCATAGAGGTCCATATCAAGGCTTTTAAAGTTCCTTGGAACTTTTTCACTTATTATGTCCTCGCTAAACGGGTCTTCTCTTCCCAAGAGAGAATATTCTTGGTCGCTACGAGAGCTCCGACTTTTAATAGTAGACTCCAGCCTTAAGATATTTTCCACTAGCTCTTTTCGTCGCTCGATCTTGTTTCTCAAATTTCTTTCCGCCTCTCGCTGTCGCTTCAGCTCTTGCTCCAACTGTTCGAGGCGCCCTTGGTGGCCATGGAACAATCCTATGGAATCAGTTGCACGGGATTGTCCCTCCTTTCCAGATTCGTGTCCTTCAGAAGAGTTTGCCTTTGGGTCTTTCAACCCAGAGGTGCCCTCTCTATGCTGGTTGGTCACCCCTTGATGGGTGATTATATCCGCGTCGTGGTTTCCAACGTCCTGCTTCTCTTGCTCAGAATCAGACGCTGTGTGGCCATCTTCGTGTGAATCGTCCGCCATCACCAGTTGATCTCTCGGGTCCCCAGCAACAGCGCCAATGTTACGATGTGTAATCAGAGATTAGTGGGCTGGACTCGTTGAGTTGGCCCAATCGTCTGAGGGAGGAAGCCACTTACTAGGTTTGTATCTGGGAGTTTCCGTCCGACTTGCATATGTGAAAGAATGGGGGGTGGTACCTGCAAAGACACTCTGATGCCTAAGTCAACAAGGGGCTAAGCAGGTTTAGAGAGTATTGGAACTTAGAGATACCTGAGAGGTGTCAGTGTATTTATAGTGGTGAACCAATAACCACCGTTGAAGTAGTTCCACCTTTTAAGGAGGATAACCGTCTCTTTATCTTAGAGAAGTTGAGATATGGCTCCTGGAAGTGGGTTGAGAGATTTTAGGGGCAGTTACTTATTTGAATAAGTGTTATCTGTCAGCTAATCTTCGATCCCGACTTCCTCGATGTGAAATTTTTGTTGAATCCGACTTCCTTGGAGGAGGTCGGTTGTGCGAGGAGGCCAATCTATGGGTTAGGCCTTTTTATCTTATTTGGACCTGGGCCTTAGTGTTAGGCCAGGATATGAAAACACGTTATCAGCACGAGACTCCGATCAAATTTTAGAAGACTCTAGGTAACAAATTTTCCTTATGTCGAAACTCTCTCATCTTGAATTTAATGCTCTTGATATATCTGGAAACAATTATTTATCATGGATACTAGATGATAAAATCTATCTTGATTCAATAGATCTTGGAGATACCATTAAGACTAAAAATAATACATCCCAAAAGGATAAAGCCAAATCTATAATTTTCCTTCATCGTCGTCTTGACGTATGATTGAAAAATGAATATCTCACATTAAAAGATCCTGCAGATCTGTAGAAAGACCTTGAGAAAAGGTACAATCATCAAAAGATGGTGATACTTCCTCAAGCCCGATATGTTAGAGAAAACTTTCTCGACCTTCCATGCCTCGAATGTGCTCCTGTAGTAGCAGTATCGAGAAAAAGGATTTAAAAAATATTCTAAGCTAATTTCTTGCCTTCTTGTTACTGAATGCAACTATGAGTTGCTCTTAAGAAATCATGAAGCGCGCCCAGCTGGAGCCACCTCATTTCCTAAAGCAAATACGGCAAATCATAACCCTAGAAGAAGTAAATAGCAAAGTTTTGGTAACAAGAAAAATTATAGAAGGAAAAGGAATTATGTTCACAAGAAAGGATCTCACCAAAAGTGGGATAAAGAAAGGAATAATGGGCAAAATAAATCAATTGAGGATAAATATTTTTGTTGTGGTGGAAATGGCCATTGGTCACGTACTTGTCGTACCCTAAGGCATCTAGTCGATCTTTATCAAGCATCTTTGAAAAAAGACGACAAAGAAAAAGAAACAAATTTTGTTTCAAATGATGTTGAAAATTCCACCACTCATTATGATGTATCTAGTTTCTTTGAGAATCCTGAAGGAAATATTGGTCATTTGATAAATGATGGAATAGTTTAATATGTGTGTTTGTTAAGTATCCATGTGAATAAATAATGTAAGAAACTTCTTGTTAAATTTTATGCAATTGAGTTTCAAGTGTCATATATATGAATAATGTTTGATAAAATATTTATGTTTATGAATTTTAAAATTACTGAACGTGCCAAGATAATAATAATAAAATTTTTAGTATATACTATACTTCTTAGAAAAATATTTTCAATCAAGGAAACGATTTTACTGCGTAGGTACTTTTACTCATTTTATTATTATTATTTGTCTTTGAAGAGAATGGCAATGATATATAATGAAGATGTATGCCTTGCGGATAGTGCAAGTTCGCACACTATTCTCAAAAGTAATATATATTTTACCCATCTTGTGTTAAAAAAAGAATATGTTAATACTATTATTGACTCAGGTAATGTGATAGAAGGCTCCGGAAGAGCTATAATTTTGTTTCCCAGAGGAACAAAATTCATAATAAATAATGCACTATTATCTACCAAGTCTCTGAGGAACTTGTTGAGTTTCAAAGATATTCGCCGAAATGGATATCATATTGAAACAATGAATGAGAGAAATCATGAGTATTTATGTATTGAAACTCATGATTTCAATAAAAAGGTTATATTAGAAAAGTTACCCTCACTTTCATTTGGGTTATATTATACCAAGATTAGTGCAATTGAATCACATGCCATTGTAAACCAGAAGTTTACTATCCCAAAATGAATTCATAACTTGGCACGACTGATTGGGTCATCCGGGAACAACCATGATGCAGAGAATTATTGAAAACTCCCATGGACATTCACAAAAGAACCAGAAGATTCTTAAATCTAGTGAATTTTGTTGTACTGCATATTCTCAGGGGAAGTTAATTTTAAGGCCATCACCAGTAAAGATTGAATTTGAGTCCCCTGAATTTCTAGAAATGATTCAAGGCGATATATGTGGAGCTATTCATCCACTATGTGGATCTTTTAGATATTTTATGGTCCTAATAAACTCATCTTCAAGATGGTCTCATATGTGCTTATTGTCTTCTCGCAACCTAGCGTTTGCGATATTACTGGCTCAAATTATTCGATTAAAAGCACAGTTTCCAGAAAATCCAATCAAAGCGATTCGCCTTGATAATGCTGGTGAATTTACTTTCCAAAGCATTTGATGCTTATTGTATGGATAATGGAATAAGTGTTGAACATCCAGTAGCTCATGTTCACACACAAAATGGGTTAGCAGAATCACTTATTAAACGCCTCCAATTAATTGCTAGACCCTTACTTATGAGAAAAAATCTCCCAACCTCGGTTTGGGGGCATGCTATTTTACATGCCACAACACTTATTCGTTTGAGACTAACGAGTTACCATTAGTTCTCTCCTATGCAATTAGCATTTGGCCAGCAGCCAAATGTTTCCCATATAAGAATATTCAGATGTGCGATATATGTTCCCATTGCATCACCTAATCGCACCAAAATGGGACCCCATAGAAAATGTGGGATATATGTTGGATATGATTCTCCCTCTATAATGAAGTATCTTGAGATACAAACTGGAGACATATTTGAAGCCCGGTTTGCGGATTGTCATTTTGATGAATCAAAATTTCCAACATTAGGTGGAGAGAATAAGCTTCCTGAAAAGGAACTTAATTGGAATGCATTATCGTTGATGCATTTAGATCCTTGATCATGGCAATGTGAACTAGAAGTTCAAAAGATTATACATTTGCAAAGAATAGCAAATGAATTGCATGATGCATTTTCCGATACAAAGAGGATAACCAAATCTTATATATCAGCGAAAAATGTCCCAATTCAAATTGCTGTCCCAGTCGAACAAATAGCCACTAAAATAAATTCACGCCAGAAGTATGGCAGACCTATCGGTTCCAAAGACAAAAATCCTCGAAAAAGAAAAGAAAAAGAAAAGAGGTAAATACTATTCCTGTTGAAAAAGACATAGTAAAGACACCTGCAGTTGTCCAAAATTCTAATATAATTTTAATGCTAGAAGATGTTCAAGTACCTGAAAAATTGTGAAAATGACGAGATCTCGATAAATTATGTCTTTACAGGAGAGAAATGGGACCGAAATAAGACAATTGGCAATGAAATATTTGCATATATTGTGTCATTAAATATCATGCATGAAAGTAAGGATCTTGAGCCAAGATCAGTCGAAGAATGTCAACAAAGAAATGATTGGCCGAAATGGGAAGAAGCCACGAAGGCTGAGTTAGACTCACTAGCAAAATGTGAAGTTTTTGGACCTGTAGTCTGTATACCAGAAGATGTAAAATCTGTTGGATACCGATGGGTATTTGTGAGAAAAGGAAATGAGAAAAATGAAGTTGTACGCTACAAAGCTCCACTTGTAGCATAAGGTTTTTCACAAAGGCCCAGTATAGATTATGAAGAAACGTATTCCCCTGTAGTGGATGCAATAACATTGCGTTATTTGGTCAGTTTATCTGCATATCATAAACTACATATGCATTTAATGGATGTGGTAATAACCTACTTATACGGCTCATTAGATCGTGATATCAATATGAAAGTCCCTGAAGGATTAAAGATATCTAAAACATCCAATGAATATTCACAGGGATTATACTCAGTTAAATTGCAAAAATTTTTATATGGTCTGAAGCAATCTGGACGAATGTGGTATAATCGTCTTACTGAGTATCTAGCCAAAAATAAATTCAAAATGATGATATTTTCCCATGTGTTTTCATAAAGAAATCTGCATCTGGATTCATTATAATTGCTGTTTACATTGATGATTTAAATATTATTGGAACTCTTGAAGAGATTCTAACAATTATAAAAACTCTAAAAGAAGTGTTTGAGATGAAAGATCTTGGAAAGACTAAATTTTGTCTCGGCCTGCAGATCGAGCATACAAAAAGTGGGATCTTTATTCATCAAACAACATACATAAAAAAGATCTTGAAGAGATTTTATATGGATAAGTCACATCCATTAAGTACCCCAATGATCGTAAGATCTTTGGATGTGGAAAAGGATCAATTCCGTCCTAAGGAAGAAAATGAAGATATCCTTGGTCCTGAAGTACCATATCTTAGTGTCATTGGAGTACTAATGTATCTTGCTAATAACACACGACCTGATATATTTGCTGTGAATTTACTAGCAAGATATAGTCCTTCTCCAACCAGAAGACATTAGAGTGGAATCAAATAAATCTTTCGATATCTTTATGGGATGGTTGATATGGGATTGTTTTATCCATATGGATCCAAGTCACAACTAGTTGGCTATGCAGATGTTGGATGCTTGTCTAATCCACATAAAGGGAGATCTCAAACAGGATACCTGTTCACATATGGTGGTACAGCTATATCATAGAGGTCCACGAAATAGACGATAGTAGCAACCTCCTCTAATCATGTTGAAATACTAGCGATATATGAAGCTATTCACGAGTATTTTTGGCTCAGGAGTTTGATCCAATATATTCTGTCATCATGTGGACTGATTGATCATAAGATAGCTCCAACTGTCCTGTTTGAAGATAATATAGCATGCACTACTCAACTTAAAGGTGAATACATTAAAGGTGATAGAACAAAGCATATTTCTCCTAGATTCTTCATTCATGATCTTCAAAATCAAGAGACAATTGATATCTAACAGATCCGCTCAAGTGACAACCTGGCAGATTTATTCACAAAGTCACTCCCAAAATCCTCCTTTGAAAGATTGGTACATGAGATTAGGATGCACTGATTTCGAGACATTAAATGATGTCGATAAGAAGGGGAGACTGTACTCTTTTTTCCTTGATTAGGTTTTTTTTCATTGGATTTTTCTTGACAAGGTTTTTAATGAGGCAGTCCCCATCAAAGAATATTGTACTCTTTTTCTTTCACTAAAGGTTTTTTTCCATTGGGTTTTTCTTTAGTAAAGTTTTAACGAGGCATAATCCTGAAATGGGCATCCAAAGAGAAGTGTTGTGATAAGATCAAAATGGTCAAGATGGATGCCCATTAATATGGGCGGCTGGTTTTATTCTCAATACTTAACTTCTCAAGGCAAACCAAATTAGTGAAGTTTAAAAATGTAAACTTCCTTGCCTATAAATAGAGAAGCAACTGAGAAATACTACACAAACAATCAATAAAATATTTTCTCTCTCTACGTACAATATAAAGCTCTTCTTTTCTTTCTCTCTTCATATACTACAAATATAATATTAATATTAGAGTCTTCTATTTATACATATTTATTTTATATTTTATTATATCTTCTTTATTTATTTTATAACATATACTTGATTATTTGTACTTATTTTATCTATAGGGAACAAGAGTGTGTTGGCCTAGTATACGAGATAAAATAAATACACCATAATTTTAGTGTTTTTATTTTAAAGGTTTCTGAACATTTAGGCTACAGTTTTATGATTGGTGTTTTATTTGTTTATTGTGTGTGTTGGTGAAGGGTAAAAAGACTATAGTAGATTGAGGTCATTAAACTATAGAGCACCAGAGTTTCATGTAAAAGTTCTTTCATGTTTCATGCCCTTTGACTTCTTTCTTTAGATCTTTTGTTCTTGTTTTATTTATTGATTCAATTGGGTCTTTTCCTTCTAGGAATCCTCTGGAAAAAGGGGTAAAATGGATACATTCTTAATTGCTCTAGTTCTACAGATATTTCGATGAAAGAAATATAAAGCATATATGCCTTATTTTATAGAATAAATATAGGAAATTAACTTTAAAGAAAGAATTGGTTCTGATGAATAATGAAATTATGAAAGAAAATTTTTAACAGTAGCTGAATTGTATTAATAATGATATTAGTAATTAATTATTTTACCAATTTCATTAGATGTTATATGAAAACTTTATTGTCTCGTGTAACTTTTAAATATTATCATATATTTGTATCTGCATTATATCATGTTGTATCCCATACCTAATAATTCAATCCCATACCTAATAATTCAAGTTTACAGGTAAAAATCAAAGTGAATAGTACATTTTTCTAGACTAGATTACTGATATGAAACCAATTATTTTTTTAATACAGGTTTGATAACAGTAACACACAAAGATTAATGAAAAGCATGTCTGAAGAAGAGAGAAAAGGGAATTTGGATTTGATGTAAAGGCAATGGATTGGAAAGATTATATCACCAATTTAAAAAGATTATATCAAGAGGAAAAAGCTGAAATAGAAGAGATAAAATGAGGCTTATGTTAGTTATTATAAAAAGGTTAGGGCGTCAAGTGGTTCTAGTGCTGTTTCACTACCACTGCTGTCGTTGCCACCCTCAATCTCTTCGAATGAGGACTATGATGATGATGAGGATGAAGATGATACTGAGGATTATAGCTGATATTTTTAGTATGATTGAACAATATACTAAGGATTATAGTTGATGTATTAATATATTTGTGTTTATATTTTGAATTGACTTGCTTGTTTATAATACCGTTCTTCTAGTTTGATAATACGATGAACTTGTTTATTTTTTGAAACATTATAAATGTTCTAATAGAAGTTAGGCAAAATTTAGATAAAAATTTGTCTTGATTAAATTTTTATTTATTTTGTATGAAAATAGATTTATTTTTCAATGAAAAAATCTAAAAAACAAATTCTATTTTACCTTAGTGACGGATTTACAAATAGAAAATCTATCTATATACAGAATTATAAATATTTTTCTAGACTTTAATTACTAACAAAAGATTTGTGAGAAAGTTTGACGCTAATTATCGATAGAAAATCTATAAAAAAATCAGCCGTTTTTAGTGAAATAAATGGGATAATTACCAAAGAAAAATTTGTCAGTAATAGAGAAAAATCAATCGGAAAATAATTTTTGACAAAGTTTTTACCGATGGACAAAATTTGTCGATAATTTCGTCAATAATTAAAAGTTCGTCTGTAATAAAAATTAAATCTATCTATAAATCCGTCTATAATAATTTCAAGTGTTTCAGGACCTACAAGTCAAAGATGGCTTGGAAAAGTGAAGAGGAGCATGCAAAAGTAAGGAATGATTAAGATTTGGAAATTTGAAGTTTCAGTAGTCTCGCGTACGAGAGACCATTGCCACATATGCGGAACGCCAAAAGCGTACCTCATTAAATGAATACGTGAGTGGTGATTTTTGGAGCTCTTTTGACCCATTTTCATGACCAAACTGAGGCTAATTGACTGGAGAATGGAAGGCGATGGACACTGATAAATCACTATTTTATGATTTATATTGTGTTTAATTGTGTGGTTTTATCATGATCCTTACCCACTTATTCATTAATTTAGCAGACATTTATGTTTCCTTCCTGAAATTATTACATGATTGAAAACTGCTTCCTAGAGACTTTTTAATTATGCAATTTAGTTCTCCTTTATCCCATTCGATACCGTGATCTGTGTGTTAAGTGTTTCAGGCTTTATAGGACATGGATGAGTTGGAGATTGGAAAGGAAGCTAGAAAAAATGGAAGGAACACAAGAAATTGAGGAGATAATCAGCGAGAAGTGACGCGGCCGCATGGCTCACGCGATCGCGCGGAATGGAAAAGCACAAGTGACGCGGAGGCGTGGATGACGCGAACACGTGGTAGGAAAAAACGCGAATGACGCGTCCGCATGGACGACGCGATCGCGTGACGTGCGCGATCTGCATAATCTGCAGATTCTGCTGGGGGCGATTTTGGGCCCTATTTTGACCCAGTTCTCGACCCAGAACAGCAGACTAGAGCCAGAGAACATGTAGAAACCGGACACAACATTCATTCTACACAGTTTTAGTTTTAGATCTAGTTTTTACTCCTCTTCTAGGTTTTTCTCTCTACACATTGATAGTTTTTAGGATTTTATTTTTCTATCCCTTTTTGCATTGGGATATTGAGAAGAGTTATTACCTCATCAAGACTTCGTCATTCTAGTTCGTTTTCTTTACTTGGCTTTACTCTTCCATGTCCTTTGCTTTGTTAATTTTACCATTGGAATATTATTAGGATTTATTTAATACAAGGATTACTTTTATTTTTTATTTGATTATTTTGATTTTTATTTACAATGCCTTTCTTTAATTCCTTTTCATATGTTATGAACTTTACATTCACAATGAGCGAGTAGTTTCCTAACTTGATGGGGAGTTGATTGAAAGGAACCAACTGAGTTGGAAGGCTTGAAAGAAAGATTGTAACTGGGTTATTGTTGGCTTGCCCTCCAGTCACTAATACCAATTCCTTTTAATTAAGTGGGTTGCAACTTGTGAACGGGCATAGCATCCCAACTTGTTTGACTTTCCCTTACCTAGTAAGAGATAACTAAACAGGATAACCTTTTATTATCAATTAATTTAGAGAGTAATCCAACAACAGCGGGACTTCCAACTAATCGACTCCCAGTCAAGGCTTTTATTTACATTATTCAAATTCTCCAATTTTATTTCCTTTTTACTCAACTCAAACCTTTTTGAAAACATCTGATTAATAAAATAGCACACTTTTCTGCAACTCGTTGGGAGACAACCTGGGATTCATACTCCCAGTATTTAAAATTTAAATTTCTGTGACACCTTTCTAAATTGATAAGTGGATTTTGGGTGAGTTAAGAACTATACTTGCAACGCATATATTTTAATAATTTTTAATTCACCAATTTCTGCCCCATCAATTTTTGGCGCCGTTGCCGGGGAATTGCAACAGTGTGTTAATTTTATTGATTGGTATTTATTTTTATTGCAATTTTTTTTCTTTTCATTCTATCACTATGAACTGTACGTTTCTTTCATTAAATGATGCGTTCACTTCCTGATCCAAGCTTGCCAGCATTTGAGCCTGAGATTGAAAGAACTCTTTCACATATAAGGCAAGCTCAGCGTAGGCGACTCCTCTTTGAGGACGAACCTGAACCGTCATCTAAGGAAGAAACAAACCCCCTTTCTACTGATCCAATTCATTTACGTGCAGGTGACATGGCAGCGCCCAGAAGAGTCACTATCCAGGAGGAAGGAGCCCCTGATTTTACGCTCCAACCATTCCAGGCACACCACCCAGCAGTAGCTGTAGATTTTGAAATAAAGTCTTCACTACTCAACTTGATGCCCAAATTTCAGGGCTTACCTGCTCAAGAGCCTATCCAGCATCTTAGGGATTTCCAGACCGCTTGTTCTACTGTTAAGCGTGATGGCGCTAATGAAATCTCTATTCTATTGAAAGCCTTCCCGTTTTCTCTGGAGGGAAAGGCAAGAGAGTGGTACTACACTCAACCCTGAGAAACTGTTTCCAATTGAGATACACTTAGGAGAGAATTTCTGGATAAATTCTTCCCTGCTGAAGTTGCCGATAAGCTGAGGAAGGACATGTCTATGATCGTTAAGGATGAATCTGAGACCCTTTATGAATACTTGGAACGCTTCAATACACTTCGAGATGCATGTCCCCATCATATGATTGACAAGATAGTTTTGCTCGGTTACTTTACACAGGGTTTGAAATCTCAAGATAGGACCACACTGGAAGGTGCTTGTAATGGTTCTATGAAAAAGTACAAGACTATGGACGAAGCATGGCAATTGATCAGAGACTTAGCTGACTCTACTATAGGAATCATAGGCAGAGACAAAGTCGGTCAAGAGCTATTGCAGAGGTATCCACTAATACAGAGACTACTGCTATAGCCCAGAGTCTATGTGAAATGACTAACTTGTTGAAGCAGATGCAACTGAATCAACAACAACCTCAGCAAGTTCAGCCTTCTCCACCACAGCACAGCCAACATTTAGTTCTACAAAGAGTGTGCGGAATCTGTGCAGATTACAGTCACTATACCGATGAGTATCTGCAGCTCCAACCAGAAGACAACACTATAGCAGCCACTCACAACTTTCATGACTACCCCAATCAAGGGTACAATCAAGGTGGCAACTATAACCAAGGATGGCAGGATAACTCTAACCAAGGCTGGAGAGACAATTCTAACCAGGGTTGGAGGGATAATTCTAACAGAGGAGGCAGAGATAACAATGGAAATCAGAGGTGGAATAACAATAATAATTTCAGGCAACAGAATCAGACTCAGTCCTATAGAGCACCTCATTTAAGACAACCTCAAGCCTCTCAGCAGACTTTTCAGACCACTTGCCCCTCTTCATCTCCTAATAATGAATTACTACAAGCCATTGATCGGAGACAAAAGGCTATGGAGAATAATATTAATGCAACTATGAATATTTTGACTTCTACTTTACAAACTCTTGTCTCACAGATTGGATCAATGAACAACTCTAACAATCAGTCCTCAAGCTCTGGTGGACTCCCCTCTCAACCATTACCCAACCCAAAGGGTGGTATTAATGCCATCACCATAAGGTCTGGAACCACACTGCAGGAGAGAAATCAGGAGGAGCCAAGCCCACCAAAACACGCCTTAGCAGAAGAGGTAGTAGAATTAGAAGATGTTGAAGAGGAAGAGGACATACAAGACATAGCTGAGAAAGAAGAAGCTCAACCACAGGAGGAAGCACCAAAAGGCACAGACACTACAAAAAACACCACTCCCATTCCATTTTCACAACTTGCAAGGAAGCCTAGGAAGCAGTTGGAACCTGACTCCAAAATGGTAGAAATCTTCAAAAAGGTTGAGGTAACTGTTCCCCTTTTTGATGTCATTCAACATGTACCTAAATATGCAAAGTTTCTAAAAGATTTGTGCATACATAAAAACAAAATTAATGAATTAGAAACTATTCCTTTAGGAAGCTCTATATCTGCTTTAATGGGAAATTTACCTGAAAAATGTAGTGACCCAGGTCCTTGTATAGTTAGTTGTACTATTGGTGGTGTAGTAATTTATGACTGCATGTGTGATTGGGAGCATGCATTAGCATAATGCCTTTATCTGTATATGATGTTTTAAGGCTCCCTCCCTTAAAAAGGTCGGCAACTCGTTTTGTGTTGGCAGATAAAAGCATTATTACAGTAGCTGGAGTTGCTGAAGATGTTTTAGTGAACATTAAAGGGCTCACATTTCCCACTGATTTCTATATCTTAGAGATGCCTGGCTCACATTTCTCACTGATTTCTATATCTTGGAGATGCTCAATAATGACTCAGATAAGCCATCATCAATCCTACTTGGCAGACCATTCCTGAAGACATCAAGATTCAAATTAGATGCTTTTTCAGGAATATATTCTTTTGAAATAGATGGCCGAATAGTAATCTTCAATTTGAATGGAGTCACAAACAACCCTCCAGAAGATCATTCTATCTTCCAGTGTGATATCATAGATGAAACTGTAGCTGAAATTCACCAGGAAGAGTTAGAAGAAAGGTACACAGAACAAAGTCCAAGTGTGGGGACTCTATTCACTGACAATAAGGATACTTCGGCATTTTCACATAGTAAAGTCCAGAAATGTGAATTTAACATAAAAACTAATGAAAACGTCCCTAAAAGTAGCTTAAACTTACTAAAAACTATATGAAAACAATGCCAAAAAGCGTATAAATTATCCGCTCATCAGTGAGCATAGAATATTTTTAGAGGAAGGAGCAAGACCTGTCCGCCAACCCCAAAGAAGACTAAATCCCACTATTTTGGAAGTTGTCAAAAAGGAAGTAACCAGACTCTTGGAAGCAGGTATCATTTATCCCATTCGGACAGTGAATGGTTAGCTTAGTACAAGTGGTGCCCAAGAAGTCTGGAGTCACCACAATGAAGAATGAGCATGGAGAGCTCATAGCAACCAGAGTACAGAATGCTTGGAGAGTCTACATTGATTACAGGCATCTCAACTAAGCCACCCGTAAGGATCACTACCCACTTCCATTCATTGATCAAATGCTGGATCGCCTGTCAGGTAAATCACATTATTGCTTTTTAGATGGTTACACAGGTTATTTCCAAATTCATATAGCTCCTGAGGATCAGGAAAAGACTACTTTTACATGTCCTTTTCGGACTTATGCTTACAAGAGAATGCCCTTTGGCTTGTGCAATGCACCAGCTACTTTTCAGAGGTGCATGATGAGTCTTTTCTCTGATCTTATTGAGGACTGTATGGAGGTTTTTATGGATGATTTTAGTGTTTATGGTGATTCTTTTAGCCTTTGCTTAGATGGATTATCTAGAGTATTAGATAGATGTGTCAGTACAAACCTTGTATTAAATTTAGAAAAATGTCACTTTATGGTAAAACAAGGGATTGTATTAGGACATGTTGTATCTAATACTGGCATTTCTGTAGACCCAGCAAAGGTGAATGTTATTTCTAGTTTACCTTACCCCTCCTCTATGAGGGAAGTCCGTTCATTCCTTGGCCATGCAGGTTTTTACAGGAGATTTATTAAGGACTTTAGTAAGGTAGCACTTCCCTTATCTAGATTACTACAGAAGGATATTGAGTTCGAGTTCAGTGAGGATTGCAAACAAACGTTTGATAAGCTGAAGACCGACCTGACTCAAGCTTTAATTGTGCAAGGACCAGACTGGAGCCAGCCGTTTGAAATCATGTGCGATGCTTCCAACCATGCAGTAGGAGCAGCACTGGCCCAGCGTGAAGGTAAGGATCCTTTTGTTATTGCTTATGTGTCTAAGACTTTAGACGCTGCCCAATCCAATTATACTACTACTGAGAAAGTGCTTCTTGCTATTGTTTTTGCTCTGGATAAATTCCGAGCTTATTTACTTGGTACTAGAGTAGTAGTGTATTCAGACCATGCAGCTTTAAAGTATCTATTAACTAAAAAGGAGTCCAAACCAAGGCTCATACGTTGGATACTGCTATTACAAGAATTTGATTTAAAAATAAAGGATAGGAGTGGTAACCAGAATCTAGTGGCAGACCACTTGAGTCACCTTGAGCACATTAAGGATGATTCTACTCCTATAGATGATAATTTTCCATTGGATAACCTGCAAGCAGTATCTGAAGTAACCCCTTGGTACGCACCTATAGCTAATTATCTAGTTAGCCGCACATTTCCTCCACACTTTTCTAAGCATCAAAGGGACAAGCTGAAAAGCAAGTCTAAATATTATATATGGGATGACCCATATTTGTGAAGATGTGGCGCTGATCAGGTAATTAGACGCTGTGTGCCTCAATCAGAATTCCAGTCCATTTTAGAGGCCTGCCACTCATCTGAGAGTGGAGGACATTTTGGCCCTCAAAGAACAGCTAGAAAGATCTTAGACTGTGGATTCTGGTGGCCTACTCTTTTTAGAGACGCTGCTGAGTTTTGTAAATCTTGTCTTCCATGCCAAAAATTTGGTAATATATCCAGGAGGGATGAGATACCTCAACAAATTATGTTTTTTTGTGAAATTTTTGATGTTTGGGGCATTGACTTCATGGGTCCGTTCCCAAATTCTAATGGTCATTTTTATATATTGTTAGCTGTGGATTACGTTTCCAAATAGGTGGAAGCAATTCCTACCCGCACTGATGATGCTAACACTGTTGTTTCCTTTGGGAGAAACCATATTATTTGCCGCTTTGGATCACCACGAGCAAGCAATCAAGGCACCCATTTTTGTAACAAGAGACTTACAAGATTAATGAAGAAGCATGGGATAATTCATAAGGTTGCAACAACATACCATCCTCAAACCAATGGGTAAGCTGAGGTGTCAAACAGAGAGATAAAGCGTATCTTGCAGAAGATAGTCAAACCTCAGAAAAAATTGGAGCACCAGGCTACAAGATGCACTATGGGCATACAGGACAGCATATAAAACTCCCATTGGGATGAGTCCTTTCCGCTTAGTTTATGGAAAAGCTTGTCATCTCCCAGTTGAAGTAGAGCATAGAGCCTTTTGGGTAGTCAAGGAGTGCAACATGGGATTTGAGGAAGCCGGAGCTGAAAGAAAGTTGCAACTACAAGAACTGGAGAGCCTTCACCTAGAAGCTTATGAGAACTCAAGAATATACAAGGAGAAGATGAAGGCTGTACATGATCAGCACATCAAGAGAAAAGAGTTCCAACTTGGGGATTTAGTCCTCCTTTACAAATCTCGACTGAGGCTCATGCTAGGCAAGTTGAGATCAAGATGGAAAGGTCCATACAGAGTAGAGAAGGCCGAACCATACGGAGTTTATCACCTAAGCGACCCTTCAAGCTCTGAACTTATCAAAGTCAATGGACAACGTCTGAAGCTGTACCATGGAGAGAAGATGTAGAAAAATAAAGAGCTTGAGATCTTCCTCTTGGAAGATCCCCACATAGCAGAAGTTTGAGCTAGTGGAGCGTCCAACTTACGGACGTTAGAGCAAAGTTCTAGGTGGGAGACAACCAACCATGGTATGATCATTCTTTTCTTTCTATCTTTAGTTTTTCCTAGTCAATAACTCTTCTCTTTATCAGTACCTTCATGCATCTGCATTTGCATACTTTTATATAAAAAAAGGGGCCGCGCGACGCGACCGCATCAGCGACGCGTCCGCGTCGCAAGGAGAGGTGAGAAAATAAAAAACGAACAGAGAGTTTCGCTGGTGCGTGGCTAGAGGCATGCCAACGGCACCAATTATCCCACGCGACCGCGTCGCTGACGCGTCCGCGTCACATGGGATTCCTGGCCTCACACGCGACCGCGTGCCCCATGTGGCCGCGTGCCCTGATTTTCGACGTAAAAGGGGTGCACAACGAAATATTGTGCGAGAGTGGTGCTGGATTGGTGCTGGACGCACCATCCCTATCATGCGACTGCGTCGTTGACGCGTCCGCGTCATCCCTTCTGAAGCCCACTCACGCGATCGCATGCTCCATGCGATCGCGTCACCCCAAATTTGGCAAGTATATCAATTTAAACAGAGAGTTGTGCAGGCGCGAGGCTATACTCGCGCCAGAAGCATAATATGGGTCACGCGACCGCGTGACCGACGCGACCGCGTCAACTAAATTAAAGCGCAATCACGCGAACGCGTGCCCCACGCGGCCGCGTTGCTTGCGCTGCACAACTCAACCAAAACTGCCAAAGTATCTTATTTTTCTCTCCTCCAAATCCTAATTTTTTCTTTTCCCTCCTTATTTCTTCCTTCCCCCTTCTTCCTTCCATCTCACCTTTCACTCTCTCTCTCTCTCTCTCTCTCACCTCCATTAACAAGGTTTTATTTTCTTCTTCCCTCCTTCCTTTTCTATCATTCTTCTTATCTTATATGTTATTTTCTTTTCTTTTCTTTTTCTATTCTTTATCCATATTTTCTTTCTTCTTCTTTCATTTTTACATGGTGCTAGAAATTTATTTGAGTCATTATTCCTCATTATATGCTTGTGGATTGATGCAAATTATTTGGCAATTATGTATTATTTCCTTTAAAGGGTTTCTTGCATGTTTACTTTAATTCTTTCTATACCTTATTTACCATGCATGCTATGTGTTTGTGAAAAAGCCCATATGGCATCATGCACTTTTCTACATTATCCTATTCTACTACTCAATGCATGTTTTTCACGAATTTCCTTTACTATTTTATTATTCAATTTAATTGCCAATACAAACATGTTAGTTTGTTACGTAGTGATGCTTGATCTATGCTACTCATGCCCTTGCCGGCATGCCAATAATCATCTTGCATCTACTTACCCTTTCGTGCACTTGTTCTATTTCCTTTAATGATCTTTTCATATGTTGTCATGACCATGTGTTTATTTCATTCATCTTCACCGTGCACTGTTTATTACTCACTCCATCTCCTTCCTTACTTTAATTCTTTGGATCTAACTTACTTTCTCTTCCCTTTTTCAGAATGGCCACCAAGAAAGGCAAAGAGAAAGCTACCCCTAAACCCACAGCAAGGAAAGGAACGAAGAGAGTATTAGTGGCAGAACCTTCTTCAACTGCAGTCAAGCCCGCAACAAAAAGAATTAAAAGGATTATCAAGGTTGATGAAAAGGAGCGAGCCTTCCCAGCCAAAGACACTGCACGATTTCCAAATTGCTACTGTGAGCAGATGTTCCCCATTCTGGCAGCTCAAAATTACAACAATGCACACCTTCTTATCCTTCCGCCTCGTATCGCTGAATTTGTTGAGCCACAAATTACAAAAAGACATTAGGGATTCTTACTGCGATAGCCACGACAGGTTAATCTTTCTTGGGTTGTTGAGTTCTACTCCAACTTCCACCTGCCGACTCTACAGTCCGTCTATTTATGCCAGAAGCAAGTCTCCATTACAGAAGAGGCCATACAGCAAGCCTTAGATCTCCCACCTGCTCCAGAAGGATTGGACACCTTTCAGAAAGCTGCAACCAAGTGCCAGGCCTACACTTTTGACTGGGACGTTGTTCTCAGAATTATTGCTTGCCCTGGCAGTAAATGAATCTTCGGATACCATCGTTCCCATCCTAAGGGAATCTCGGCTTCCGCACTTACCTTAGAGGCTCACGTATGGGCACAGATTATGTCCCATTACGTCTTCCCAAGCACTCATGAGTCCTCCTTCACCGCAGACATGGCCGTTTTACTATGGTGCATCCTCACAGACCAGCCTCTCCAATTACCGCGACATATCTGGAATGCTATGGAACATGTGCAGATCGCGGGCAACCTACCTTTCCCCGCATTGGTCTCTGATCTCATCTTAGCAGCCGGAGTATCCTACAGAGCTGGAGACACCAAAGCCATTCTTCCACGGGATGATCAGTATGTCCCTAATGGGAGATATCTCAGACCACAACTTGCCACTACCAGCCAGTCCACAGAGGATGCTGCAGCTCCTCCACCATCTACTAGTCAACTGCTGCATCAAATACTGAAGCGGTTGGACCAACATGAAAAGAAAGCAAAGCTCCGAGAGCGCCGCAACCAACGCCGATTCAAACACATCAGGGAGCTGCTTAGAGGAGATTGCAGAGACTCAGACACCCCGGATTCCACTTCCTTCACCAGCACAGGGAGCCATGATGGCCCCGACTATGGAGACACTGCCACCAGCCCACCATTGTTCCTAACAGATGGCACCGAGGATGGTGCAAAGCTTTAAGTTTGGGGAGGTCGGTCAATACCTGACTTCCGGAGGTAATTTCTCTTCCCTAGCACCAATAAATTAGGATATTTTAGTTAGATTTTCTTTTTTTTTTATAAAATAGGTTAGTTGCATGCATGTTCTACTTGATTGAAAAGACAATAAGTTTCTTTTAAAAAGATATCTTTGGAACAAAATTTCACTAATTTTAATCAAAACTTTTATGACAAATTTGCTTGAAGTTGTATTTGGAACATGATTTTTGAGCTAAAGAACACACAACCTGTGAAAAATTTGAGCCTTTATGCATGGTTACATTATTTAACCATAATTATTTTATTCTTGTGTGTTTACTTCTCTATGATTGTAATCTAAATTTTGTTTCGTCCTATATGTCCAATATTTATTATGTTTATATGCTTGCATGTGATTGAGGCCATTATTTGTTTAAACTCACTTATCCAAATTAAGCCTACCCTTTTTAATTACCTTCGTTAACCACTTTGAGCCTTTAAATCCCATTTGTTCTATATTTTACCATATTACTAGCCTTAAGCGGAAAAACAATTGTATATCCCAAATTGAATCTTTGGTTAGCTTAAGATAGAATTGTGTATGCTAGTTAAGTATGGGAATTTGTGGGAACAAAAGTTATTAAGGGAATATGTCATGATAATACAATGGGAATTTGAATACCTACTCATGTGAAGCTATAAGAATTAAAAATCTATGTGCATTGATAAGCTATGTTTATTTTTATAAAAAAATAAATAAATAAATAAATAAGGGGACAAAATCACCCCAAAGCTGAATTAAAAATTCGAAGATCAATGCACATATGATAAAATTGATACATGAGTATGGAATGTAAAAAAGGGAATTCTGGGTAGCTAGGTATGAATTCTAAAGTTATATAAAATATATAGGTTGGGTTAAAGCTTGGGTTAATTAAAGATTCAATTTATAAGCTCACTTAACCATATATGTATCCCTACCGTTACCTTGGCCCCACTACAACCTTGAAAAGACCTCATGATGTTTGCATTGGCATATTAACTGTTGTTGATTTAGGAGAAAAACAAAAGTTAGAAAGCATGATTAGAGAAGGATAGAGTGATTACCCTATACACTAGAGAGATTAGAGCGTACATACATCATCAGTGAGGGTTCAATGCTTGAATTTCCATGTTCCCTGCTTTCATGAGCTATCTTCTTGCACTTTTATCTGTCTTACTGTATAATAATAGAATTAGTGGAATTTGATTTGTAATTGTTTGAAGAGCTTGTTTACTTTTGATCAAGTGGGCAAGAATCATATAGTTGCATTCATATATATAGGTTGCATTGCATTGCATGAGTTTCTACATGATTCATACTTATTTATTTTATCTCCTTCAATTAAGCATGAGGACATGCTAATGTTTAAGTGTGGGGAGGTTGATAAACCACTATTTTATGGTTTATATTGTGTTTAATTGTGTGGTTTTATCATGATCCTTACCCACTTATTCATTAATTTAGCAGGCATTTATATTTCCTTCCTGAAATTATTACATGATTGAAAATTGCTTCCTACAGACTTTTTAATTATGCATTTTAGTTCTCCTTTATCCCATTCGATGCCGTGATCTGTGTGTTAAGTGTTTCAGGCTTTATAGGGCATGGATGAGTTGGAGATTGGAAAGGAAGCTAGAAAAAATGGAAGGAACACAAGAAATTGAGGAGATAATCAGCGAGAAGTGACGCGGCCGCATGGCTCACGCGTTCGCGCGGCACAGCCGCATGGCTCACGCGACCGCACAGAATGAAAAAGCACAAGTGACGCGGAGGAGTGGATGACGCGAATGCGTGGCAGGGAAAAACGCGAATGACGCATCCGCATGGACGACGCGATCGCGTGACATGCGCGATCTGCAAAATATGCAGATTTCACTGAGGGCGATTTTGGGCCTTATTTTGACCCAGTTCTCGGCCCAGAATAGCAGACTAGAGCCAGAGAACATGCAGAAACTGGACCCAACATTCATTCTACACAGTTTTAGTTTTAGATCTAGTTTTTACTCCTCTTCTAGGTTTTTCTCTCTATACATTGATAGTTTTTAGGATTTTATTTTTCTATCCCTTTTTGCATTGGGATATTTGGTGGACGAAATTGTGATCACTACAACTTCGCACAACTAACCAGCAAGTGTACTGGGTCGTCCAAGTAATAAACCTTACGCGAGTAAGGGTCGATCCCACAGAGATTGTTGGTATGAAGCAAGCTATGGTCACCTTGTAAATCTTAGTCAGGCAAACTCAAATGGTTATGAATGATGAATAAAACATAAAGATAAAGATAGAGATACTTATGCAATTCATTGGTGGGAATTTCAGATAAGCGTATGGAGATGCTTGGTCCCTTCCGTCTCTCTGCTTTCCTACTATCTTCGTCCAATCCTTCTTACTCCTTTCCATGGCAAGCTGTATGTAAGGGTTTCACCGTTGTCAGTGGCTACCTCACATCCTCTCAGTGGAAATGTTCAACGCACCCTGTCACGGCACGGCTATCCATCTGTCGGTTCTCAATCAGACCGGAATAGAATCCAGTGATTCTTTTACGTCTATCACTAACACCCCGCCCTCAGGAGTTTGAAGCTCGTCACAATCATTCAATCATTGAATCCTACTCAGAATACCA
>NC_029772.3:23483427-23484664 GCF_000817695.3 Arachis duranensis | reverse complement strand
CTTAATCTATGGTGTGTAGAAACTCCACCGTTGAAAATATATAAGTGATAGTGTGATCATTGGCTTCGGCCCCAGAGAGGGGACCAGAAGAACCAAGATGAAAAATACAATAGTAAAAGGTCCTACTTATAGAAAACTAGTAGCCTAGGGTTTACAGAGATGAGTAAATGACATAAAAATCCACTTCCGGGCCCACTTGGTATGTGCTTGGGCTGAGCATTGAAGCATTTTCGTGTAGAGACTCTTCTTGGAGTTAAACGCCAGCTTTTATGCTAGTTTGGGCGTTTAACTCCCATCCTTGTGCTAGTTCCGGCGTTTAACGCTCGGAATTCTGAGGGTGACTTTGAACGCCGGTTTGGGCCATCAAATCTTGGAAAAAGTATGGACTATCATATATTGCTGGAAAGCCCAGGATGTCTACTTTCCAACGCCGTTAAGAGGGCGCCAATTGGGCTTCTATAGCTCCAGAAAATCCACTTCGAGTGCAGGGAGGTCAGAATCCAACAGCATCTGCAGTCCTTTTTAGTATCTGAATAAGATTTTTGCTCAGGTTCCTCAATTTCAGCCAGAAAATACCTGAAATCACAAAAAAACACACAAACTCATAGTAAAGTCCAGAAAAGTGAATTTTAACTAAAAACTAATAAAAGTATACTAAAAACTAACTAAAGTATACTAAAAATATACTGAAAACAATGCCAAAAGGCGTATAAATTATCCGCTCATCACAACACCAAACTTAAATTGTTGCTTGTCCTCAAGAAACTGAAAATCAAATGAGATAAAAAGAAGAGAATATACAATGAATTCCAAAAACATCTATGAAGATCAGTATTAATTAGATGAGCGGGGCTTTTAGCTTTTTGCCTCTGAACAGTTTTGGCATCTCACTCTATCCTTTGAAATTCAGAATGATTGGCTTCTTTAGGAACTCAGAATCCAGATAGTGTTATTGATTCTCCTAGTTAAGTATGATGATTCTTGAACATAGCCACTTTATGAGTCTTGGCCGTGGCCCAAAGCACTATGTCTTCCAGTATTACCACCGGATACATACATGCCACAGACACATAATTGGGTGAACTTTTTCAGATTGTGACTCAGCTTTGCTAGAGTCCCCAATTAGAGGTGTCCAGGGTTTTTAAGCACACTCTTTTTGCCTTGGATCACAACTTTTATTTTTCTCTCTTTTTTTTCGTTTTCTTTTCTCTTTTTTTTTTTCGTTTTTCTCCTTCTT
>NC_029772.3:23483014-23483246 GCF_000817695.3 Arachis duranensis | reverse complement strand
TAAGCATACATTCAGAAAACAAAAGTATTGCCACCACATCAAAATAATTAATCTGTTATAAAATTCAAAATTCATGCAATTTTTCTCTTTTTCAATTAAGAACATTTTTCATTCAAGAAAGGTGATGGATTCATAGGACATTCATAACTTTAAGGCATAGACACTAAGACACTAATGATCACAAGACACAAACATAGCTAAACATAAGCATAATTTTCGAAAAACAGAAAAA
>NC_029772.3:23482249-23482695 GCF_000817695.3 Arachis duranensis | reverse complement strand
TCTCCAATCATGATGCTATGAATCATGATAGCCCGATCTATAGTAACTTCGGACCGGTTGCTAGTGGGAATGATTGAGCGTTGGATAAATTCCAACCATCCCCTAGCCACGGGTTTGAGGTCATGCATTCTCAATTGAACCGGCTTCCCTCTTGAATCTCTCTTCCATTGGGCGCCCTCTTCACAAATGACTGTGAGAACTTGGTCCAACCTTTGATCAAAGTTGACCCTTCTAGTGTAAGGATGTTCATCTCCTTGCATCATGGGCAAGTTAAATGCCAACCTTACATTTTCCGGACTAAAATCCAAGTATTTCTCCCGAACCATAGTAACCCAATTCTTTGGGTCCGGGTTCACACTTTGATCATGGTTCTTGGTGATCCATGCATTGGCATAGAACTCTTGAACCATTAAGATTCCGACTTGTTGAATGGGGTTGGTAAGATT
>NC_029772.3:23480660-23482029 GCF_000817695.3 Arachis duranensis | reverse complement strand
TCCCTTTCCTCTTTCTAGAGGTTTCTCCGGCCTTGGATGCCATAAATGGTTATGGAAAAACAAAAAGCAATGCTTTTACCACACCAAACTTAAAAGGTTTGCTCGTCCTCGAGCAAAAGAAGAAAGAAGAGAGTAGAAGAAGAAGAAATAGAGGATATGGAGATGGCCTTGTGGTTCGGCCAAAGGGGGAAGAAGTAGTGTTTAGGTTGTGTGAAAATGAAGGAGGGAAGAAGGGTTTATATAGGAGTGGGGGGAGGGTGATGGTTCGGTCATGTATGGGTGGGTTTGGGAGGAAAAGTGGTTTGAATTTGAATGGTGGGGTAGGTGGGGTTTTATGAAGGATGGATGTGAGTGGTGAAGAGAAAGATGGGATTTGATAGGTGAAGGGTTTTTGGGGAAGAGGTGTTGAGGTGATTGGTGAATGGGTGAAGAAGAGAGAGAGAGTGGTGGGGTAAGTGGGGGTCCTGTGGGGTCCACAGATCCTGAGGTGTCAAGGAAAAGTCATCCCTGCACCAAGTGGCGAGCAAAATTTCTCTTTGTGCCAATTCAGGCGTTAAACGCCGGACTGATGCCCATTTCTGGCGTTTAACGCCAACTTCTTGCCCTTTCCTGGCGTTTAACGCCAGTCTGGTGCCCCTTTCTGCCGTTAAACGCCCAGAATGGTGCCAGACTGGGCGTTAAACGCCCATCTGCTAGCTTTACTGGAGTTTAAACGCCAGCAGGTTCTTCCTCCAGGGTGTGCTATTTTTCTTTCTGTTTTTCTTTCTATTTTTTCTTTTTCAATTGATTTTGTGACTTCTCATGATCATCAACCTACAGAAAACATAAAATAAAAAAGGAAAATAGATAAAAACATATAACATTGGGTTGCCTCCCAACAAGCGCTTCTTTAATGTCAGTAGCTTGACAGAGGGCTCTCATGGAGCCTCAGAGATGTTCAGAGCAATGTTGGAACCTCCCAACACCAAACTTAGAGTTTGAAAGTGGGGGTTCAACACCAAACTTAGAAGTTGGTTGTGGCCTCCCAACACCAAACTTAGAGTTTGACTGTGGGGGCTCAGTTTGGCTCTGTTTTGAGAGAAGCTCTTCATGCTTCCTCTCCATGGTGACAGAGGGATATCCTTGAGCCTTGAACACAAAGGATTCTTTATTCACTTGAATGATCAATTCTCCTCTGTCAACATCAATCACAGCCTTTGCTGTGGCTAGGAAGGGTCTGCCAAGGATGATGGATTCATCCATGCACTTCCCAGTCTCTAGGACTATGAAATCAGCAGGGATGTAATGGTCCTCAACTTTTACCAGAACATCCTCTACAAGTCCAAAAGCCTATTTTCTTGAATTGTCTGCCATCTCTAGTGAGATTTTT
>NC_029772.3:23480250-23480593 GCF_000817695.3 Arachis duranensis | reverse complement strand
TCTCCATTACAGAGAGAGGCATGAGGTTTACACTTGACCCTAGGTCACACAAGGCCTTCTTGAAGGTCATGGTGCCTGTGGTACAATGTATTGAAAACTTTCCAGGATCCTGTCTCTTTTGAGGTAATTTCTGCCTAGACAAGTCATCCAGTTCTTTGGTGAGCAAAGGGGGTTCATCCTCCCCAGTCTCATTTCCAAATAACTTATCATTTAGCTTCATGATTGCTCCAAGGTATTTAGCAACTTGCTCTTCAGTGACATACTCATCCTCTTCAGAGGAAGAATACTCATCAGAGCTCATGAATGGCAGAAGTAAGTCCAATGGAATCTCTATGGTCTCAGT
>NC_029772.3:23477753-23479269 GCF_000817695.3 Arachis duranensis | reverse complement strand
ATGAGGATCTTCCAATGGAAGTCCATGGAACTTGCAATTCTGTTGCATTAGAGAAACTAATTGAGGCTTAAGCTCAAAGTTGTTTGCTCCAATGGCAGGGATAGAGATGCTTCTCCCATAGAAGTCGGGAGTAGGTGCAGTAAAGTCACCCAGCACCTTCCTTGCATTGTTGGCATTGTTGTTGATTTCGGCTGCCATGGGGTCTTCTTCTTTGAAGATTTCTGTTAGGTCCTCTACAGAGAATTGTGCCTTAGCTTCTCTTAGCTTTCGCTTCAAGGTCCTTTCAGGTTCAGGGTCAGCTTCAACAAGAATGCTTTTGTCTTTGCTCCTGCTCATATGAAAGAGAAGAGGACAAGAAAATATAGAATCCTCTATGTCACAGTATAGAGATTCCTTGAGGTGTCAGAGGAATAGAAAAATAGAAGGAAGAGGTAGAAGAAGAATGTGAGAAGAGGGGAAGAATTTTCGAAAATTAAGTAAGAGATTTTAAAAACATTTTGAAAAAACTTTAATTGTTTTTCGAAAATTAAGAGTGGAAAAGAAATAAAGTGATTTTTGAAAAAGATTTTGAAATTAGAAATAAAAAAGATTTGATTGAAAACTATTTTGAAAAAGATGTGATTAAGAAGATATGATTTGAAAAACATTTTAAAAAGATTTGATTTTAAAAATTAATAACTTGGCTAACAAGAAAAGATATGATTCAAACATTAAACCTTTCTCAACAGAAAAGGCAACATTCTTGAAATGTTGAAGCAAATCATTAATTGATAGCAAGTATTTTTGAAAATGGAAAGAAATTGATTTTGAAAAAGATTTGATTTTGAAAAAATTTTGAAAACTTAAAAAAAAATTGATTTGAAAACAAAATCTTCCCTCTTGTGCCATCCTGGTGTTAAATGCCCAGAATGGTGCACATTCTGGCGTTTAACGCCAAAACCACTACCCTTTTGGGCGTTAAACGCCCAGCCAGGCACTCTGGCTGGCGTTTAAACGCCAGTTTGCCTTCTTCACTGGGCATTTTGAACGCCCAGCTTTTTCTGTGTAATTCCTCTGCTGTGTATTCTGAATCTTCAATTCTCTGTATTATTGACTTAAAAAGACACGAATTAAAAATATTTTTGGATTTTTAATAATGAGGAATAATCAAAATGCAACTAAAATCAAATAACAATGCATGCAAGACACCAAACTTAGCAGTTTGTATACTACTGAAACTAACAAAATGGGAATGCATATGACAAACAACAAAACACTCAAGTCAAGAGAATTCAAAGATCAGAGCAATGAAATCATCAAGAACAACTTGAAGATTAATGAAGACACATGCATGAATTCGAAAAATGCAAGGAAAACATGCAATTGACACCAAACTTAACATGAGACACTAAACTCAACATAAAACATTTTTGGTTTTTATGATTTTGTAATTTTTTTTGGATTTTTTTTTCTTCGAAAATTAAGTGGAGAAGAAAATAAAGATATCAAAATTCTTAATGAGAATTCCAGGAATCAT
>NC_029772.3:23464679-23476278 GCF_000817695.3 Arachis duranensis | reverse complement strand
TGAGAAGAGTTATTACCTCATCAAGACTTCGTCATTCTAGTTCGTTTTCTTTACTTGGCTTTACTCTTCCATGTCCTTTGCTTTGTTAATTTTACCATTGGAATATTATTAGGATTTATTTAATACAAGGATTACTTTTATTTTTATTTGATTATTTTGATTTTTATTTACAATGTCTTTCTTTAATTCCTTTTCATATGTTATGAACTTTACATTCACAATGAGCGAGTAGTTCCCTAACTTGATGGGGAGTTGATTGAAAGGAACCAATTGAGTTGGAAGGCTTGAAAGAAAGATTCTAATTGGGTTATTGTTGGCTTGCCTTCCAGTCACTAATACCAATCCCTTTTAATTAAGTGGGTTGCAACTTGTGAACGGGCATAGCATCCCAACTTGTTTGACTTTCCTTTACCTAGTAAGAGATAACTAAACAGGATAACCTTTTATTATCAATTAATCTAGAGAGTAATCCAACAACAGCGGGACTTTCAACTAATCAACTCCCAGTCATGGCTTTTATTTACATTATTCAAATTCTCCAATTTAATTTCCTGTTTACTCAACTCAAACCTTTTTGAAAACATCTGATTAATAAAATAGCACACTTTTCTGCAACTCGTTGGGAGACGACCTGGGATTCATACTCCCAGTATTTAAAATTTAAATTTCTGTAACACCTTTCTAAATTGATAAGTGGATTTCGGGTGAGTTAAGAACTATACTTGCAACGCATATATTTTAATAATTTTTAATTCACCAATTTCCGCCCCATCACACACACTCATACTTGGATTTTTTTTCTTAGTTTTTGGTTTTAGGTTTTAGTTCTTTTTCTAGAGAGAGAAATTCCTCCTTCTCTCTAAAGTTTCTTAGGATTATCAATATTTTGCTATTGAATTATGACTTGGGTCTTGTTTAATTTTAGTTCTCTTTTTAATTTTGTAGTCATTATATTTTCCATTACCTAGTTTACTTATTAATTACTCATTTTTGTTACTTATGACCATAGTTTGATACTCTTGTCAATATTGAATTTATTTAATTGAATTTGAGTTTTATGTTCTTTTCATGTTTATTATAGCCTTTGGTAGTGATTATGTGTAGTTGATAGTTTTAATTTCCATTTATTCTGCAAATTACTCATGTTTTCATTTAGTGTATACCAATTTGATGAAATGTTTTCTTTGATTATAGAGTAGTTTTCACACTCTTACCCTAGGTTAAAGGAATTCGGTAACCTTGAATCATTGTGTCTAATTAGATCGATAATGTGGGGTCTATGTTAGTTAAATTGATATGCATTAAAACTAGTTTTCTACTAAGTCAATTAGTAGTTAGATTAGGACTTATGGATTAATGTTGACCATGCCTATTTGACTTGCCTCAAGTATAGAGGTAGACTTAATGGAATTGACTCCTCACAATTGTCATTATATGATTGTTAGACGAGGATGGTGACCCCTTTTCCCATACCTTAGCAAAGAGCCTTTTATACTTAGACTAAAAACCAAAAAACTTCCTTCAATCATTTTCTGTTTTAGCTATTTCTAATTAGTTTAATTAGGTTCTTTAGAATAGGTTTTGATTCATGTCATGCTTTGTTAACTCTATAATTGCTTAGTTGATAATTATATCATCCTTGCTTTAGTTTCTTGTAGTTTAAGTTTCTTGCATATTTAGCTTTGTAGTTTAATTTCTTGTTTATGTTCATCAACCCCGATTACCCCAACCAACTTTGATTCACACAATTGCACATCCTAGAGAGAATGATCCAGGAGTAATACTCTTGGCTATTTTGATTTGAATTGGGTTGAACTTGTGATAACCGAACTAAACTTTGATAGCACTAGTTACCGGTTTGGAACTATACTTGTGACACACTTGAGTTTTGATTTATTGGAAATTCTAAACTGGTCATTAGAGGTTTGTCAAGTTTTTGGCATCGTTTCCGGAGATCGTTGCAATGTGTGCTTTGTTGTTAGTTGTTGTGAATATGTAGATAATGCACATAATATGTTTGCTTTTGCTCTATATTTTTAATAATGCATGAACTTATGGTTTTCAAGTTGAATGACTAGGTCACAACTGGATCCTAACTTAGCCACATTTGATTCTGAAATTGAAAGAACCTTGCTTCACATTCGGTAAGCTAAGCGTCGGTCGGTTTATACAGCTAGTGCATTGACCCCCTTTGAGGAGCATTTCGATACACTAGTTCAATTGATAGTGATTTGGACTCTTCATTCAACGAATAGACATCTTATTCTATTGTTGGAACTTCTGACATACCTTTGAGCATTGCAGGTAATAACCATATGGTTGAATCTCGAAAGATTATCTTGCATGAGCAAGGAGCGCCAGACATTGTCCTCCAACCGCTTCAGGCACGATACCCTAACTTGGATGCAAAGTTTGAACTGAAGAATAGTCTGATTAATCTGTTGCCTAAGTACCATGGGTTGTTGGACCAGGATCCAATAAGACATCTGAGAGATTTTCAAGTGGCATGCTCTACTTCCAGGAGATATGGGTTTGATGAAATGGCCATCATGGTCTTTGCTTTTTTCTTCTCTCTTGATGAACAAGCAAAAGAATTGTTCTATGCTCAATCTGATGCAGTGGTGACTGATTGAGATTTGTTGAGAAAGGATTTTTTGGATAAATTATTTCCTCCAGAAATGACTAACTACATTCAAAAGGAAATCTCTAGTATTATGTAAAGGGACCAAGAATCACTTTTTACAAGTATTAAAATCAATTCAAGAGACTACCAGACTCTTGTCCCTATCATAGGATGGATGATCCTTTACTCATTAGCTATTTTTGTGGAGGCCTTTGTCCATAAGACAAGAGACTTCTTGATGCTTGGTGGATCTCTTGTGAAATACAAGACGGCGGATGAGGCATGGAGGTTGATCAATGATGTTGCGGAAGCCATACAACATACTAGAGTGAGGAACAATCATTCAAAGAGTGTGGCAAAAGTATCTCAATTCGATTCAGCATTGATTAAGACACTTGGAGAGATGACCAATCTTCTCAAGCAAATCCATCAACACCAATAATGTTCTCCATCCATGCGATCTATCCAAACTCCACTTCAAATCTTGCGAATTGAGGGACCTCCTAGGGTGTGTAGTGTGTAATCTTATACCTCACACCACATCGACTAATGCCTTCAAATTTAAGAAGACTACACTCTTGCGGTGGCCAATCCTTACAACAACTATTTCACCTACCACCCTCAAAATCAAGGTTCTTATTCTCCTGGAAATAACTATAATCAAGGGGTGGTGGGATAACTACAATCAAAGGTGGAACTAAGGGCCATCCAATCTCCCCGTCTCAACTCCAACAAGGCTACCAATCTTCTCATCAACCACCTTTCAATAACCATTCTTACCAGAACAACCAAGTACACCACAATCCCTTATTCTAATACCAAAACTAATCTCACAACAAAAAATACCAACCACCTCACCAAAAATAACAAGCTCACATTAACCAACCTCCTTCTTCTTCAAGTCAAAACCCTATTGAAGATACTTTTCGTCCCTTCCTCCAAGAACAAAAAAAAAAACTCCGGTCTATGGTGAAAAAACAATAGGAAAATTATAAAATATTTCGTGACCAAATAGCGTCCATTGCTAATACTCTATCTAGAATGTCTTTACCTTCTTCCAACAACAACAAAAATGCCTCCCAACCATCTAGTTCCAATAGCCTCAAATCATGTGTGATGCCTCTAACTATTTAAAATCATATATGATGCCTCCAATCATATTGTGAGTCCCGCGCTTGCGTAGCGCGGGGGTAAGCTTCCCTATACTATTGCACTAATTACATTGGATGTGGCGCAATCTAATTACACTACTACCGAAAAAGAGCTCTTAGGGGTTATTTTTGCACTAGACAAGTTTAAACCATACTTGCTAAGCTCTAAGATAGTAGTGTACTCGGATCATGCGGCCCTCAAGTATTTGATAACAAAGAATGAATCAAAGCCTAGACTCATTCGTTGGATCTTGCTCTTGCGAGAATTTGACATTGAGATTAGGGATAAAAGTGAATTCCAAAACTTGATTGTGGATTATTTGAGCCACCTTGATCACATTAAATATGATCCATTTCCTATAGACAATTCATTTTCATTAGATAGCTTACAAGCAATCTCTAGTAGTACCCCTTGGTTTGCTCCCATGGCTAATTACTTGGTCTCCCAGATCTTTCCTTCGAATCGTGGATCAATTGACCAAGTCCGCTCACTTTTTGTCTATCCGAGTAAACTATTCATTGGATAAATTGGCAAGACTGTACATTAAAGAGATAGTGAGGTTGCACGGTGTGCCAACAAGGATAGTGTCGAATCGAGATCCCTGTTTCACGAAAAGATTTTGGGGAATTTTTCAAAAAACTTTCGGTACGAGACTATGTCTCAGTATAGCGTATCATCCACAAATTGATAGTCAATCGGAAAGGACTATTCAGACATTGGAGGATATGCTAAGGGCGTGTGTGTTGGATCAGCCGGGGAGTTGGGAGCGTTACATGTAACACCCTAACTTTTATCACCTCATGATCGTACCAAAAGCTCAGGCGTTCTTTACCTCTAAACCTTTTTATTCTATACTATCTTTATTTAATATCAAGCCTTCGCGAATACGAACCAAAACTTTAATTAAGAAACGAAGATTCTTTACTTTAAACCACTTAACCACAAATGTATATATATTCAAATAGCATTAAATACATAGACTTATTTCAGGATTCTCAAAAATAAATCCTACCCCTCTAAAAACTAAAAACAATAAACAACGAGGGGAAATTAAATTCTAACAACTCAACTTATGAACATGATCTTCTATACTCCTATAACTCTGTATTAAACCTTCGCACCTGTAGCTGAAAGGGGTGGAAATAGGGAGTAAGAACTGGGAAGTTCTTAGTAGGGTCGGGGTGTATATTTATATTCATTTCACTTTATTTCTTAGTCAACAGCAACACACCACAGAACACAGACAAACTTCAACAAAGCATGACAAGTAATTCACTCAGAAGTCAATTAACTAGAAAACACACAGACACGCTCACAGAATTTCACAACATAGAGATATGTGCAAACAAGTATGATGCATGTCTAGTCCTATACAGGCCATGAGCTCATGTGTCGATTTGATGCCTGATTCCCGACAGTAGTCTTGAGATAAGCGTTTCGTATCGCCGTCCCTATATCAGCCATCGTCTCCTCCATGAGCGTTACGCATCCTCGTCCTCATGAGGGAACCTTCCTTTTTGTCTCTAGTGAGCATTACGCATCGCCGTTGTAACACCCTACCACACAGAGTCTTATGCTTAAGTCATAAAATAGAGGTGGCGAGGTATTACGACCTCTAAAAATAAAATTTAGTACGTATAGTATTGCAAAAATGTTTATAACTGGGAGCCTTTGAAGAAAAGTGGGTAAAACAAAACCGATAAGTCGAGAATCGCAACACTCCGATCAATGACGTAAACGAAACGGATATAGGACAAGCTATCATGAGAAGATACATATATATATATAAAGGAATTTCCCAAAAGACAGCCCAAAAGACAATATACAAATCCTGTTTCTCCGAAATAACCTCTAAGAGAAGTCGATACAAAATATATATACAGTGGAGAATATAAGTATCTATCAAGTTTATAAGATCAAAATAAAATCCCAGAAGCTAAAGATCTCCGCCAAAAAGAAAGTCTCCATCATGCCTCAGTGAGGAGCCTCACGTCCTGCATCTGAAAACCACAAAATCCACATGGGTGAGAACCGGAGGTTCTCAGCATGGTAATAGTGCCCAAATATCTAACATGTAATGTCTTGGGAAAGCCGAAGGCAATCCTAGAACTTCCAGTTATAATCAAAGCATATAACTATAATTAAACCATGAGAAAGTAAAAGTAGGCAGTTATCTTAAAGGTCTTCATTCTAACTAAATACCCCCTTTCCAACTCCTACAAGCCTCCCAACCACCCACAGTAACTTAATATGAAAACATAATTAGTTCATCCAAGGAAATGCACAAGTAGAAAGCAAATAGAGTAGTTAAAAAATTAGCAAGTAAATATGTGGACAATTAGGCATTCCAAACAAATCACATATGATGCATATGATGCATGCCTGTCCTAGTGGCTGATGAGTCTCACCTGTCGGTTAACTAGCCAACCCGACGTGTCCTGGTAGCTAACTCGGACACTGTCTCTCTACTGTGCATCAATATCATTAGAGGGTATATGCGCCTTGTCGCCATTAGAAGTATCTGCGCCCTCGCTATTTTACCATTAGAGGGTATATGCGCCTGTCGCCATTAGAGGGTATACGTGCCCTATCGCCATTAGAGGGTATTTGCGCCTAGTCGCCATTTACAACCAGAGGGAAATCTCACAAACATACTCACATCCAACCCCTTTCCATTTATCGTTCATTTACTATATTCATTCATGAATTACACACATATTTATCCTCAGCCATAACTCAACATTCATTTCAGCCATCCGGCTTGAATTCATAATTCACACTCAGCCATACACCATCATCACACACAGCCATTTGGCTCGGCTCATATCACACTCAGTCATTCGGCCCATATCATATACAACACTCCACCATCCTCCTCGACAACTCATATCATCATCTTTCATTATAACTCATCATGACATCCCCTTTCTTTACCGACAAGTCACCCTCTTCCCTAGCTTACTTTCATTCACTAGGCATTCTATATTAATTTAAGATTTAAGGGATGAAATTTGGTGTTTATAAGCCTGAAATAACATCTCAGAAGGTTACGAGCTTGTTGGGAATGTGAAGAGCTTGAAAATAGAAGGTTTAGAAAAGAATTGGGTCACGTGCGTATGCACAAGGGTGTGCGTGCGCACGCCCAGAAGTATTTTAAACGTGTGCGTACGCACAGATCTGTGCGTACGCACAGAAGGCGAAATCTCCATGGTGGAGCGCGCACACAACGTGTGCTAGCGCCACCACCAGTGCACCATTCCCGACATGTGCGTGCGCATAGGCCTGTGCGTACGCACATCTCGAAATCCTTCGTTGGTTGTTTGTGCGCACAGGGCGTGCTAGCGCTGCCACCAATAGCCCTGTCTCCGCGTGTGCGTGTGCACAAGGCTGTGCGTGTGTACATGACCAAATTCTCACAGAGTGTGCGTGCGCACACAAACCAGAAATCACAAATTCTATAGAAGTTGCAGAATTCAGATTTTTAACCCAAACTTCCAATGATCATATCTCCTTCCACGAAATTTGGATTTCCACCAAATTTAAACCATTTTAAAGCTTATAAAATTATCTTTCCATTGATATAAAAATCATCAAATTTCAAAAATAATTGCTGAAGATATAATCCGTTGAAGTTCATCAAAATTCCCATTTTTTACCAAAACTTATAAACTCCCCTTTTTAAAACATACTCCTACCAAACTCATTCAAAAACTAGCCAAACTCAATGATTCAAACCAAATACTTCCATCCACTCATCCAATCATCAACCCACCAATTCCACCATATTTAGCCAAATCTCATATCATAATCAACATTCCATAACTCAATCCAATATTCATTCTTTCCCCTCTCAATTTCCAAAACAATAATCAATTTCATCAATCACCAAATATTTTCACATATCAATATCATACTCCAAAAACATGCTCATTGACGTTAGAATTTTCGCCAGTAAAGAATTTCATAAAACCAGTCGCGTTGTAGATATAGTCTCTAAACCGACAGAAATCCCTTCGTACAAACGTTTTGGTTGTCACAAGTAACAAACACCTTTTAAAATTGATAACCGAGTATTAAACCTCGGGTCGTCTTCTCAAGGAACTACGAGGAAGGTATGTTCTTACTATTGGTTATGAGTTTGTAAATTGGGGTTTTGGAAGTAAGGTGGGAATATGTTATATGACAAATAATTTAAATGGCAATTAAAAATGAATAAATACTGTAAAGCAAACTTTTGGGCAAGGTATGAGAAATTGGAGGTCCAACGTAGTTATCTCTCTCAACTATAAGGAAAGTTGAATCTAAACTCCACTTGGTCAACCTTTACTAAAGCAAAGGAAAGTCAAGGGACTAATTAAATTGAACTTTGAATCCTATTTATTTTCTAAGAAAAGGTTGGGATTACTTAAGTTCAGCTCAATTAGCAAGATAACGATTATCAAATATGTTGAGTTTAATAACTGTTGAGTTACTGATTTCTTAACCAAAACCAAAAGGGGAAAAAGTAAAATTGCTAGAATAATAGAGGTGACCTTAGATGGAAGGCAATAGTAACTTAAATCAAAGAGAACAATCTTAACTGAAAATACTTCAAATATCATTAATTCAAAATAGAGATCTGTAACATGGAATAATTTATAAATCAATTCAAATATTAAAAGCAAATAAATAAATAAAAGTAAACTGAAAATAAAAGAACATTAAACCTGGATCCAGAGTTACTCTCAAAACAAGAAGAAATCCTAAATCCTAAAGAGAGAGAGAGAATCTCTCTCTAAACTAAATCTAAATCATGAAAACTAGAAATTGGTGAGCTCTCTCTGAATGGATGCATTCCTCCACTTTATAACCTCTAATCTATGCTGTCTGTGCTTGGATCTGGGCCAAAAAGGGCTTCAGAAATAGCTGGGGGCGTATTCTGTGAATTTTGATACGTGGCCTCTGTCACGCGTCCGCGTGGGTCACGCGGTCGCGTCGTCTGGAGCTTTTCCTTGCCATGCGGTCGCGTCGGTCACGCATCCGAGTCGTGCGGTCGCGTCGGTCACGTGTCCGCGTCGTGGGTGTTCTACTTGAGGCGCGCGATCGCGTCAGTCATGCAGCCGCGTCGCTGCTTCTTCGCTTCTGGCACGCGATCGCGTCGTCCATGCGATCGCGTGGATACCAGTTTCCTTAAAGCTCCATTTTGCCTTCTCCTTCCATTTTTGTATGTTTCCTTTTTCATCCTTTAAGTCATTCAGCCTTAGAAAACCTGAGACTACTCAACACACTAATCATGGTATCGAATGGAAATAAAGGTAATTAAAACAATTAATTTTAAAGCTTAGAAAACATGTTTTTCGCAATATGACATAATAAGGAAGGGAAAGTAAAATCATGCAATTAATGTGAATAAGTAGGTGAAGGATTGAATAAATCACTCAAATTAAGCACAAAAGAACTCATGAAATATGGGTTTATCACTCATCAACAAGAGCCTTAACCTTTTCATCAATTAAACACATCAATCCACATATCCATACAAAATTACATACTTTACCAACCATTATCACCATCACTCATATATTCCACTCAATTCAAATCATTCAAACAATTACATCAACATTTCACAATCCACCAAAATACATACATAATAATACAACTCACATCATCCATTAATCACATCAATATTTCCAAATCTTATCCTAGGGCCACTAGCCTACGTTTTTACAACCACATTACATTTTAGATACAGAAAATCGAAACCATACCATGGCCAATTCCCGTTCCACTCGGAACACTTAGATTTTCACCTTTCAAGGTTCCCAAAGCCTCAACAACAGATTTCCAAGCACCAAGCTCCTTTCCAAGCTTTCCAAAACCACCAATTAAGCTCCAATACACATATACATAAAGCCTAAGCCATAATATCACATCAAAACACAATAACTCAATACCCAATACCTCAAATTCAACATTCTTACTAGGATTTGAGATTTCTTACCTTACCAAAGGATCAAGGGAGCAAGAATAAGCCTTCCGCTCAAGTTAATTTGATCCTATAACACAAAAGAGCTCAAAATCTCAATATTTTGCCTAAGAAACTCAAAACTCAAGGCTGGGAATTCGAAGAAGAAAACGTGGCTTACCTTAAGATTGCTTGTATGGGTTATGTAGAGCTCGACGCCGCGGTCACATGGCAGCAAACAGTGCATCAATCGGAGCTCCATATCAAAAGTTATCAACCACTGAAGATTGAGATGAATAGGAACAAGGGTTTCAATCTCCCCTCTCTTCCTTTCTTTGTTTCCAGCGTGTGTGTGTTTGTTTAAGGGAGTGAGAGTGCTGAGTGATAAACCACTATTTTATGGTTTATCTTGTGTTTAATTGAGTGGTTTTTATCAAGTATTTACTCACTTATTCATATGATTATCATGTATTTGCAATTCCTTCCCAAATTGTTCTATGATTGAAAACTTGCTTCTTATAGTCTTTAATTTGTGTATTTTAATCATCTCTTATTACCATTCGATGCCTTGATATGTGTGTTAAGTGTTTCAGGCTTCATAGGGTAGGAATGGCTTAGAGAATAAGAGAGGAAGCTTGCAAAATAGGGAAGGAGCACAAGAAATAAAGGAGACAACCAGCAGACAGCGACGCGCCCACATGACTGACGCGTGCGCGTGAATTAGACAAAATCACAGCGACGCGTACGCGTGCTTGACGCATACGCGTAGATCGGAGTTCGCACAAACAACGTGAGCGCGTACCTGACGCGCAAGCGTGGCGAGGAAAACGCTGAATGATGCGTACGCGTGAATGACGTGTACGCATGACCTGCGCGATCTGCAAAAGTTTTAGAATACGCTGGAGACAGTTTCGGGCCGCGTTTTAACCCAGAGTTTGGCCCAGAAACACAGATTAAAGTCAGGAAACATGCAGAGACTCATGATATCAGATCAAAATTCACTTTTCAGGATTTAGATGTAGTTTTTTGAGAGAGAGAGAGAGAGAGGTTCTCTCCTCTCTCTTAGGATTTAGGATTAGGATTCTGATGAGCGGATAATTTATACGCTTTTTGGCATTGTTTTTAGGTAGTTTTTAGTAAGTTCAAGCTACTTTTAGGGATGTTTTCATTAGTTTTTATGTTAAATTCACATTTCTGGACTTTACTATGAGTTTGTGTGTTTTTCTATGATTTCAGGTAATTTCTGGCTGAAATTGAGGGATTTGAGCAAAACTCTGAAAAAGGCTGACAAAAGGACTGCTGATGCTGTTGGAATCTGACCTCCCTGAACTCAAAATGGATTTTCTGGAGCAACAGAACTCCAAATGGCGTGCGCTCAACGGCGTTGGAAAGTAGACATCTAGAGCTTTCCAGAAATATATAATAGTCCATACTTTATTCGGAAATTGATGATGTAACATGGCGTTGAACGCCAAGTACATGCTGCTGTCTGGAGTTAAACGCCAGAAAAACGTCATGATCCGGAGTTGAACGCCCAAAACACGTTATAACTTGAAGTTCAACTCCAAGTAAAGCCTCAGCTCGTGGATAGATCAAGCTCAGCCTAAGCATACACCAAGTGGGCCCCGAAAGTGGATTTATACATCAATTACTTACTCATGTAAACCCTAGTAGCTAGTCTAGTATAAATAGGATAAGTTACTATTGTATTAGACATCTTTGGTCTCAGTTTTATTTTATTCTTCATCTAAGGAGACTATTGATCATATTTTTGGGGGCTGGCCATTCGGCCATGCCTGAACCTTTCACTTATGTATTTTCAACAGTGGAGTTTCTGCACACCATAGATTAAGGGTGTGGAGCTCTGCTGTACCTCAAGT
>NC_029772.3:23461646-23464632 GCF_000817695.3 Arachis duranensis | reverse complement strand
TATTACTTTTTATTCAATTCTCTTTTATTCTTATTCCAAGATATACGTTTACTTAACTTTGATGAATGATGATGATCCGTGACACTCATCATCATTCTCACCTATGAACGCGCGTGATTGACAACCACTTACGTTCTACTTTAAGCCGGGCGCATATCTCTTAGATTCCCCAACAGAATCTTCGTGGTATAAGCTAGATAGATGGCAGCATTCATGAGGATCCGAAAAGTCTAAACCTTGTCTATGGTATTCCGAGTAGGATTCTGGGATTGAATGACTGTGACGAGCTTCAAACTCCTGAAGGCTGGGCATTAGTAACAGACGCAAAAGAATCTAGGGATTCTATTCCAACCTGATTGAGGACCGACAGATGATTAGCCGTGCTGTGACAGAGCATTTGGACCATTTTCACTGAGACGATGGGATGTAGCCATTGACGATGGTGATGCCCTACATACAGCTTGCCATGGAAAGGAGTAGGAAGGATTGGATGAATGTAATAAGAAAATAGAGATACGAGAGGAACACAACATCGTCACACACTTATCAGAAATTCCCACTATTGCTTTACATAAGTATTTCTATCCCTTTTTATTTTCTATTTATTTGTTAATTTTCGAACTCACCATAAACCATTTTAATCTGCCTAATTGAGATTTACAAGGTGACCATAGCTTGCTTCATACCAACAATCTCTGTGGGATCGACCCTTACTCACGTAAGGTATTACTTGGATGACCCAGTACACTTGCTGGTTAAGTTGAACGGAGTTGTATCCACACATAGCCAAGATCCACAATAATGATTCCATACAACAACAAAGAATACTACATTGAATGGATCACAATTTCGTCCACCAAGTTTTTGGCGCCGTTGCCGGGGATTGTTCGATTATGGACAACTGACGGTTCATCTTGTTGCTCAGATTAGGTAATTTTCTTTTCAAAAATTTTTTTCAAAATTTTTCTTTTCTTTTTCATTTTTCTAACCATGTTTTTCGAAAAAAAAAATTTTTAAAATAAAAATACAAAAAAATTAGAAAATCATAAAAATAAAAAATATTTTGTGTTTCTTGTTTGAGTCTTGTGTTAATTTTTAAATTTGGTGTCAATTGCATGCTTTTAAAATTTTTCTTGCATTTTTTTTCGAAAATCTCATGCATTCATAGTGTTCTTCATGATCTTCAAGTTGTTCTTGACAAGTCTTCTTGTTTGATCTTGATGATTTCCTGTTTTGTGTTGTTTGTTGTTTTTCATGTGCACTTTTGCATTCATATTTTCCATGTATTAAAGATTTCTAAGTTTGGTGTCTTACATGTTTTCTTTGCATCAAAAACTTTTCAAAATTATGTTCTTGATGTTCATCATGATCTTCAAAGTGTTCTTGGTGTTCATCTTGACATTCATAGTGTTCTTGCATGCATTATGTGTTTTGATCCAAAATTTTCATGTTTTGGGTCATTTTTATGTTTTTCTCTTTCATCATTAAAAAATTTCAAAAAATCAAAAAAATATCTTTTCCTTATTTCCCTCCAAATTTTCGAAATTTTGGGTTGACTTGGTCAAAAATTTTTAAAATTAGTTGTTTCTTACAAGTCAAGTCAAATTTTCAATTTTAAAAAAATCTTATCTTTTCAAAATCTTTTTCAAAAAAATTATATCTTTTTCATTTTTTCTATTTTTTTCAAAAATTTCAAAAATCTTTTTCAAAATATTTTCAAAATCTTTTTCTTATCTTTACATCTAATTTTCGAAAATTAGCTAACAATTAATGTGATTGGTTCAAAAATTTGAAGTTTGTTATCTTCTTGTTAAGAAAGGTTCAATCTTTAAGTTCTAGAATCTTATCTTGAAGTTTCTTGTTAGTCAAGTCATTTTAAAAATTAAATCTTTTTCAACAAATCTTTTATCTTTTATCTTATCTTCTTCAAAAATTTTATCTTTTTCAAAATTTGATTTCAAAATATCTTATCTAACCTCTTATCTTCTTATCTTTCAAATTTGATTTTACTATCTTTTTCAACTAACTTTTTGTTTGTCTCATATCTTTTTCAAAACTAACTAACTACTTTTCCCTCTCTAATTTTCGAAAATATCTCATCTCTTTTTCAAAAATTCTTTTGTTTTAAATTTTTAATTTTAATCTTATCTTATCTCTGATTTTCGAAAATTACTAACCCTTTTTTTCAAAATTGTTTTCGAAATTCTCCCTCTCTATTCTTATTCTATTTAATTATTTAATTACTAACACTTTTCTTCACCCCTCTCCACCTAATATCCGAAGCCCCTCTTCTACTTTCTTCTCTCCTTTCTTTTTTTACTAACATAAAGGAATCTCTATACTGTGACATACAGGATTCCTCTTTCTTTTCTTGTTTTCTTCTCTTTCATATGAGCAGGAACAAGGATAAAGGCACTCTTGTTGAAATTGATCCAGAACCTGAAAGGACTCTGAAGAGAAAATTAAGAGAAGCTAAATTACAACAATCCAGAAGCAACCTTTCAGAAAATTTCGAACAAGAGAAGGAGATGGCAGCCGAAAATAATAATAATGCAAGGAGAATGCTTGGTGACTTTACAAAGCTAACGTCCAAGTTTGATGGAAGAAGCATCTCCATTCCTGCCATTGGAGCCAATAACTTTGAGCTGAAACCTCAGCTAGTTGCCTTAATGCAACAAAACTGCAAGTTTTATGGACTTCCTTCTGAAGATCCTTATCAGTTTTTAACTGAATTCTTGCAGATCTGTGAGACTGTAAAGACGAATGGAGTTGATCCTGAAGTCTACAGACTCATGCTTTTCCCTTTTGCTGTGAGAGACAGAACTAGAATATGGTTGGATTCACAACCTAAGGATAGCCTGGACTCCTGGGATAAGTTGGTCACAGCCTTCTTGGATAAATTCTTTCCTCCTCAAAAGCTGAGCAAGCTGAGAGTGGATGTTCAAACCTTCAAACAAAAAGATGGTGAATCCCTCTATGAAGCTTA
>NC_029772.3:23458086-23460874 GCF_000817695.3 Arachis duranensis | reverse complement strand
CTTCTGCCATTCATGAGCTCTGAAGACTATTCTTCCTCTGAAGAGGATGAAGATGTGACTGGAGAGCAAGTTGCTCAATATTTAGGAGCTATCATGAAGCTGAATGCCAAGTTGTTTGGTAATGAGACTTGGGAAAGTGAACCTCCCTTGCTCATTAATGAACTAGATACCTGGATTCAGCAAACTCTACCTCAAAGGAAACAAGATCCTGGCAAGTTCTTGATACCTTGTACCATAGGCACCATGACCTTTGAAAAGGCTCTATGTGATCTGGGGTCAGGGATAAATCTTATGCCACTCTCTGTAATAGAGAAGCTGGGGATCATTGAGGTACAACCTGCCTTGTTCTCATTACAATTGGCAGACAAGTCATTGAGACAAGCTTATGAAATAGTAGAGGATGTGTTAGTAAAGGTTGAAGGCCTTTACATCCCTGCTGATTTTATAATCTTAGACACTAGGAAGAAAGAGGATGAATGCATCATCCTTGGAAGACCTTTCCTAGCTACAGCAGGAGCTGTGATAGATGTCACCAGAGGAAAATTAGTCCTTCAATTGAATGGAGACTACCTTGTGTTTAAGGCACATGGCCATCCCTCTGTGACAAAAGAGAGTAAGCATGAAGAGCTTCTCTCAGTTCAGAGTCAAGAAGAGCCCCCACAGTCAAACTATAAGTTTGGTGTTGTGAGGCCACAACCAAACTCTAAGTTTAGTGTTAAGATCCCATATCCAAACTCTAAGTTTGGTGTTGGGACTATACAACATTGACCTGATCACCTTGTGGCTCCATGAGAGCCACTGTCAAGCTATTGACATTAAAGAAGCGCTTGTTGGGAGGCAACCTAATTTTATTTATCTAATTCTTTTTTATTGTTATTTTATGTTTTATTAGGTACATGATCTTGAGGAGTCACGAAAAAATCATAAAAATTAAGAACAGAATCAAAAACAGCAGAAGAAAAAAATCACACCCTGGAGGTAGCACAGGCTGGCGTTCAACGCCAGTAAGATGCATCTGGCCAGCGTTCAACGCCAGAACAGAGCATCATTCTGGCGCTGAATGCCAGAAACAAGCAACATTCTGGCGCTGAACGCCAGGAATGTTCCTAGAGAAGAAAAGCTGGTGCTGAATGCCAGTAACAAGCATGAAACTGGCGTTCAACGCCAGAAACATGCTTTACATGGGCGTTGAACGCCCAGAACGTGCACCATGGGCGTTTAAACGCCAGAATGGTGTGCAAAGGCATTTTACATGCCTATTTGGTGCAGGGATGGAATTCCTTGACACCTCAGGATCTGTGGATCCCACAGGATCCCCACCTACTATATTCCCACGTTACCTTCTAATCCTTTTTTGTGATGAGTATTCCCCATGTCACACTTCCCAACACCTTCAATCTCTGAATCTCTCTTTCCAATCACCCCCTTCACCACTCACATCCATCCACTCTTCCCCATAAACCCCACCTACCTTCAAAAAATTCAAAAACATTTTTCCACCCATTCCCACCCTATATGGCTGAACACACTCTCCCCCCTCTCCCTATATATACCCTTCCATTCTACTTCATTTTCACACAACACAACCCCCTCTTCTTCCCCTTGGCCGAACCTACATCTCTCCCTCTCTACCATATTCTCTTCTTCTTCTTCTTCTCTTCTTTCTTCTATTGCTCGGCAACCCCATGCAACAAGTTGGAATCTTAATGGTTCAAGAGTTCTATGCTAACGCATGGATCACTAAGAACCATGATCAAAGTGTGAACCCAAACCCAAAGAATTGGTTCACAGTGGTTCGGGGGAAACACTTGGATTTAAGTCCAGAAACTGTGAGGTTGGCATTCAACTTACCAATGATGCATGGAGATCTTCCTCCTTTCATAAGAAGGGTCAACTTTGATCAAAGGTTAGACCAAGTCCTCATAGATATCTGTGTGGAAGGAGCCCAATGGAAGAGAGATTTCAAAGGCAAGCCAGTTCAACTGAGAAGGCTTGACCTCAAACCCATGGCTAGAGGATGGTTAGAGTTCATCCAACGCTCTATCATTCCTACTAGCAACCGATCTGAAGTTACTGTGGATCGGGCCATCATGATTCATAGCATCATGATTGGAGAGGAAGTAGAAGTTCATGAGGTCATCTCCAATGAAATCTACAAAATAGCCGACAAGTCCCACCTTATTTGCCATCTATGTTACTCAGCTGGAGTTATCATAGAAGGAGACATCTCCATTAAAGAGGATAAGCCCATCACCAAGAAGAGGATGGAGCAAGCAAGAGAGACCCTTCACGGTTCTCAAGAGATGCATGAGGAAGCTCATCATCAACAAATCCCTGAGATGCCTTAAGGGATGCACTTTCCTCCTAACAACTATTGGGAGCAACTCAACACCTCCTTAGAAGATTTGAGCCACAATGTGGAACAATTAAGGGTGGAACATCATGAGCACTCCATCATTTTCCAAGAAATAAGAGAAGATCAAAGGGCAATGAGGGAGGAGCAACAAAGGCAAGGAAGGGACATAGAAGAGCTTAAGGACATTGTTGGTCCTTCAAGAAGAAGACGCCACTAAAGGTGGATTCATTCCTTGTTCTTATCTCTTTCTGCTTTAATTGTTGGCTCTTGAAAGAATGATGAACAAAGAGAAATGTTATTGATGATCTGAAAAAAATCATGAAATTGATTCTTGAAAGCAAGAAAAAGCAGTGAAAAAGAAAGCTTGCGAAAAAAAAAGTGGCGAAAAAAAATAGAAAGAAAAAGAAAAAGCAAGTAGAAAAAGCCAATAGC
>NC_029772.3:23457686-23458062 GCF_000817695.3 Arachis duranensis | reverse complement strand
AATAGCCCTTAAAACCAAAAGGCAAGGGTAAAAAGGATCCAAGGCTTTGAGCATCAATGGATAGGAGGACCCAAGGAAATCAAATCCAGGCCTAAGCGGCTAAATCAAGCTGTCCCTAACTATGTGCTTGTGTCATGAAGGTCCAAGTGAAAAGCTTGAGACTGAGTGGTTAAAGTCGTGATCCACAGCAAAAAAGAGTGTGCTTAAGAGCTCTGGACACCTCTAACTGGGGACTCTAGCAAAGCTGAGTCACAATCTGAAAAGGTTCACCCAGTTATGTGTCTGTGGCATTTATGTATCCGGTGGTAATACTGGAAAACAAAATGCTTAGGGCCACGGCCAAGACTCATAAGTAGCTGTGTTCAAGAATCAACAT
>NC_029772.3:23457105-23457549 GCF_000817695.3 Arachis duranensis | reverse complement strand
TAGTAAGTTCAAGCTACTTTTAGGGATGTTTTCATTAGTTTTTATGTTAAATTCACATTTCTGGATTTACTATGAGTTTGTGTGTTTTTCTATGATTTCAGGTAATTTCTGGCTGAAATTGAGGGATTTGAGCAAAACTCTGAAAAAGGCTGACAAAAGGACTGCTGATGTTGTTGGAATCTGACCTCCCTGCACTCGAAATGGATTTTCTGGAGCTACAGAACTTCAAATGGCGCGCTTTCAATGGCGTTGGAAAGTAGACATCCAGAACTTTCCAGCAATATATAATAGTCCATACTTTATTTGGAAATTGACGACGTAACTTGGCGTTGAACGCCAAGTACATGCTGCTGTCTGGAGTTAAACGCCAGAAAAACGTCATGATCCAGAGTTGAACGCCCAAAACACGTTATAACTTGGAGTTCAACTCCAAGAAAAGCCTCA
>NC_029772.3:23456433-23456950 GCF_000817695.3 Arachis duranensis | reverse complement strand
TTACTATTGTATTAGACATCTTTGGTCTCAGTTTTATTTTATTCTTCATCTAAGGAGACTATTGATCACGTTTTAGGGGGCTGGCCATTCGGCCATGCCTGAACCTTTTACTTATGTATTTTCAACAGTGGAGTTTCTACACACCATAGATTAAGGGTGTGGAGCTCTGCTGGACCTCAAGTTTCAATACAATTATTATTACTTTCTATTCAATTCTCTTCAATCCTTATTCCAAGATATACGTTATACTTAACTTTGATGAATGATGATGATCCGTGTCACTCATCATCATTCTCACCTATGAACGTGCGTGATTGACAACCACTTCCGTTCTACTTTAGGCCGGGCGTATATCTCTTAGATTCCCCAACAGAATCTTCGTGGTATAAGCTAGATAGATGGCGGCATTCATGAGGATCCGGAAAGTCTAAACCTTGTCTATGGTATTCCGAGTAGGATTCTGGGACTGAATGACTGTGACGAGCTTCAAACTCCTGAAGGCTGGGCGTGATGACAA
>NC_029772.3:23450331-23456422 GCF_000817695.3 Arachis duranensis | reverse complement strand
GGTGATGCCCTACATACAGCTTGCCATGGAAAGGAGTAGGAAGGATTGGATGAATGTAATAAGAAAATAGAGATACGAGAGGAGCACAACATCTTCACACACTTATCTGAAATTCCCACTATTGCTTTACATAAGTATTTCTATCCCTTTTTATTTTCTATTTATTTGTTAATTTTCGAACTCACCATAAACCATTTTAATCTGCCTAACTGAGATTTACAAGGTGACCATAGCTTGCTTCATACCAACAATCTCTGTGGGATCGACCCTTACTCACGTAAGGTATTACTTGGATGACCCAGTACACTTGCTGGTTAAGTTGAACGGAGTTGTGTCCACACATAGCCAAGATCCACAATAATGATTCCATACAACAACAAAGAATACTACATTGATGTGATCACAATTTCGTCCACCAGATTCCTCTTAAAGGATTTAGGATTTCCTTTAGTCATTAGGATTGTTTCTTCATACCAGGTTCAATAATTTATGTTTCTCTTCTACTTTTATTTACTCTGATGCTTTTATTTGTATCTGATTTATGTTACCCAATTGGTTTGTGAACTCTTCATGTTTAGATTGATTTCCTATTTAATACAATTTAAGGTATTCCAAACTTATGATTGTTTTCTCTAGTTTATGTTATTGATGCTTTGGCTCTATCCAAATTATTTTCATTCGAGTAGATTTTCTTCCCTTTTGGCTTTGGTTAATTAATTGGTAATACTTGAGTTATCAAACTCAGCAGTGGTTGAAATTGGCAATTGCTAATTGATTTGGATCGCTCTAAAAGTTGACTAGGACTTGAGGATCAATTCAATTAGTCCACTTGACTTTCCTTTATTTAATAAAAGATAACTAAGTGGGATTAAAACCCAATTCTCTTCACATCTGATAAGGACAACTAGGATAGAAATTCCAATTCTCATACCTTGCCAAGAGTTTTCTTAGTTATTGATTTACTAATTCTTGTAATTTATTTCTCTTGTTCAAAACCCTTTCAAAACCCAAAAATACTGTTTTCCATAACCAATAATAAACACCCCTCCCTGTAATTCCTTGAGAAGATGACCCAAGGTTTGAATACTTCGGTTTATAAATTTTATTGGGTTTGTTACTTGTGACAACCAAAACTTTTGTAATAAAGGAATTCTTGTCGGTCTAGAAGCTATACTTACAACGAGAATTTATTTGTGAAAATTCTAGATCGTGCGAGAATTTCGTTCTTCAAAATGGCGCCGTTACCGGGGAATTGCAAACGTGTGCCTTATTATTGGTTATTGTAAATATTTTTCTTTTACTTGTTTATTTGTTTTTGTTTTCCCTTCTTAATTCTATCAACTACTATGAGTTCTCACCCTTCTCACTTTGAGTTTGGTTCTAATTTTGTTGATAGGAATGGGAGCTATAACAGGAATATGCATCAAGGTCTAAGCAATCAAAGATGGATGGAGCCGAGAGGATATGATCACCCCTTTAGGCAACAACACCTTCCTAGATATCATGGACAAAGACCATTCTACAATGCATACCAAACTGATAGATATGGTGGACCCCCTTGCAGTTACCAACAAGCCCCACCCTGTGCTTATAGACCACCCTCTCAACATAGCTTCAAACCACCACACTCACAAGCTCATTTTCACCATTTACTACTATACGATCCTTATCCACCCCAATTCCAATCCAATCACTCCCAAGAACCACCACTTCCCTATATACCATGTCCATATTCATCAAGCCAATAATCACAGGTTCACTTCGAAGAATCAGTAGATCAATTTCATGCAACTCTCCATCAACTGGAGCAAGCAATAAATCAATTATCTTCCAGACGTTCGGACACTCAAGGAACTCCCATAGCTTCATGTGAAGAATCTAATGAAGAACATAGCATGAAGGAGACACTAGAAACTCCAGTGGATAGTATAGAGCATAACTTCGTACTGGAACAAGTAGAGGAAGCTGTCATTATAGAAGAAGAAGAGTTGATTGAAGACTTAGGAGATGCTGAACCTCCATGGGAATCCAGAGTTGTGGAAAATTCCATCAAGGACGTTACAATTGATGCTAAGGAGGATGGTACACAACCCCCAAAGTAGGTATCTTATGAAGAACTGGACGGAATAACCCAAGACACAAGTTTCCTTGATGATGATACTCACAAGTCAAGTTCTCTTAGTAATGAACTTGCATCCGCAAGTGAATTCTTTGAGATAGAAGAATCTTCCCCAAGTGAATACGAAGATGATGCAGGGTTGACTTTTCTCAACATCCAAACTATGACTCAAGTGATAAGGAAGATATCGAAGACTTTGATCAAGACATGGTTAAAATGGAAAAGTTTGCAAAGAAGTGGAGGAATTCACAGAAGACCACAAGGGAGTAGAGCTTGCAGAACCACTGGAAACACCTATCCCAAGGCCACTACCACCTAACTCCAACTTCAAGTGGGTAAAATCTTTAGCTTTTATCTTTACTTTTCCACTTGAGTATGGTTTACTTGAAACAGATGGCCAGCTTAGAGCTCTCTGCGGCTTTAAGAGTAAAAGGGAAATGACTCGCACTCAGGGCTGGTATGCAAGATTCAATGAGGTTTCACACTTCAATTTGAGGTGCAAGGATTGGTATCAAGCTCAATTGTATGGATCTCGGAAGCTGTTTGGTCACTACAGTGAGAATTCAGATTACTCACCACCCGGCTGGAAAAATGTAGATCAAGACAAAGATGGGTGTAAAAGTAAAGTTTGGGATCCTGGAATCTATTCTGACATTCAATACCCCGGGAACCTTGAAGCCTGTTTGAACTCACATAAGGGCTTTACGTACCTTGTTTGGGACCCCAGAGGCTGTTGGCATTCCAAACATTGGTGGAGATTTCTGGACGAATTCAAGCACAAGCCACCATAACAGGAAGCTCATCAAATGTCCAACTTAAGGACTTTAACTAAAAGTGCTAGGTGGGAGACAACACACCATGGTATGATCGTTCATTTTTCAGTTTAGTCTGTTTTTGAATTTTGATTGAACCTGGAATTTTTGCATGACATTCACTGCATTTTGCATTCTGCATACTGCATAAAAAAAAGAGTGATCGACGCGCACGCATCGTATGTGACTACGCAACTAAATAGTGAGTTGCGCGAGAGACGCATGGGAGAGGTGCGTGGAGCACAAGCCACCCCATGCGGACGCGTGCCTCACACGTGCGCGTCCCCTGCGATATTTACCACCCGCGCGTAGCGTCCATGACGCGTACGCGTGGATACCCAAATCGGTGTAAAGAGCACCTGGACAGAGGGTTGTGCTGCCCTTGCAAGGGACTTGTGCGAAAGGCACAAATTCATCCACGCGTATGCGTCCCTGACGCGTGCGTGTCATATTCCCTTTATGGCCACCCACGCGTACGCGTGGGCGACACTTACGCGTCACATGGCTCGTTCAGTTTTTACACATCTTTCTTCACTCCTTTCTACTTCTTTCTTCCTTCTCTCTTACTTTCTTCTTCTTCATTCCTTTACCTTCTCATCCCTCTTCACTTCCATTCTATTTCATTTAAATTATTTGTATACTTTCATTCATTGCATTATTTTCATTAGTGTTAGAAATTTATTTGGGTCATTATTTTCTCTATTTTTCTTGTGGATTATTAGGAATTGTTTGACAATTATATATTACTTTTTATAGGGTTACCTGCATGCTCAATTTAATACTTTCCACCACTTATTTCCCATGCATGCTATGTGTTTGTGAAAACGCCCGTATGGCATTGTGACTTTTTCATTATTCTATCTTTTTACTCTAATGCCTGTTTTTCACCAAACCCTTCCAATATTTTATTAAAATAAATATAATTGTCAGTACAAACATTATTGTTAGTTTCTTACGACTGATAATACATTTTTGGCTTTTAATGCTTGATCTATGCTACTCATGCCTTTGCTAGCATGCCAATAAACATCTAGCATTTAATTGCCTCAATTTATCATGCTATATTTCCATTGATGTCCTAATTTCATGGAGTCGCGACCATGTGTTCACAACATTCTTCTTTACTTTGGCATGATTATCACTTGTACTGCCCTCTTCTTTGCTCTATCCCTTTGACTTCATGTCCCTTTCTCTTTTTCCTTTTCAGGATGGCCACTGAAGAGAGGATTTTTGCGGGGTTTAGAATTCAGAATAAATTCCCGTTGCAAGTATAGCTTCTAAACCAACAAGAATCCTTTCTTACAAACATTTTCGTTGTCACAAGTAACAAACCCCTTAAAATTGATAACCGAGTATTTAAACCTCGGGTCGTCTTCTCAAAGAATTGCAGGGAGGTATGTTCTTATTATTGGTTATGAAAAAGTGTGTTTTGGGGTTTTGGATTAAGGTAAAAGGTTAGTTGAATGACAAGTAAAATAAAATAATAATAACTGTAAAATAAACCTTTGGCAAGGTACAAGAAATTGGAAGTCCAGACTTAGTTATTCTTATCAATAATAATGAAAGTTGAATCTTAATTCCACTTAGTTAACCTTTGCTAAAGCAAAGGAAAGTCAATGGACTAATTAGTTTGACCTTTGAATCCTATTTATTTCCTAAGAAAAGGTTGGGATTATTGAAGTTCAGTTCAATTAGCAAAGATAACAGTTATCAATTATGTTAAGCTAAGATAACTCCTGAGTTACTGATTTCTTAACCAAGACCAAAAGGATAAGAAATTGAAATTATAAATCTAAAAACATCTCAATAATATATAATCCAAACATGAAAAGTTCACAAGCCAATTGGGCAACATAAATCAAATACCAATAAAAGCATAGTATCTAAAATAAGAGATAAATGTAAAGTAAAGGAAATATTAAACCTGATGAAGAGTCGAATTAAATCCTAATTTCTAAAAATCCTACCTAAATCCTAAGAGAGAGGAGAGAACCTCTCTCTCTAAAAACTACATCTAAAACTAAAATTATGAATTATGAGAGCCTCATCTAAAGTCCCCTTCATTCCTCCACTTTGCAGCCTTTAATCTGTGTTTTCTGGGCTTGAAACTGGGCCGGAAATAGCCCAGGATTCGATGTTTGCGAAATCTGCCACGCTGATTTTCGCAGATGCGACGCGTCTGCTTGGATGACGCATTCGCGTCACCTATCTGTACGGCCACAATAAAACATTATATATCAAATCGAAGACCCGGACGTTAGCTTTCCAACGCAAGTAGAACCGCGTCATTTGGACCTATGTAGCTCAAGTTATGGTCGTTTTAGTGCGAGAGGGTCAGGTTGACAGCTTTGCAGTTTCTCCAACTTCTTGTATTCCTTCCACTTTTGCATGCTTCCTTTCCATCCTCCAAGCCATTCCTGCCCTATAATATCTAAAAACACTTAACACACATATCAAGACATCTAATGGTAATAAGAGAGGATTAATAATAAGCAAATATAAGATCAAAGAAGCATGTTTTCAATCATAGCACAAAATCAGGAAGGAAAATGTAAAACATGCGAATTGTATGAATAAGTGAGTAAAGAGTTGATAAAAACCACTCAATTGAGCATAAGATAAACCATAAAATAATGGTTTATCAACCTCCCCACACTTAAACAATAGCATGTCCTCATGCTAAGCTCAAGAGAAACTATAAAGAGATGAAGAGGAATGATAGAATGTATGAGATGCAACCTATGAATGCAACTAAATGCAAAATATTTCTGCCTACTTGGTTAAAAATAAATAAGTTCTCCAAGACAAACATAAATCAGATTTCACTAATTCAAATCATACAGTGAAAACAAGTAAACTTGTAAGAAGATAGCTTATGAAAGCAGGGAACATAGAATCAAACATTGAACCCTCACTAGTAGTGTATATGCACTCAAATCTCTCAAGTGTCTAGGGTCAATCTCTCTACTCTTCTCTAATCATACTTTCTAAAACTTTGTTCTTCATCTAACCAATCAACAAATATTTAGTATACTAATGCAAACATCATGAGGTCTTTTCAGGGTTGTAATGGGGCTGAGGTAAAGGTAGGGATATATATATAAGGCTAAGTGAGCTAATTAAGTGAATCCTTTATTAGTCTAAGATCTCACCTAACATA
>NC_029772.3:23425071-23450241 GCF_000817695.3 Arachis duranensis | reverse complement strand
TAATTTTGTCCCATGTGCATTGCTTTATTTTGCATTTGGGAAATTCTTTTGTATCCCCTTTATTCAAATACTGAATTATATATATTTTTTTAATGTACATGAATTCTTTTTTTAATGCACATGGTAATTCAATTATTTTGATTTCACATGAGCATGCTTCCCAAAAATTTTATTTTTAATTATTTCATTCTTTTCAACTTCCCACCCTTTGTTTTTATCATCCATGTTCCCAATAGGTTTCCCACACTTAAACAATTACACAATTTTTATCTTAAGCTAACCAAGGATTCAACTTGGGATTTTAAATTTATTTTTATGCTTAAGGCTAGTGTTGTGGTTTATAGAATAAGAGGGAATTAAAGGCTCAAGGGGGCTAACAAGGGTGATGTAAAAGGTAGGCTAATTTTGGGATAAGTGAGCTAGAATCAAACAATGGCATCAATCATATGCAAGCATGTAAATATATTAAATATTGGACATATAGAATGGAACAAAGCAAAGATTACAATTATAGAGAAGAAAACACACAAGAATGAAAATTTATGGTTAAATAATGTAACCATATAAATAAGCTCAAAATCTCACAGGTTGTGTGTTCTTTGGCTCAAAAATCATGTTCCAAATACAACTTCAAACAAGTTTTAACATATAAAAAATTTTAATTTTTAATTTAAATTAGTGAAAGTTTTCAAAAATAGGGTCTTAAAAGAAATTTATTACTTTAACCAAGTAGTAACTAAATGCATAAAATCAAACAAACATGCAATCAATCATGCAAATGCAACAATGAACAAAGAAAATAAACTATTGGTGTTGAGATAGAAGAGTAACTAACCCATGGAGATCGGTATCGACCTCCCCACACTTAAAGATTGCACCGTCCTCGGTGCATGCTGAGATGTGCAGGTGGATGGGCTGTTCCAATTGATGCTTTTCTTCAAAGATTGCGCAGATGAACTTGTTTGTCTCCCCAGTAAGAAGATTTTCCTCTCCCTTCGTGGTGGCCATCCTGAAAGAAGAGGGAAAAGAAGAAAAGTAACCCAAAAATAAAGATAGAAAACAAATAAAATATGGGTGTTAATGCCAGATAATAAGGGTCTCAATTACATGGTAGCTACAACATGCAAGTGAGAAAATAATAGAAGCCATGGCATGACAGCGGTGCAAAATTTGCAACAATGGAAAAGAGAGTGCCAGATAATATAAATTCATGTCAATGCAAAATTAATACAAATATCAGAAAAGATTAGCATTGACTTAAACAATATTACCCAACAGTGTAAAACAAGTCACTGAGTACTAAAATAATACCAGAAAAGACACAACAGTTGAATATGAACAAGTAATACCAATGGAAAAATAATAAATTTAGAAAAAAATAAAAAGATGCACAAAATTAAAATCCAATGGAAGAAAGTATGCAAATAAATTAAATAAAATAGAATGGAGGTGTAAAAAATGAGAAGTCAAAGAAAATAAGAAAGGAAGGAGAAAGAAATAAGAAAAGATAAGAAAAATAAGGATTTGGAGAAGAGAAGATAAGATATTTGGCAAATTAGGATAAGCTGTGCGACGCAAGCGACGCGATCGCGTGGGGCACGCGGTCGCGTGACTTGCACTTATACGGATTGACGCGGTCGTGTCAGTCACGTGGTCGCGTGACACAGTTTATGCTACTGGCGCAAGGGCAGCCTCGCACTCGCACAACTCTCTGTTCAAAATTTTTATTTTCGCCAAATCTGGGGTGACGCGATCGCGTGGGTCATGCGATCGCGTAAGTGGCCATCATGGAGATATGACGCGGACGCGTGAGCCATGCGTCCGCGTGGTAAGGTTGTGCTTTCAGCACCAGTTCGGCACCACTCCAGCATAACTTTCGGCTATGCACCATTTTCACGTCGATTTTTATGGCACGCGGCCGCGTGGGTGACGCGGTCGCGTTGGAGGTCAAAGTTCCACATGACGCGGTCGCGTGGGGTCAAATTATGCTAAAGGCGCGCCTCCAGCCACGCTCTCGCGTGACTCTCTGTTCAAATCTTTTCTTCCCAACGCACTAGTGACACGGACGCGTCAACGACGCTGCCGCGTCGCGTGCGTGTTTTCCTTTTTTATGCAATATGCAGAATATGAATGCTATGCAAGTATGCATGATTCCAGGTTCAATCAAAACTCGAAAACAAACACAATAAACTAAAATGAAAACTGAAAAAGGAACGATCATACCATGGTGGGTTGTCTCCCACCTAGCACTTTTAGTTAAAGTCCTTAAGTTGGACATTTGAGGAGCTTCCTGTTATGGCGGCTTGTGCTTGAACTCATCCAGAAATCTCCACCAATGTTTGGAGTTCCAGTAGCCTCCGGGGTCCCAAACTAGGCGCAGAAAGCCTTCAAGTAAGTTAAAGCAAGTGACAAGGCCCCAAGAGTGTTAATTTCTAGATTGAATTCCGGGGTCTCAAATCTTGCTTTTGCACCCATCTTCTTGTTGAGCAATTTTGTTCCAGCCGGGTGGCAAACAGTCTGAATTTTTACTGAAGCAGCCAGACAACTTCCTAGACCCATTCAGTTGAGCTTTATCCCAACCCTTGCGTTTAAACTTAAAGCTTCCAACCATAATGAACCTTGCAGGACAATTCTTACCACTGTCCATCTTCCTCTTACTCTTTATGCCACAAAGAGCTCTAAGTTGACCATCCGTCTCCAGTAGCCCATATTCAAGTGGAATTAGAAAGCTAAGGGATATGAATTTTACCCACTCGAATGTTGTGAAGGATGATGGCAACTTAGGGGGAGGTGTTTCTAATGAACGTACAAGCTCCACTCCCTTGTGCTCTTCTTCGACATCTTCCACCTCTTTGCAATCTTCTTCGATATCAACCTTTTCCTCTTGGTGGATTTCTTCCAATTCAATCTCTTCTTCATTGTTCACCAAGGGCATGGGAGGTTGTGCTTCTTCGTCTTTAATCTCCATGTCAAGTCCAATGGGAGAGGATTCAAATGTAGATAAGAATTCATTAATGATTGAATCCATCTCTTGATCGTCTCCTTCAAAGTCTTCAACCCTGATATGCTTTGGAGGTTGTACACCCTCCTTAACATCAGTTTCAAACGTCTTTGAAGGAGGCTCTATCACTTGACTTTCCCATGGAGGTTCAGCATCTCCTAAGTCTTCAACCATTGCTTCCTCTTCCTCTTCAATAATTCCGGCTTCCTTCACTTGTTCCAGTACAAATTCATGCTCCTTACTGTCCCCCGGAGTTTCTAATGTCTCCTTCATGCTACGTTCTTCATTAGATTGTCCACATGAAGCCATGGGGGTTCCTTGAGTGTCCAAACGTCTGGAAGCTAATTGATTTATTGCTTGCTCCAGTTGATGAAGGGTTGCATGAAATTGATCTACTGATTCCTCGAGGCGAGCCTGTGATTCTTGGGTCAATCCAAAAATTGGCAATGGTAGTTCTTGGGAGTAATTGGGGTTGGATTGGGGTAGTTCTACATATGGTTCATACGGTTCATAGGGTGGTTGGTATGGTGGATATGGGTTAGGGTCATATGGAGGTGAGTGGCGAAAAGAAGCTTGTGAGTGTGATGGTTCAAAGTTATGTTGTGAGGATGGTCTATAGGCACGGGGTGGGGCTTGTTGGTAGTTACAAGGTTGTCCACCATATCTTTCAGCTAGGTATGCATTGTAAAATGGTCGTTGTCCATGATATCTTGGAGGGTGTTGTTGCCTAAAGGGTTGATCAGATCCTCTTGGCTTCGTCCATCTTTGGGTTGATTAGATCCTCTTGGCTCCATCCATCCTTGATTGGTCTGACCTTGATGCATATTCCTGCTATGGTTTCTATTTCCTTCAACAAAGTTGGAACCAAACTCAAAGTGAGAGGGGTGAGAATTCATAGTAGTTATCAGAAATAAGGGGGAAAAGGAGAAACAAATAAACAAGTAAAAGAAAAATATTTTTTTAAATATTTACAATAACCAATAATAAGGCACACGTTTGCAATTTCCCGGCAACAGCGCCATTTTGAAGAGAGGATTTTTGCGTGGTCCAGAATTCAGAATAAATTCCCGTTGCAAGTATAGCTTCTAAACCAACAAGAATCCTTTCTTACAAATGTTTTGGTTGTCACAAGTAACAAACCCCTTAAAATTGATAACCGAGTATTTAAACCTCGGGTCGTCTTCTCAAGGAATTGCAGGGAGGTATGTTCTTATTATTGGTTATGAAAACGTGTGTTTTGGGGTTGAGAGTGAGGAAGAATATGGCAAAAAATTTAAATGGTAATTAAAATAAATAAATACTATAAAGCAAATCCTTAGGCAAGGTATGAGAAATTGGAAGTCCAGACTTAGTTATTCTTATCAATAATAATGAAAGTTGAATCTTAATTCCACTTAGTTAACCTTTGCTAAAGCAAAGGAAAGTCAAGGGACTAATTAGTTTGACCTTCGAATCCTATTTATTTCCTAAGAAAAGGTTGGGATTATTGAAGTTCAGTTCAATTAGCAAAGATAACAGTTATCAATTATGTTAAGCTAAGATAACTCCTGAGTTACTGATTTCTTAACCAAGACCAAAAGGATAAGAAATTGAAATCATAAATCTAAAAACATCTCAATAATATATAATCCTAACATGAAAAGTTCACAAGCCAATTGGGCAACATAAATCAAATACCAATAAAAGCATAGTATCTAAAATAAGAGATAAATGTAAAGTAAAGGAAATATTAAACCTGATGAAGAGTCGAATTAAATCCTAATTTCTAAAAATCCTATATGTACGGCCACAATAAAACATTATATATCAAATCGAAGCCCCGGACGTTAGCTTTCCAATGCAAGTGGAACCGCGTCATTTGGACCTATGTAGCTCAAGTTATGGTCGTTTTAGTGCAAGAGGGTCAGGCTGACAGCTTTGCAGTTTCTCCAACTTCTTGTATTCCTTCCACTTTTGCATGCTTCCTTTCCATCCTCCAAGCCATTCCTGCCCTATAATATCTGAAAACACTTAACACACATATCAAGGCATCTAATGGTAATAAGAGAGGATTAATAATAAGCAAATATAAGATCAAAGAAGCATGTTTTCAATCATAGCACAAAATCAGGAAGGAAAATGTAAAATATGCGAATTGTATGAATAAGTGAGTAAAGAGTTGATAAAAACCACTCAATTGAGCATAAGATAACCCATAAAATAGTGGTTTATCAGCCACCAGGAAGGGTAAAGAGAAAGCCTCTACAACGAGCACCAGCTGAGGAACCACAACCCCCGGCCACCTACACATCTTTGCATGCACCGAGGACGGTGCAATCTTTAAGTGTGGGGAGGTCGATACCGATCTCCATGGGTTAGTTAGTCCCTTCTCAACACCAATTTTTGTTTTTCATTGTTTGATTGCATGTTTGTTTGATTTTGTGCATATATTACCATTACTTGGTTGAAGTATTTTCTTTTTCAAGAAACCTTTTTATAGCATTTCACTAATTCGAATTAAAATTTTTATTGAACTTGTTTGAAGAAATATTATATTAGAACATGGCTTAGAGCTCGAACACACAAAACCAGTGAGATTTAGAGCCTATTTGATTGGTTGCATCTTATCAACCAATATTTTATTTTTTGTGTGTGTTATTCTCTCTAAAATTGTAATCTTTGTCTTGCTTAATTCTATATTTCCATTGTTTGATGTATGCATGCACTTATATGATTGAGGCCTTTGTTTCACTAAGCTTACATACCCATATGGCCTTACCCTTTCATTACCCTTTGAAAACCAATTTGAGCCTATTTTATCCACTTGTTCTTTACTTTAGCTCATTACTAACTCTAAGCGAAAAACAATAATGTCCTTAATTTAAATCCTTGGTTAGCTTAGACTAGTAAAAGTGCTCATGATTTAAGTGTGGGGAAGTTGGGTTTGAAAATATTTGGTTTGAGTAATTGGGTGTTGTATATTTTTATGAAAATGTGCAAAATAATAGTTGAACACATATCATTGCATTCAATACTTTAATCATATGCATTGAGAAAAACAAGAGAAAAGAAAAAAAATATAATAATAGAAAAAGAAAAAAAAGAAAAAAAGTGAAAAAGAAAGGGAAAAGAGCAAATAATAAAAGGGGACAAAATGCCCCAAAGTAAGTGTTGGTATCAATGCATATGTACTGTACTCAAATTTAGGATGCATGAATATGTGGAAAACACAGTTAATGGGAAGTTAGATTCTGCATTTTAATTAAATGGATTATCTTAAGTTAGGTGGGATGTTTAGGTTAATTAAGGATTCAGATTTTAGTCCACTTGACCAAATACAATCCCACCTTGACCCTAACCCCATTACAACCCTTAAAAGACCTCTTGATTTGTGTATTGGTGCATTAAATTTTTGTTGATTGTTAGATGAAGAGCAAGCCTTAGAAAGCAAGATTAGTAGAGAATTGAGAGAATCGAACTTTAAACACCTGAGCGATTAGAGTGCATACACTTCTGGTGAGGGTTCAATGCTCGATTCTTTGTTCCCGGCTTTCATGAGCTATCTTCTTCTTGCAAGTTATTTGTACTTCGTTTTTATGATTTGAATTAGTGAAGTCCAATTTATGTTTGTCTTGAAGAATTTTTTTACCTTTAACCAAGTAGATAAAAGCATTTTGTATTTAGCTACATTCACATTCATAGGTTGCATTGCATGAGTCTTGCTTTTCACTACTCATTTGTTTTATCTCCTTAAGCTAAACATGAGGACATGCTAATGTTTAAGTGTGGGGAGGTTGATAAACCACTATTTTATGGTTTATCTTGTGTTTAATTGAGTGGTTTTTATCAAGTCTTTACTCACTTATTCATATGATTAGCATGTATTTGCAATTCCTTTCCAAATTGTTCTATGATTGAAAACTTGCTTCCTAGAGTCTTTAATTTGTGTATTTTAATCATCTCTTATTACCATTCGATGCCTTGATATGTTTGTTAAATGTTTCAGGCTTCATAGGGCAGGAATGGCTTAGAAAATAAGAGAGGAAGCTTGCAAAAAAGGGAAGGAGCGCAAGAAATAAAGGAGACAACCAGCGGACAGCGACGCGCACGCATGGCTGACGCGTGCACGCGAATTAGACAAAATCACAGTGACGCGTATGCGTGCTTGACGTGTACGCGTGGATTGAAGTTCGTGCAAACAACGCGAGTGCGTGCCTGATGCGCAAGCGTGGCAAGGAAAATGCTGAATGATGCGTACGCGTGAATGACGCGTACGCGTGACCTGCGCGATCTGCAGAAATTTCAGAATATGCTGGAGACTGTTTCAGGCTGCGTTTTGACCCAGAGTTTGGCCCAGAAACACAAATTAAAGTCAGAGAACATGTAGAGACTCAAGATATCATATCATAATTCACTTTTCAGGATTTAGATGTAGTTTTTAGAGAGAGAGGTTCTCTCCTCTCTCTTAAGATTTAGGATTAGGATTCCTCTTAAAGGATTTAGGATTTCTTTTAGTCATTAGGATTGTTTCTTCATACCAGGTTCAATAATTTATGTTTCTCTTCTACTTTTATTTACTCTGATGCTTTTATTTGTATCTGATTTATGTTACCCAATTGGTTTATGAACTCTTCATATTTAGATTGATTTCCTATTTAATACAATTTGAGATATTCCAGACCTGTGATTGTTTTCTCTAGTTTATGTTATTGATGCTTTGGCTCTATCCAAATTATTTTCATTCGAGTATATTTTCTTCCCTTTTGGCTTTGGTTAATTAATGGGTAATACTTGAGTTATCAAACTCAGCAGTGGTTGAAATTGGCAATTGCTAATTGATTTGGATCGCTCTAAAAGTTGACTAGGACTTGAGGATCAATTCAGTTAGTCCACTTGACTTTCCTTTATTTAATAAGGGATAACTAAGTGGGATTAAAACCCAATTCTCATTACATCTGATAAGGACAACTAGGATAGAAATTCCAATTCTCATACCTTGCCAAGAGTTTTCTTAGTTATTGATTTACAAATTCCTGTAATTTATTTCTCTTGTTCAAAACCCTTTAAAAACCCAAAAACACTGTTTTCCATAACCAATAATAAACACCCCTCCCTGCAATTACTTGAGAAGACGACTCGAGGTTTAAATACTTCGGTTATCAATTTCAAAGGGGTTTGTTACTTGTGACAACCAAAACTTTTGTAATAAAGGAATTCTTGTCGGTCTAGAAGCTATACTTACAACGGGAATTTATTTGTAAAAATTTTAGATCGCGCGAGAGTTTCGTTCTTCACTGAGCTTCATTAATTAAATGAAGCTTGGTTGGGCCTTGGGCCCAACTTGGGTCTGGTTGGCCCAGTTTGGCCCGTTCGGCCCAATCTTGGGCCGATTTCTTTAAAATTGGTGTCAAAATTCTCGTTTTAAATTTCTCTACCACATTAAACCATAAAAACCTCATTCTTCACTTTCTAGAATATATTTTAATTTATGGGTTAATTAGCAATTAATTAACCGGATTTTACAGCCGTCCTCACTGAGCCATCCCTATAGTATCAAGTGAGCGTTACGCGTCGCCGTCCTCACTAGACACTTGGCACTAAGACCCAAACAACACTCAATTTCTTTTCAACCATTGCTCTCTATTCTATTGCAATAGAGATCCTTTTAATTAATACCTTCTTTTCTATCTGCTCTACTATGGCAGAAGTTCATTATAATTTTTTCAGTCATTACTCTCTGCTCTTCTGTGGCAAAAATCTTTTTACTTAATGCATCATTTTTGTCACTGCTCTCTGCTCTTCTGTGACAAAGATCCTTTTACTTAATACATCATTCTCTTTTTGTTCTTTTTATTTTCTTTTCTTTCTCATCTTTCTTTTTTATTTTCTTACTGGTACACGGAATCGTGATACACACACTTCTTCACAACTCCGTGCAGCTGACCAACAAGTGCACTGGGTCGTCCAAGCAATACCTTACGTGAGTAAAGGTCGATCCCACGGAGATTATCGGCTTAAAGCAAGCTATGGTCATCTTGTAAATCTTAGTCAGGCAGATTCAAATAGTTATGGGATTTTGATAATTAAAAGATGAATAAGACATAAAATAAGATAGAGATACTTATGTAATTCATTGGTAGGAATTTCAGATAAGCATATGGAGATGCTTTGTTCCTCCTGAATCTCTAATTTCTCACTGCCTTCATCCAATCATGCGTACTCCCTTCCATGGCAAGCTGTATGTTGGGGGATCACCGTTGTCAATGGCTACCATCCGTCCTGTTAGTGAAAATGGTCTGCCTATGGGTTACGTAGGGCTAATCATCTGTCGGTTCTTGATTGTGTCGGAATAAGATCCATTAATCCTTTTGCACACTGTCACTGCGCCCAACAGTCACGAGTTTGAAGGGCGTCATAGTCATCCCATCCCAGATCCTACTCGGAATACCACAGACAATGTTTAGACTTTTCGGATCTCAAGAATGCTGCCAATTAATTCTAGCTTATACCACGAAGAGTCTAATTGCATGGAATAGAAGACTCTGTTGTCAGGAGAGGCAACCATGCATCGTGAACCAGGAGGCCAAGAGATACACACTCAAGCTCTCGCAGATAGAGCGGAAGTGGTTGTCAGGCACGCGTTCATAAGGGAGGATGTTGATGAGTGTCACGGATCATCACATCCATTAGGTTGAAGTACAGGTGAATATCTTAGAATAAGAATAAGCGTGAATTGAATAGAAGAATAATAGTACTTTACATTAATTCATGAGGAGCAGCAGAGCTCCACACCTTAATCTATGAGGTATAGAAACTCCACCGTTGAAAATACATAAGTGATGAAGGTCCAGACATGGCCGAATGGCCATGCCTCCCAAATAACATGAAACAATCGAAAAGGGTTCAAAGACCTGATCCCAAGATCAAATATAATCAAAAGATGGAAATACAATAGTAAGAGGTCCTATTTATAGTGAACTAGTATCCTAGGGTTTACAAAAATAAGTAAATGATGCAGAAATCCACTTCCGGGGCTCACTTGGTGTGTTCTTGGGCTGAGAATTGAAGCTTCCACGTGCATAGGCTTTTCTTGGAGTTAAACGCCAGCTCTGGTGCCGGTTTGGGCGTTTAACTCCAGCTTTTATGCCAGTTCTGGCGTTTAACGCCAGAAAAGGGTCTCTGACCGGCATTTTGACGCCAGTTTGGGCCATCAAATCTCGGACAAAGTATGTACTATTATACATTTATGGAAAGTCCAAGATGTCTACTTTCTAACACAATTAAGAGCGCGCCAATTGGGCTTTTGTAGCTCCAGAAAATCCATTTCGAGTGCAGGGAGGTCAGAATCCAACAACATCTGCAGTCCTTTTTCAGCCTCTGAAACAGATTTTTGCTCAGGTCCCTCAATTTCAGCTAGAAAATACCCGAAATCATAGAAAAACACACAAACTCATAGTAAAGTCTATAAATGTGATTTTTGCATAAAACTAATAATTATATACTAAAAACTAACTAAATCATACTAAAAACAACCTAAAAACAATGCCAAAAAGCGTATAAATTATCCACTCATCACTTACTTCTCTTCTTTCTCTCTTCTTTTCTTCAATCTTTTAACTCTTTATCATAATTCAACTTCACATTCTTCCCTCCCCTTCCCCTAATGGTATATGAAAAAGAATCATACAATTCTTAATCAACTACGTCCTCTAAAACTTTCAAGAGTTCTTCTGTTTACTCTTTTCTGACTTAAATATTCTTAATAAAATAATAACAATAATATAAATAAGATAATTTAAATGGTAAATAATATATATCTTTTCTTAAAACTCAGTTTATAAAACCTTATTTTTAAACTTTTATTAATTACTTTATAAATCATAAACTTTTTAATATTCTATTTTTAACCTTAATATTTTATAAAGTTATATTTGAATCCTCACTTATTTTTATATTTATAAAAATAATCCTAAACTTTTATAAAATACCCATTTTTACTTCCGAACTTTGTTTATTACCCAAAATACTCAGAAACTTATATAATTACATATTGTACCTCGATTTTTATATGCAAATACAATGTTACCCTTCAAAAATAAAGTTTAAATATTAATCTTCCTCTTATACTAAAATCGAAACCCTTAGCCCTTTCCTTTCAAAACATTACTTGTATTTTAATCCGTTTTCAAGTTTTTCAGTTATCGATTTTTCTCACCTTTTAATTTAATCTTTCAACTACCAAATCTTATCAATTTCCTCTAAATATCGCATCACAATAGTCCCAAAATAATTAAAACAACCACAGATGAGCTGTTCCTCATAGCCGAACCAACAAATCACAAGCAACAACAATAATTCAACATAAACTCATTTAAACTCAAACAATAATCAACTAAATCAACAATCACTTATCAAATTCATATTTAATTATTATAAAGTTACCAAACCCTACCTCCGTACAGAAATCATAACAACGAAAACTCCAAAAAGGCTTTATGACCGAGCTGCTGAAGAAGAAAACGTCAGAAATCATCTATGCCTCCTAGAACTCCAATTGGCTGAACTCAAGGAGAAGAGGAGTTACGTTACCGTCGACTTCTACCGGACAAAAATAATGCCAATGTATAGAGGAGGAGGATACGGACACTTTTACCAGATTAGATTTTTTATTGGAGTTACGGATCTCAAGAAATCAAGCTCGGAAGGGATGAGGTTCCATGGTTTTCTTTCTTTCTCTCTCACGTTCTCTTTTATTTTTCTCATCCAAATAAACATTTGCATGGCTTTTTTTATGATTAATGATGAAGAATTATAGGTTAGATGACACATATGGGGTTGGCTGTCGCATTATAAGGCTGTTGAGTCAACGTTCAAGTTATAAATATCCTAAACGGATAATTATGAAAGATGGATATATTAAAACATTAGTAATAATATATATATGAGTTACTAATATAAATGACATTAGCAACATAATAATAAAAGATTATGGTGAAGCATTAACAAAGCTACATTCATCGAAAAGTACCGATATTTACTCATATCGACTGATATCGAACTCGATAATAATATTATTAAGTTAACTTTATTTTTTAATTAAAAATATCAATTACTCAAATTAATATATATATATATTTTCATTATTTATAAATTACTAAAATTATAGTTTTAATTATGTAAAATATTTTATCATAATAAAAAAATATATATAAGAATCTGAATTTAATTAAACTCAAATAGTTATAAAATTAATTTAATTTTTTTTAATAAAGTAATTTCTAAAAATAAGAAACTCCAATCCAAAACAAACCAAAAATACTAAACGGTTGGACCGAGCCCAAGTTGGGGCCAAGCCCTATATATATATATATATTCACCATTTATAAGCCAATCCAGCTCATTACACACACAAAGAGTGAGAGAGCAGTTGAGATAGACAAGGGAGAAGAACCCTAACAATGTTACTATTCACTCTCATCTTCAATCGATCATAAATTACGTTTTGGAGCTCTAATTTATGTGTCGTTTGCGGCCATACGAAACTCTCGTTGAGCTCTTTGATTTCATCCAAACAAAGTGGTAAAGAACTTTCAATTTTTTACCCATTTCTCTGCCTGAATAGATTTTTAATTTTTGGGTTTAGTTATTGAGATAATTTTTGTGATTTTGATTATTTAGGTGTGATCTAACATTAGATTATTGTTGGGTTTTGCCCCAAATACCGTTGGGTGAGGTAAGCCACTTCAAAACCCTTGTAGTTTGATGTATTTGTGAGCCCTAGTGATTAATTTTGGTAATTTATATGGATATAGATTGAATTATTGTTGATTGGAATTGAATTGAAGAATTGGTGCACTTGGAGTTGAGAATTTTGGCTGGAGCTTTCTTGGACTTATTTTGAGGTCATTTTTGGTGATTTTGTGCTTGTGTAAAAATCGGCTAAGATATGATTTTGGTTTCCTTTAAATAATATGCAATGTGGGCAACTTAGGCTAGTGGACCTTAAGATAGGATTAAATTGAATGAATTGCATGAATTGGTTAATTGTTGTTGAGTTTATTGTGGTAATATGAAGTTCATGATGATTATTGATGTTGATAATAATTGATGATAATTTTGATGTGATGATTATGGATGATGAGTATTGATGTTGATGACAAATGATGTATTATGAGTTTTGATAATGATATATTAATGAATAATGAGTGTGAGGGGTTGGAATGGTGTAAATATGGTATAATTGTTGAAATTGGTATATAATGAGCTGATGAGGTGAGAATAGAATGGTTTAGGTGTTTAAATGCTTGAGGAATGATGGTGGTTTGTTTTGGCAATGAATTGGGTATGATTGGTTTGATTTTGGTTGAGTGTTTTAAAAATTAGAGGCTTTTGATAACTTTGATAAAAACCTATTTTTGACAAACTTCAACGAGCCATAACTTGGCTTCCAAACTCCCAATTTTATTGAAACTTATTTTGAATAAAAATTGGGTCCGTGAAGTTTATAATGTTTGAAGAACAGACGAAAAATAATTTTTAACAAAAAAGTTATGCGCATTTGAAGTTTAGGGTTAAAAACTAAATTCTACAGAAGTTGCAGAATTTTGAGATTATGCGTACGCATAACCCTTCCGTATGGATGATGGGCATTACAAGAATGAAAGAGGCTTGTGCGAGTGTTATGTGCATACCATGTGTATGCTCAAAAGCAAGGTCGTACGTACGCAGGGATAAGTATTGTTCTAGTCCCTCACGTTGAGGGTCAAAATCAAACTCGTCCCTGATGTATCTTTTGATTTAAAATCATCCTTAACGTATTTTTTTGTATTAAAATCATCCTGTGTAAAAAAAATTTAATTTTATTCACGCGAAGGAGGGAAGGGAGGGAGAGGGGGAAAGGGAAGGGGGGAGAGGGGACAGCGTCGGCAAAGCTTGGAGTTGCCATTGCCGGAAGAAAGAAGAAAAGAGAGGGGCTGAGACGAGGGTGAAGAGAATAGCGAAAAGAGAGAGGGAGCGCCGGTGGATGGGAAGACCGTTCATGCATGCTTCTGCCGCCATGGAGAGCGTCGCCGGGAAGAGGAGCACGACGCGAGGAGCGCGGCGCATGACGGAGAGAGAAAAGGATCCGAGGCTGAGCTGGTTCGTGCATGCTTCGTCGCCAGTCCGCGGGTGATGGGTGGCCGAGGAGAGAGAGGGATCCGAGGGTGGAGTTCATCACCGGTCCTCGGACGCTCCGTCGCCATCGCTGGGGATGGGTGGCCAAGCGCCGGTGGTTTTGCATATGCCTTTTCTGCTTCTTCTTTTGCTACATCTGCTTCTTCTGCTTCTTCTTCTATGCATCTGCTTCTGTAGCTTTGGCTTCTGCATCATCATCTCCTCTTTTGTATCTGCTTCTGCTTGAGTTTCTGTTTCTGATTCTATGACTACCTCTGCTTCTGCATTTGTGACTGCCTCTGCTTCTGATTTTGATTTGTTGTTTTTTGATTTAGTTGTTGGATTTGTTGAATTTGGATTGATTTGTTGAATTTTTTATTTCTGGATTTGTTGAATTGATTTTTGGATTTGTTGAATTTGTGAAATACACTGGGGTTCTTACAGGGGAATTGGTTACCTTCTGCACTATGAGACCTTTATTTTTGTGTGGGTATTGATTTGAATGGGTTTTTGGTGTGTTAACTAGGTTTGCTTTTAGTGTACTACAAGTGTAACTGTTAGGTGTTTGTGGAATTAGAGATTTCAAGTGGAATTAGGTATTTGTGTAACTGGTTTACTTTCGAAGATGATTGAAGATCATGATACTCGTGGTAGTGAAAGGAGGAGAGAAAGGTTGAAGAAAAGGTGCTGGTGGTAGTAGAGGGCATTTTTGTCCATAAAAAATTAAAAAGAACAATCTTAATACGAAAAAATACGTTAAGGATGATTTTAAATCAAAAGATACATCAGGGATGGGTTTGATTCTGACCTTCAACGTGAGGGACCAAAACAATACTTATCCTTGCGTATGCATGACCCATGCGTACGCACGACTTGCATTCTTAGAAAAAAATATTTTTCATACGTGTGATAATGTTTTTTCTTATCCACTCTGCTTTTTCACCTCTGTAACCCCTGTTTACGATCTTTTAACTAGTGTCTAGGAGTGATAATGTACTAGGAAAATTTAAAGGGACAATTTGTTATGATTTTTAGAGACGGTGACTTAGGTTTGCAATGTATTATGGATAAAATAGCTAGAGCGGATTGATGGAGTGTTGAGTTGATGATGAATTGAGAAAAATGAATGATTGGGGTTGTTGAACACGATGAGAACGATAATGATCAATGAGACTGAATAATATATTATAGATGTGCTATGATTGGTAAGTCGTTATACGCCTGGCAAGGAAGGTGGTTAATCCCGCTTGTCGAGGATGCAGTGCTAGTGTAAGGATGGTGGTTAATCCTACTTATGTTCAGATGTAAGGTTTGAGGTAGAGTATCCCACTTGTATCCTTTCGAGTCAAAAGAGTGTGTCGGACTATATCCCTAAATAGTGTGCCGGGCACTATATCCCTAGAGCACTATTTGTAAGAACCGCGAATTGATTAACCGATTAATTAACATAAAATAATAATAATTTAATTGCCTGGAATAGGTCCAAAATTTTAGAATATTAATTAGAACTCAGTAGATTTTTTGAGTTGAAAAATGTAATTTTTCTCGAAAAATTGCGTAAAAATGCGTACCAGTAAATGAATCGGCAGTACCAGCTTAAATCGGTCCGGTATTGTGGGAGAATAATTAAAAACAGTAGAAAATCTTAGAAAAACATTCAGAATTAAAAACTGGGCACTAATTTTAAATGTTTCACCCAAAATTAGGCCAAACGAGCCAAAAACGCTAACAGGTTGGACTGGGCCCAAGTTGGGCCCAAGCCCAACATATATAATACTTCATTAATGAACTCATCAGCACACAACACTCACAAACATAACACAACACAGCTGAAGTAAAGAAGAGAGTGAAGGTTTCCATTTTCACTGTTCATCATCAAATTCCCAAGCTCATAACTTGAGCTACAGAGATCCGATCGCTGCACTGTTTGTGGCCATGCGATCACCATGAAGAGCTCTACAAAATCCATCTAAGAAAATGGTAAGAAAATCATGAATCCTCTCTTCAACTTTCCTTTCATAAATTCAAATTTTTGGGTTTTGTATTGAGTAAAATTTTGCGATTTGGGTGTTTAGGTACACTCTAGACTTTGATTCTTATTAGGTTTGACCCAATCAATATTGAGTAAGGTGAGTCTATTCTCAACCCTCATGACATTTTGATAATGATGAACCCTAGCTGTTGAATCATGGTAAATTATGTACGTCTAGCTTGGAATATTGATTGTTGAGGCTTGTTGGAGTTGATTGGTGGCTTTTGGTGAATTGTTGATGGTTGAAAGCTTGTAAAGACACAAATTTTGGTGTATAGCACATATTGGGAATCAGCCAAGGTATGGTTTTGGTTTTCTCTATGTAATATATAATATTTCTGGACATTTAGACTAGTGACCCATAGGATAGGTTGAATGGAAATGGCTTGTTGAATTTGTTGCATGATGATGTATGATGTATTGATGACTGATGATTTGGGTGAGTAATGTTGTTGAGTTTAAAAAATAGTGTTGAATATTGATATTGTGAATAATTGAGGTTGATTATTATGATTGGTAGTGATAGAATGATTATTGATGAGTGTGTTGGTGGAGAAATGATCATAGTGTCACGTATTTGATATTTGAGGTTGATGATATTGTAATGTAAGTGGAAATTTGGTTAGAATTGTGAATTGTGACACAAAAGGCAAGTTATGAGGTAATTTAGAGTTTGGTATGGTTTCGATTTGGTTTTGGTTATGGATTTCAAGGATTTGAGAAATTAGTGAACTTTGGTAAAAATGGATTTTTGTTAAAATTTGATGGATCATAACTTGAGTTTCAAAGCATAAAATTGAATGAATTTTGTTTTAAATTAAAGATGTCTTTGAGAGCTTTAAATTGATATAAAGTTTGTAGAAAATGGATTTTTGTAGAGGATGTTATGATCGTTTAAAGTTTGGTATCAAAATCTGAATTCTGTGATGTTGCAGAATTTTATGATTTTTGGTTTGTGAGTGCATGCACACTACTGTTCACCAAAGATTACTAATTTAAAATCTCTTTCTTGAGGTGCACTTTAACTCTCGTTCGGGTGCATTTTCTTATTTTCTACAACCTCTTCTGATCACAACACAATGTATCTTTTCAATTTACCATTCAAAATTGTTTGCTTTCTTTTGAGCTTGATATTCCTTCAGATAACTTGAGCTCATTTCGACATCGCATACAATTCTTAGACGCAACATTTGATATGATAGTTCTTTAGGATACAATTTATGAACACGAAAGATGAAACCAGTGAGCGTGCAATCATACGAGGGGTTGTAAAGCTTTGGTTTTGTAAATGGAGTTACCAAAGGCTAAGTCGACACACAAAGGTGTCTATTGGTGCGAACATTAGATTATGGGGAGAAATTCTTCAAAACTTAAAAGAAAGATTAACTACAGTGCTAGTGTTTGCACTACTTGAACCCCATGGATCATTAAAGATCTACTGGTACGTTTTATAGAAAAATCTTGGAGTGTGTTCTGATGTAACATCAGGATGCAATGGTTTATGCATCGCGATAATTGAGGCCGTACAAAGTGAATTCTCTAACTCACGATCTGGAGCCTGCTGTGTTTGTGCTCGTGTTGAAAATGCGGAGCAAGGAGGACCTACGATTTTGAGTTAAGCTATCACCTAAGGATTTCCGCGCTTGACTTTGGTCTTCACGTGTAGATTCTAGGATGATTAATATAACAGTTAGTACCTGGCGGATTATTTAATTGCAGAGGCAAATAGAGAAGGAGAAAAATAAGTGAGGATAAATTTAGACATGAAATTTTTGCTGAGTTAAACATTTGATTTTAGTTGTGATAATAAAAATTCATTAGTTGTTTAGTATATCTAAGGGATGTTGAATTGTATACATTGGTAAATTTGTAAATGACTTGGATAATTAGATGCGGAATAAATGGTGTGGTGGTATTGTGGACCTTGGGATTTTGTCAAATAAGTAAAGAAAATGGAAAATAGAATATTTTAGGTGTTAAAATGATTGAGTGTGTTATGAGTGTGACTCAGTGGATCATATTGAAATTGTGGTTAGTATAAGAACTGTTGCTAGGTTTTGAAAGTGTTGAGTGGTTGGGAATTGATGGATATTGTAATTAGAGCTGTGGAAAATTGTTTAAGATGTAGGATTTAGTGAAACCTTAATTCGGCATATAAATGCTATAAGGCACTAAGTTATGACTTATTCTTAGGATGAGCGTAAATCCTATTTTGGATCAAGTTGAGGGAGTTCAGGAGTAAGCCTATGTTTTGTAATCCAATAATGATGTATGACTTGACTGAATAAATGGATTAGTTGATTACTTAGAAGCTGAAAATTAGAGTGGCGTAGCAGAAGCTTGCGGAATGCAATAGCACATGATAGTTGGGAATAGAGGTAGTAGAATGGTCACTAGACATATCTTAGGCTTGAATACTTGAAGAGTTTAGTGAGTTAAGATAAGTAAGGACCTTTAAAAAACAAAGTTTGATTGTGGCTGTAAGATTAGAATGAGCTGGGATAGGCTGTGAAGATGAGGGTAGGCAAATAAATTAGATTTGGGTGATAACTGAATGCAATCGTCGTGTCGGGAAGATAGGGATTGCGATATTTGATCATGATGACTTTGGGCTTAGATTGAAATAGGATTTGATTTATTTGAAAGATAGATTTGGAAAGCATTGAATTGAAATGCTAATGTTGTATTGAGGTTGATTGAAGGGAGTTAAGAGTGAGAAGGACAAGTATGATATAGGCTTGAATTTAGTTAAAATATGAAGTTATAAATAAGAATAAAAGACGTAAATAGGAATTTGAGCTGACGTGGAGGAGTAAAACAATGAATGGTGAGAGGTAGGTTTAAATTGAGGGAACATTTAAGGATGATGATGGGTAAGCCAAATTTTGAGGACAAAATTTCTTATTTGGTGGGGAGAATGTAAGAACCGTAAATTAATTAACCGAATAATTAATATAAAATAATAATAATTTAATTGCACAGAATAGGTCCAAAATTTCATAATATTAATTATAAAATATAAATAAGATATTTGGATTCAGTAGATTTTCCTGAGTTGAAATATGTAATTTTCTTCTGAAAATTACGTAAAAACGCATACCGGTAAATGAACCAATAGTATCGGCTTAAATCAGTCCGGTAATGTGTGAGAATAATTAAAAATAGTAGAAAATCTTAGGAAAATATTTAGTATTAAAAATCGGGTACTAATTTTAAAGGTTTGACCCAAAATTGGGTCAAACGGGCCAAAAATACTAACGAGTTGGACCGGGCCCAACTTGGGTCCAACCCCAACATATATAACACTCCATTAATGAACCCATCAGCACACAACACTCACAAACATAACACAACACAGCTGAAGTAAAGAAGAAAGTGAGGGTTTCCATTTTCACTATTCATCATCAACTTCCCAAGCTCATAACTTGAGCTACAGTGCTCCGATTGTCACACCGTTTACGGCCACCCAATCACCACAAAGAGATCTACAAAACTCACCCAAGGAACTAGTAAAAAAAATCACGAATCCTCTCTCAGCCTTTCCTTTCATAAATTTGAAATTTTGGATTTTGTATTGAGTGAAATTTTGTGATTTTAGGTGTTTAGGTACACTCTAGCCTTTGGTTCTTATTAGGTTTGACCCAATCAATATTGGGTAAGATGAGTTTATTCTCAACCCTTGTGATATTGTGATTATGATGAATCCTAGATGTTGAATCATATGAATGTCTAGCTTGGAATATTGATTGTTGAGGCTTGTTGGAGTTGATTGGTGGCTTTTGGTGAATTGTTGATGGTTGAAAGCTTGTAAAGACACAAATTTTGGTGTATAGTACATATTGGGAATCAGCCAAGGTATGGTTTTGGTTTTCTCTATGTAATATATAATATTTCTGGACACTTAGGCTAGTGACCGATAGGATAGGTTGAATTGAAATGACTTGTTGAATTTGTTGCATGATGATGTATGATGCATTGATGACTATGATGATTTGGGTGAGTAATGTTGTTGAGTTTAACCAATAGTGTTGAATATTGATATTGTGAATGGTTGAGGTTGATTATTATGATTGGTAGTGATAGAATGATGATTGATGAGTGTATTGTTGGAGAAATGATCAGTGTCACATATTTGATATTTGAGGTTGATGATATTATAATGTGAGTGAAATTTTGGTATGAATGGTGAATTGTGACACAAAGGGCAAGTTATGAGGTAATTTGGAGTTTGGTATGATTCGGATTTGGTTTTGGTTATGGATTTCGAGGATTTGAGAAATTAGTGAACTTTGGTAAAAATAGATTTTTGGTGAATTTTGATAGATGATAACTTGAGACTTAAAGCTTAAAATTAAATGAAACTTATTTTAGATTAAATATGACTTTGAGAGCTTTAAATTGATATAAAGTCTGTTGAAAATGGATTTTTGTAGAGGAAGTTATGACCGTTTAAAGTTTTGTGTCAAAATCTGAATTCTGCGATGTTGCAAAATTTTATGATTTCTGGTTTGTGTGCGCATGCACACTGCTGTGCACGTGCTCTCATCAGTGGCTATACACATAACCTTGTGCGCACGCACACACAGGGAGGTGCCTACTGTTCGGAGTGCTAGCACACTCTGGTATGCACACACAACTTGCGAAATTTGCAAGCTGTGCGTACGCGCAGCCTCGTGCGTGCGCACACGCTGAAAGGTGCATTCTGTCGAGGGCATTTGCACGCATCTGTGCATGTACGTAGAATGGAAATTTTTACTCCCTGTGCGAATGCACACCTCTATGCGTACGCACACTTCTTGAAAATCTTTCTGGCCATGCGTACGCACAATCTTATGCGTATGCTCACTGCCCTATTTTTCAATAAACATATTGTTTTTAACTGTTTTACCTTCCGGGAAAGCTTGCAAACTTCTGAAACACTTATTTATGTCTCTTTAGCTTGTTTTTAGGTTTCAAAACATGGGGGATGCTTTAGGTAACTTTAATTATATATTTTTCTTGTTAAAAGTTTAGAAAATGGAGACTTATATTTCTGGAGTACTGAGGATGGATTTGGTTGAATGAGAAGGCGGAGTATTGCGTTGATGATCACTGACAATGAATTGTGGAAATTATGAATTGATAGTGTAACACTCTAATTAGCCTAAGACTTACTTCGCGTCATAAAGCAAAGGTTAATAAAGGGTTACGACAGTTCTAAGCTTTTACATATATTATATAGAAGGAATTGATAATATCTAGAAGCTCGATGAAGAATATAGCTCAAAACAGGATTTCAAAAGCACAAAACGTACTAACGAAGCTACTGACTTAAAGCATAAGAAACAAGTGTAGAATAACAAAACATCATAATATAATATAGCATAATATCATAAGACACTAGTCACGACCCGCGGGGTTTAAGCCGGCTAGCCATATACAGACCATGTATGGAACTAGATAGTAAAACAGCTTATACAAGTTTTGTTCTCTCAATACAAGCCTCTAGGCCAAAGCAAAATACAAAAGTGAGAGACATATATATATATATAACTCAAAAGGTCTCCAAAAGATATCCAGATCCTCCGTTCCTGTTACCAAACAAACAACTCACCGAGGTAGGTTGCGACCTGCATCTGAAAAACACAACAGAAATATGGTTTAAGAACCAGAGGTTCTTAGTATGGTAACAATGCCCAGTGATATAGGATATAAGACCCACGGATGCCAAAGGCAATCCAAAGCTCCATATCCATCACAAGATTCAACCTTAAAGCATTCTAAAACAGTTAAGCATAACATAAACCTTAACATAAATAAAATGGGTAATCTATCTTAAGGGATTTCTATTCTAACCAAGCACCGCTGTCCCACAGCCTTCACCAACCTATCCTCCATGCGATCCCATCATTACCGCCTTCCGAACCTCCTCAATCCCAGTAGAAAACACAGGTAATATACAATACAAGTAAAGCACAAGTATTGGCATATAAGGCAATTAATTCAAATAGCAAATAGGCATGTTATACAAATAGGCAAGCCATTTAAAGTAGTCAAAGCATACAAACAAGTAGAAGATGCATATGACGAATGCCAGCCCTACTGTCTGTGATATCACATTATCGGTTCAACTACCAACCCGACACATCTCCATGGAGACGTCGCCCTTTGAATTTCTCAAATGGGAACCCCCGAGATATAGTGCTCGGATCACTTTCCAGGTACCGGCGCCTGCACGCTCTATAGATCCGAAGGGATGCAAGCGGGATACTCTTGCCATCAGACCTCAAATCTCAACGTAAGCGGGATTAACCACTGTCCTTACGCCGTCGCCACTACCTCGACAGGCAGGATTAGCCACCGTCCCTGCCGGGCGCATAGCGTCTCATAATCTCAGTAAAAACATTATTTCAGTGGTTTTCAAAATGCATTTTCAGTGTATAGAGATCCATCATCTCAATCCGAGTCCCCGACTCATCTCAACCACTATCCATTCACAATTCAGTTTCCGAACATCAGCAAATCATAATTTCTCATCTCATATATCCAACACCCTTCATATGACATCAAACTATCCTCTACTCGCCAGAAACCTAGGCCTCCGTTTGCTAATACTCAAAACTAAGCCCAAAAGTCTTAAAATGGTGTTATAGAAACATACAACCTTATTGGGAAGGTAAAATAGTTGAAAAACAAGTAAAATTTGAGAAATAGGACCTATGCAGCCGCACAGGGGTCTGTGCGTGCGCATGCCAAGAAATTTTAAAATATGTGCGTACGCACAGGTGGCAAAACTTTCAGATTCCATTCGCTCTTACAACTTGTGCCAGCGCCCCCAACAGATTGACCGCCCCAACGTGTGCGTCCGCATAGGTTGAAATTCTTTCTTAGATATGTGCGCGCACAAGCTGTGTTAGCGCGGCAAACAGAACGCACCTCCCTACCTGTGCGTGCGCACAGGTGTGTGCATCTGCACAGGTCAAAATTTCCACAGGGTGTGCGCCCGCACAAGGGTGTGCGTCCGCACATATCAAAAATCATGGAATTTTTCAACCTTGCAAAATTTCAGATTTTTAACACCAACTTTGAATGATCATAACTTCCTCTACAAAATTTCAAATTTCACAAACCTTATATCGATTTAAAGGGTTTTCAAAGATCTTTAATTCTAAATAAATTTCAATCAATTTCGAAAATCGAGGCAAAAGTTATGATCGAACAAAGTTCACCAAAAACTCAATTTTACCAAACTTCACAATTTCCTCATTTTCTTACCATACACCTTCCAAACCATACCAAACCTTTCAAAACTTCACTTTTCATCAAAATTAACCTTTGTATCATATTACATTCAATCATACCACCATTTCTTTCACATTTCATTATCTACAACCTCAATTATCACATATACGATATATCCACCAATCCTCATCACATCATCATCAATTCTCATCATCAACCCAACCATGATTCAAATCATTACTTGACAATACTCATTCATCCACATACATCATATCTCAACTTCATCATTTAACCACAACAACATCATCAAATTATTATACTTCATCAACACAACAATCATCAACAACATAAAATTTCCAAACCTATCCTATGGTCCACTAGTCTAAGTGTCTATGAATATTATATACTACATAGAGGAAACCGAAATCATACCTTGGCCGATTCCGTATATGCACCAAATCTTCAATTTAGCACAACAAGCTTCCAACCACAATCCAAGCTTTCAATTCCACTCCAATAAGCACAATTAAGTTCCAATAGCTCCCAAAGCCACAAAAATCAAACTATATACATATAACTCACCTTAAATCAACCTACGGTTCCAATTAAACATAAATTCACAAGGGTTTAGTGGCTCTTACCTTTCTAAACCAATTTGGATGTCAAAAGCCAAGGCTAAGCAAAGATTATAACAAACCTAAACATCCAAAATCACAAAAACTGACTTAATCACAAACCCTAAGAACCAAAATTTTGGAGAGAAGAGTAGAAAATATTTCGTGGTTACTCTCCGATTTCTTGTATGAACTTTGTAGAGCTCTTCACAAGGAACACATAGCCACAAACGGTGCGGCGATCAGAGCTTTCTAGCTCAAGATATGAGCTTCAGAAGATTGAGATGAATAGTGCTCAATCTCTTCACCTCTCCTCCTTTCAATTCTATTGTGTGTGTTGTGTTTAATTGGTGTGTGATGAGCGGATAATTTATACGCTTTTTGGCATTATTTTTAGTATGTTTTTAGTATGTTTTAGTTAGTTTTTATTATATTTTTATTAGTTTTTAGTTAAAATTCACTTTTCTGGACTTTACTATGAGTTTTTGTGTTTTTCTGTGATTTTAGGTATTTTCTGGCTGAAATTGAGGGACCTGAGCAAAAATCTGATTCAGAGGCTGAAAAGGACTGCAGATGCTGTTGGATTCTGACATTTCTGCACTCGAAGTAGATTTTCTGGAGCTACAGAAGCCCAATTGGATCCCTCTCAACTGCGTTGGAAAGTAGACATTCTGGGCTTTCCAGCAATATATAATAGTCCATACTTTGCCCGAGATTTGATAGCCCAAACCGGCGTTCAAAATCAGCTCAAGACTGCCCGACGTTAAACGTCGGAACTTGCACAAGAATGGGAGTTAAACGCCCAAACTGGCACAAAAGCTGGCGTTTAACTCCAAGAAGAGTCTCTACACGAAAATGCTTCAATTCTCAGCCCAAGCACACACCAAGTGGGCCCAGAAGTGGATTTTTATGTAATTTACTCATCTGTGTAAACCCTAGGCTACTAGTTCTCCACAAATAGGACCTTTTACTATTGTATTCTCATCTGGGTAGCTATCTTTGAGTAGTGTTATGCTATCTTAGATCATGGGGGCTGGCATCTCGGCCATGCCTAGACCTTGTTCTTATGTATTTTCAACGGTGGAGTTTCTACACACCATAAATTAAGGTGTGGAGCTCTGCTGTACCTCGAGTATTAATGCAATTACTATTGTTCTTCTATTCAATTC
>NC_029772.3:23424617-23425003 GCF_000817695.3 Arachis duranensis | reverse complement strand
TCATTCGCACCCAAGAACATGATGAATGTGATGATTATGTGACGCTCATCATCATTCTCACTTATGAACGCGTGCCTGACAGCCACTTCCGTTCTACAAGCAAACAAGGCTTGAATGTTTATCTCTTGGATTCCTTAATCAGAATCTTCGTGGTATAAGCTAGAATTGATGGCGGCATTCAAGAGAATCCGGAAGGTCTAAACCTTGTCTGTGCTATTCTGAGTAGGATTCAAGGATTGAATGACTGTGACGAGCTTCAAACTCGCGATTGTGGGGCGTTGTGACAGACGCAAAAGAATCACTAGATTCTATTCCGACGTGATCGAGAACCGACAGATGAATAGCCGTGCTGTGACAGAGCGCGTTGAACATTTTCACTGAGAGGA
>NC_029772.3:23406508-23424545 GCF_000817695.3 Arachis duranensis | reverse complement strand
GTAAGAAGGATTGGATGAAGACAGTAGGAAAGCAGAGAGATGGAAGGGACAAAGCATCTCCATACGCTTATCTGAAATTCTCACCAATGAATTGCATAAGTATCTCTATCTTTATTTTATGTTTTATGTTATCCTCCATAACCATTTGAGTCTGCCTGACTGAGATTTACAAGATGACCATAGCTTGCTTCATACCAACAATCTCCGTGGGATCGACCCTTACTCGGGTAAGGTTTATTACTTGGACGACCCAGTGCACTTGCTGGTTAGTTGTGCGAAGTTGTGATAAAGAGTTGAGATTGCAATTGAGCGTACCATGTTGATGGCGCCATTGATGATCACAATTTTGTGCACCAGTGTGGTGGCTGGTTTGGTTCATTTAAGGAGCCTTTTATATGTTGGGATTGGGCCCAACTTGGGTCCGATCAAACCCGTTAGCATTTTTAGCCCGTTAGGCCCAACTTCGGGCCAAACCTTTAAAATTAACGCCGGGTTTTCAACTTCTAATATTTTTCTAAGATTTTCGACGGTTTTTCACTTTTCTCGTGTGGTATCGGGCAGACTTAAATCGGTTCAACTGCCGGTTTGCAGTTTTTCACGGTTTTTCACAAAAGACACATTTTCTGACTCAAAAAGACGCACCGAGTCCAAAAATGATATTTAAAACCTAAAATTCTCGCTCTAACTTTTCGGAATCAAAATTGGGCAATATAATCACTTAATTAATCGGTTGGTTAGTTGCGGTTCTTACATTCTCCCCACCAAATAAGAAATTTTGCCCTCAAAATTTGGATTACCTGAGGAAAGCTCGGGATAATCTTTTCGCATCTCAGATTCCAATTTCCAAGTGTGCTCTTCTACTCCTGCTCGCTCCCAAGCAACTTTAACCAATGGAACATCCTTACCTCGCAGCTTCTTCATACTAGTGTCATCGATCTTCACTGGCGTTGCTTGGAATGTTATGTTTTCCCTCAGCTCAACCGACTCAGGCTCCAACACATGAGCCGCATCCGACATGTACTTATGAAGCTGTGACACGTGAAATACGTCATGCAAGTTAGACAGATGAGGTGGCAAAGCAACTTGATACGCCACCGGCCCAAATCTCTTTAAAATCTCAAACGGTCATATATATCTTGGGTTCAACTTCTTAGTCTTAATTGCTCTTCCAATCCCAGTTGTTAGTGTAACCCACAGAAATACATGTTCTCCCACTTCAAATTCTAACGGTTTCCTTCTCTGATCCGCATAACTCTTTTGTCGACTCTAAGCAGTTAGAATCCTTGCACGAATCTTATTAATACTCACGGTAGTCTCTGCTATCAAATCTGGACCCAAAACACTTGCTTCACCTAATTCATACAAACAAAGTAGAGACTGGCACTTCCGTCCATATACGGTCTCATACGGATCCATCCCATTGCTCGCACAAAAGCTATTGTTGTACGTAAACTCCACTAATGGCATGTAACGATCCCAACTCCTGGGTTGATCCAACACACATGCTCTGAGCAAATCTTCCAACGTCTGAATAGTCTTTTTCGACTGTCCATCAGTTTGTAGATGATATGCGGTACTGAGACATAACTTCGTACCGAAAGCTCTTTGGAATGCTCCCCAAAATCTTGAAGTGAATCGGGGATCATGGTCTGATACTATGCTTGACGGCATACCATGCAACCTTACTATCTCCTTGATGTACAATCTCGCCAACTCCTCCATAGAACAGTTTACTCGGATAGGTAGAAAATGAACGGATTTGGTTAAGTGATCCACGATCACCCAAATCGCATTAAATCTTGACCTAGTCCTCGATAAACCGGTCACAAAATCCATTGCAATTCCTTCCCACTACCACTGAGGAATTTCAAGTGGCTGTAGCATTCCTGACGGTTTCTGGTGCTCTATCTTTACTTTTTGGCAAGTCAAACACTTGGATACCACTGTAGCTACATCATTCTTCATCTCTGGCCACCAAAACATCTTCTTTAAGTCATAATACATCTTCGTGCTTCCGGGATGAATAGAAAATCCACTGTTGTGAGCTTTTGACAACAAGTCCTGTCTTAAACTCCCAGCATCTGGTATACAAATCCTCCTTTTATACCTCCAAAACCCCTCATCATCTTTGGTGAATTCTCCAAGTCTCTTCTCACCAACTGGTTGAAACAATTGCTGGAGCTTTTGCTTATCTTGTTGAGCCCTTTGAATCTCCATCTTAAACGTACTTGAAATCTGTAGCTGGTTCAAACAAGCCCTTCCAGCAACCTCACCAATATCCAGCTTAAGATCTGTAAACTTATCTACTAACTCCTCTTCCTTGATTCTCATCCAAGCTATTGTCAAGGACTTCCGACTTAAAGTGTCTGCTACCACATTCGCCTTTCCAGGATGGTAACAGATCAACATCATAATCCTTTAACAACTCCATCCACCTCCTCTGACGCATATTTAGCTCCTTCTGATCAAAGATGTACTTGAGGCTCTTATGATCAGAAAAGACGCTAAATCTCACTCCGTACAAGTGGTGCCTCTAGATCTTCAATACAAACACAATCGCGGCTAATTCCAAATCATGAGTTGGATAATTCACCTCATGTGGTCTCAGCTGACGCGATGCGTAAGCCACCACGTTCCAGTGTTGAATCAACACACAACCCAAACCCTTCAAAGAAGCATCACAATATACTTCAAACGGTTCATGTGGTTCCGATAAGATTAAAATAGGTGCTGAAGTTAACTTCTGCTTCAAAGTCTGAAAACTCTCTTCACACTCCGACGTCCACACGAATGACACTTCTTTCCTTGTCAATTTTGTCATCGGTAATGCAATCCGAGAAAATCCTTCGATAAACCTCCTATAATATCCGGCTAAACCCAAGAAGCTTCTGACTTCAGTCACCATCGTTGGTCTTTCCCATTCCATCACCGCTTCTAACTTAGAAGGATCTACAACTATTCCTCCTTTACTCACCATGTGGCCTAAGAACTTTACTTCCTCCTTCCAGAACTCGCACTTTGACAATTTAGCATACAACTTCTGTTCCTTTAAGATTTGCAACACAATCCTCAAGTGTTCCTCATGCTCCTTTGCCGTCTTAGAGTAAACTAAGATGTCATCTATGAAAACCACCATGAATTTGTCCAAAAAGGGATGAAAGACTCTGTTCATATAATCCATGAAAACAGCAGGTGTATTCGTTAACCCAAAGGACATTTCCGTAAACTCGTGGTGTCCATAGCGTGTCCTAAACGCAGTCTTAGGGATATCATCCTCCTTCACCCTTATTTGATGGTAACCGAATCTCAAATCAATCCTGGAAAATACTCCAGCTCCTTGCAATTGATCCATCAAGTCATCTATCCTTGGCAGCGGGTACTTGTTCTTCACTGTCACTTTATTTAACTGTCGGTAATCCACACACAAATGCATTCCTACATCCTTCTTCTTTACCAACAAAATTGGCACTCCCCACGGTGATACACTCGGTCGAATGAACCTCTTGTTCAGAAGCTCTTCCAACTGAGTCTTTAATTCTGCCAGCTCTATCGGAGCCATTCTTTACGGCGCAATCGACACTGGTCCGGCTCTCGGTATCAATTCAATTTCCCTTTGAGGTGAGAACTCAGGGATATCTTCTCGGAATACATCAGGAAAATCTCTAACCACCGGAATCTGATCTAAGGTCTAGGCATCACCCAACGCATTAGCAGCCAACAGAATATAACCCTGACACACCTTCTCACTACAATGCACCATCACAGAGTTCAGGTAATACCCCATAGCTACCACTGCTCCATTCTCTCCTTCCGGCATAAACCGAATAGTCCGTTCAAAGCAATCCAACAAGACCCGATTCTTTGACAACCAATCAAATCCCAAAATCATCTCTAGCCCCACCATTGGTAGACAGATCAAATCGTGCACAAAGTCTCTACCCTCAAGCTTGAACCCTACTTGTCTACAACCTGACCTAGTCATAATTGTTTGATACGGAGTATGTACATACAGATCAAAAGGTAACTCTGACACTTTCAGGCCTAATTTCTCAACTTTAGCAAACGAAATAAACGAATGTGAAGCTCCAGTATCATATAATGTAACTAAGGATTTATCACCAATTAGACATATACCTCTCATCAATGGATCCGCCTTGGAAGCATCCTTGGCATTCACAGCAAAGACTCGACCTTGATGCTGGCTCTGGCCTGCATTCTGATTCCTCCCACGAGTGCAATCCCTTGCAATGTGGCCAGGCAACCCACAATTAAAGCAACCACCTAAACTAATGTTGCATAAGTCATAAGGGTGAAAACGTCCACAATGATCACAAACTAAATCCGGAGAACTCTTACTCTGATTTCCTCTTCTCTTAGCATACTGAAATTGATTCTGATTATTCTTTCTGAAGCCCCCTTGGCCTTGAGGCACATATCCTCCTCTCTTAAAGCTTTGTCCTCTCGGATGAAAATACTTTCCACGCCCCCGACTAGAGCTCCCTCCATGAGTGTCCTTGGATGCCGCCACGGTCTTGGCATACTCTTCCGCCACTCTAGCCTTGTTTACTAAGTCAGAGAAGACACGGATCTCCAAAGGAGCCACAACAGTCATAATGCTATCCTTTAAACCCCTCTGGTATTTAATACACCTCCAACTCTCGAAAGTCTCTGGGTCATCCTGACACACCCGAGAAAACCTACAAAGCTCTTCGAACTTGTTGGTGTACTCGGCCACAGACATGAAACCTTGCTTCAGCTACATTAGCTCCATCTCCTTCGCTTCTCTTGCAGACTCAGGAAAGTACTTCTTGTAAAAGGCCATTCAGAACACATCCCACGAAACATCAGCATTCTGTAGCTATAGCAAGCGACACTCAGCTTGCCACCAGGGTTGGGCATCTCCCGCTAGCTGGTAAGCGGCAAACTCAACATACTGATTGTGTGGAACATGCTGCGCCTGTAAAGCACGCTCCATGGCTTGGAACTAGTGATCCACCTCAGTAGGATTTGTGGATCCTCAGAAAGTTGGCAGATGAACCTTGAGGAACATTGCCAAGGTCATCAAAACTCCTCCGGCGTTATCGCCATTTCCTTCGGCATTATCATTAGCATTCCCTTCGCCATTCCCATTTCCATTTCCATTCCCAGCCAGTTGGCCCAATATCTGCACAGCTTGCAGAGTCGCAGCAGCATTAGCTTCCATGGTAATAGCGAGATTCACCATTGCCGCCATGAATTCGGCATGATTATCAGTTGGTTGCTCATTCCTACATTCTCATGTTCGTGTTCGACCTCGTCTGCGAGTGGCCATGTAGAGTTCGTGTCTTCACCAAACAATCGATATCAAGGTGATCAGCCTCAATATCAAAAGTCTAGTGTTTCAATTTTCCCAAACAGGCACTCACAAATAAGTATGCTATACAATATCAAATAGATAACCTAAAACCGCTCTGATACCACTAAATGAATCACCCTAATTAGCCTAAGCCTTACCTCACATCGTAAAGCAAAGGTTAATCAAGGGTTACGACAGTTCTAAGCTTTCACATATATTATATAGAAGGAATTGATAATATCTAGAAGCGCGATGAAGAATATAGCTTAAAACAGGATTTCAAAAGCGCAAAACGTACTAACGAAGCTACTGACTTAAAGCATAAGAAACAAGTGTAGAATAATAAAACATCATAATATAATATAGCATAATATCATAAGACGCTAGCCACAACTTGCGGAGTTTAAGCCGGCTAGCCATATACAGACCATGTATGAAACTAAACAGTAAAAACAGCATATACAAGTTTTGTTCTCTCAATACAAGCCTCTAGGCCAAAGCAAAATACAAAAGTGAGAGACATATATATATAAAATAACTCAAAAGGACTCCAAAAGATATCCAGATCCTCCGCTCCTGTCACCAAAAAGGCAACTCACCGAGGTGGGTTGCGACCTGCATCTGAAAAACACAGCAGAAATATTGTGTGAGAACCAGAGGTTCTCAGTATGGTAACAGTGCCCAGTGATGTAGGATATAAGACCCCAGGATGCCAAAGGCAATACTAAGCTCCATATCCATCACAAGATTCAACCTTAAAGCATTCTAAAATAGTTAAGCATAACATAAACTTTAACATAAATAAATCGGGTAATCTATCTTAAGGGATTTCTATTCTAACCAAGTACCGCTATCCCACAGCCTTCACCAACCCATCCTCCATGCGATCCCATCGCCACCGCCTTCCGAAGCTCCTCAATCACAGTAGAAAACACAAGTAATATACAATGCAAGTAAAGCACAAGTATTGGCATATAAGGTAATTAATTCAAATAGCAAATAGGCATGTTATACGAATAGGCAAGCCATTTAAAGTAGTCAAAGCATACAACAGGTAGAAGATGCATATGATGAATGCCTGCCCTACTGGCTGTGATATCACATTGTCGGTTCAACTGCCAACCCGACACATCTCCATGGAGGCGTCGCCCTTCGGATTTCTCATATGGGAACTCCCGAGATATAGTGCTCGGATCACTGTCCAGGTACCGACGCCTGCACGCTCTATAGATCCGAAGGGATGCGAGCAGGATACTCTTGCCATCAGACCTCACATCTTAACGTAAGCGGGATTAACCGCCGTCCTTACACCGTCGCTGCTACCTTGACAGGCGGGATTAACCACCGTCCTGCCAGGCGCATAGCGTCTCATAAACTCAGTAAAAACATTATTTCAATGGTTTTCAAAAAGCATTTTCAGTGTACAGAGATCCATTATCTCGATCTGAGTCCCCGACTCATCTCAACCACTGTCCATTCACAATTCAGTTTTTGAACATCAACAAATCATAATTTCTCATCTCATATATCCAACACCCTTCATATGACATCAAACTATCCTCAGCCCACCAGAAACCTAGGCCTCCATTTGCTAATACTCAAAACCAAGCCCGAAAGTCTTAAAATGGTATTATAGAAACTTACAACCTTGTTGGAAAGGTAAAATAGTTGAAAAACAAGTAAAATTTGAGAAACAAGACATGTGCGGCCGCACAGGGGTCTGTGCGTGCGAACGCCCAGAAATTTTAAAATATGTGCGTACGCACAGGTGGCAAAACTTTTAGATTCTATTCGCTCGCACAACCTGTGCCAGCGCCCCCAACAGATTGACCGTCCTAACGTGTGCGTCCGCACAGGTTGAAATTCTTCCTCAGATATGCGCGCACACAAGCTGTGCTAGCGCAGCAAACAGAACGCACCTCCCTCCCTGTGCGTGTGCACAGGTGTTTACGTCCGCACAGGTCAAAATTTTCGCAAGGTGTGCGTCCGCACATATCAGAAATCATGGAATTCTGCAACCTTGCAAACTTTCATATTTTTAACACCAACTTTGAATGATCATAACTTTCTCTACAAAATTCCAAATTTCACAAACTTTATATCGATTTAAAGGGTTTTCAAAGATATTTAATTCTAAACAAATTTTAATCAATTTTGAAAACCGAGGCAAAAGTTATGATTGAACAAAGTTTACCAAAAACCCAATTTTACCACACTTTACAATTTCCTCATTTTCTTACCATACACCTTCCAAACCATACCAAACCTTTCAAAACTTCACTTTTCATCAAAATTAACCTTTTTATCTTATTACATTCAATCATACCACCATTTCTTTCACGTTTCATTATCTACAACCTCAATTATCACATATACGACATATCCACAAATTCTCATCACATCATCATCAATTCTCATCATCAACGCAACCATGAGTCAAATCATTACTTGACAATACTCATTCATCCACATCCATCATATCTCAACTTCATCATTTAACCACAACAACAACATTAAATTATTATACTTCACCAACACAACAATCATCAACAACATAAAATTTCCAAACCTATCCTATGGTCCACTAGCCTAAGTGTCCATGAATATTATATATTACATAGAGGAAATCGAAACCATACCTTGGCCGATTCCCTATATGCACCAAATCTCCAATTTAGCACAACAAGCTTCCAACCACAATCCAAGCTTTCAATTCCACTCCAATAAGCACAATTAAGTTCCAATAGCTCCCAAAGCCATAAAAATCAAACTATATACATATAACTCACCTCAAATCAACCTAGGGTTCCAATTAAACATAAATTCACAAGGATTTAATGGCGCTTACCTTTCTCAACCGATTTGGATGTCAAAAGTCAAGGCTAAGCAAGGATTATAACAAACCTAAACATCCAAAATCACAAAAACTCACTTAATCATAAACCCTAAGAACCGAAATTTTGGAGAGAATAATAGAAAAGATTTCGTAGTTAACTCTCTAGTTTCTTGTATGGGCCTTGTAGAGCTCTTCACAAGGAACGTGTAGCCACAAACGGTGTGGCGATCGGAGCTCTCTAGCTCAAGATATGAGTTTCGGAAGATTGAGATGAATAGTGCTCAATCTCTTCTCCTCTCCTCCTTTCAATTCTGCTGTGTGTGTTGTGTTTAATTGGTGTGGTGGCTGGTTTGGTTCATTTAAGAAGCCTTTTATATGTTGGGCTTGGGTCCAACTTGGGCCCGGTCCAACCCGTTAGCGTTTTTAGCCCGTTTGAACAAACTTCGGGCCAAACCTTTAAAATTAATGCCCAGTTTTCAACTTCTAATGTTTTTCTAAGGTTTTCGACGGTTTTTTACTTTTCTCGTGCGGTACCGGGTAGACTTGAACCGGTTCAACTGTTGGTTCACAGTTTTTCATGGTTTTTCACAGAAGACACATTTTTTGACTCAGAAAGACCCATTGAGTCCAAAAATGATATTTAAAACCTCAAATTCTCACTCTAACTTTTTGGAATCAAAATTGGGCAATATAATCACTTAATTAACCAGTTAGTTAGTTACGGTTCTTACAGATAGTGGTTGAGACGAGTCTGGTACTCGGAATGGAATGATGTATCACTGATATACTGAAAAATAATTTATGAAAACCACTGAATTACTTATTTATACTGAGATTGTTGATACGCTATGCGCTTGGTAGGGACGATAGGTTAATCCCGCCTGTCGAGGTCGCGGTGGCGGCGTAAGGACGGTAGGTTTATCCCGCTTACGTTGATATGTGAGGTCCTTGGCTAGAGTATCCTGCTCGCATCCCTTCGGAATCACTATAATGTGCAGGCGCTAACATCCTAGACCGTGATCCGGGCACGATATCTCGAGGGTTCCCATTATCAGACCAAAGGGCGACATCTCCATGGAGGTATGTCAGGTTGACAGTTGAACCGACAATGTGATATCATAGTCAATTGGACAGGCATTCATCATGTGCATCTTCTATCTATTTGTTTGCTTTGCCGACTTGAAATTGATTGCCTAATTGTATAACATGATTAATTGCTACTTCAATTTCTTGATATACATGCTATACTTGTGCTTTACTTGCATTGTATTATCTGTGTATTCTACTGGGATTGAGGAGGTTCGGAAGGTGGTAGCGATGGGATTGCATGGCGGTTAGGCTGGCAAAGGCTGTGGGACAGTGGAGAATTGTTAGATCAGAAATCCACTAAGTTAGATTACCTTTTATTATACCATATTCTGTTGTTCTTTTTCAGATGCAGGTCACAAACCACCTCAGTGAGTTGCTTTGATGGTGACAGAGCGGGGGATATTCATGATGTTTTGAAGTCTTTTTTATTATTTTATTTAGTTTCTCTTACCTTTTGTATTTATTTTGCCTTGAGGTTCACTTTGAGAGGAAGTTTGTATAAGCTGTCTTACTTTCTAAAGTCTGTATGTTTGTATATAACTTGCCGGCTAAAACTCCGCGGGCGGTGACTAGATTCTTATGACTATTATTCTTTGATATACCTATATATATGTCTTGATATCTGTATGTATATCCTGTGACTTGATTAGTGTAGCTTCGTGTGAATGTTTTGCGCTTTGAAACTCTATTTTTGAGCTTATTTCTTCATCGGGCTTCTAGAATTATTATTTCTTTGTATATATAAATATGTATAAACCTTAGAATTTTCGTAACCTTTTATTAACCTTTGCTTTATGACGTGAGGTAAGGCTTAGGGTAATTAGAGTGTTACACTAATTATATTCGTGACCAAAAGGTGACATCCCAAGGGGATGTGTCAGGTTGGCAGTTGAACCGACGAGTGATATCACGGCCCATAGGACATGCATTCATCATATGCCTTCTTATGTTTTTGTTTGCTTTGATTACTTGCATTGTGCCAACTTGTATAACATGTTTAATTGCTAATTGAATTGCCTGTTGTATATGTATATTACTTGGGTTTTACTTGGTTGCATCTAATTGTATTTTCTGCTGGGATTGAGGAGGTTCGGTAGGCGGTGGCAATGGGATTGCATGGAGGGTAGGTTGGCAAAAGCTGTGAGCCAGCAATCTGTTAGTTTAGAAAATCCTTAAGATTATATAACCCATTATGGATTTTTATTAAAATGTTTCTAAGTTGAATCATATGCATGTGGAAAGTTCTAGGATTGCCTTTGGCTTTCCAGAACCTTATATCTTATCTATTAGGCACTATTACTATATTAAAAATCCCTGATTCTCGTACCATATGTTGTTATTGTTTTCTAGATGCATGTCGCAACCCACCTTGGTGAGTTTGCGGATGGTGACAGAGCATAGGATGACTCTCTTTTGTCCTTTGTTTATTTTGCTATAGTTATTCTCTCACTTTTGGTTATTGTATCTTATTGTCTTGGAGGCTTAAACTTTGAGAGACAGCCTTGCTTACCTTGTATCTATAAACTTTTTTCTTACCATTAGTTATTGTGTGTGAACGCTTCACGCTTTTGTATCTTTGTTTTCTGCATCTTTGAGCTTTTATTCCTTCATTGGGCTTCTAGTGTATAATATCCTTTGATTATTATTACGATATGATATTTAGAACTGTCGTGTCACATTATCGTCCTTTACTTTACGGTTAGAGACAAGGCTTAGGGTGATAGGGTGTTACATTTCACATAGCGTTACATAATGTTTACCCAGAACTAAAACTTGTACCTTAGTTGACGGCTGTTTTAACTTTTGGATTTTTTCTCTCCGATCAAACCCAATCCTCAACCAAACCTCCTCCAATCAAGTCAAGCACTCCATCCGCACCAATCCACACCAAACAATCATTATTCAATCTAGTTACACCAATATTTCACATTCTCAAGCTAGGGTTTCACACATAATTAGAAAAAATCAAAGGAAACAAATTTTCTTACCTTGTACCACATGATCATGGATCAAAATTCCGCTAGAAGTTGTGCTTGAACTTTTGCCAAAGTATTAAAATCACAAACTTCAATAGTTAGATAGAATCAAAGAGGACAATGATAGGAACACATGGGCACCAACAGATCATGGATCGGAGCTATAATTTGTGAGATATATTTGAAGTGATGAATGAATAGTAACAATGGTTTCTCTCTCTTTCCTTCTCAACCTCGTGGCGCTCTCTCTTTCTCAAACGGCCAAATATGTTATATTTTGGGTGAATGGGGAGTTAAGTCATGGGCTTGGGCTTAAGTGAAGGTCCGATGTAATTTTAGCCCATTGGCGCTATCTTGGGCCAAAATCTTTAAGATAAGTGTTTGAGTTTTTATTATAAATAGTTTTCTTGCTATTTTTATAGTTTTAGTTTTCTCACTCGCAGTACTGATCGACTCAAGCCAATATAGCTAATTATAACGTCGGTACACGTTTTTCGCAATTAATTATATTTTTACACTCAAATTTATTTTCTAAGTTAAATTTTTTACCGGTTATTTTTTTCAAATTATAAATTTTAAATTTCTAACCCTCTTAGCTCACTTTTAATTTATTAAATAATTATTTATTTATTTATCATTTATCTGACTTTACATCCCCTACATGAGTTTTTTCTTGTCAAAATATTGAGATCACTAATAAGAGAGTTAAATGCTTGAAGAGGTATTTTCTGATGAATAATAGAGGAGAAAAATAAACATTAAATTTGCAAACTTTTTTTATGTAGAAGTGTCTTTGATAATTATGACTTCTTGAATGATAGAGTCATAGTCAATACAAAATCTTGACGACTAATTTATGGTAGAAAAACAAAACTTCTTCAATCAATTGTTAGGCTACTAAGGTAGACATCTTCATCTTCTTGTTGTGAAAGAAATTAGAACACTTATTCCTTTAACCATTCTCTAAAAAGAAACAAGTTGAGGCATAAACGTGCAGAAAATTTAGTATTTGTTCACACTAAGCTTAGTCTTCTTTAAAATAAACTCCACAATACAATAAATACAATAAAGGAAAAATTATAATGTGGGATATTATCGGAGATGATTTATTACCAATTGATGAAAAAAATTGTCCTTGAAGTTACCCACCTTCCTCTTGATAAACGAGAACTAGAAAGAATAACTTTTTTAATGATGAAGATAAAACTTTGGGCTTGTTTGGGTGTTATTCCCGAAAAAGATCTTTTTTTAAATGATTTTTTTTAAAAGATCTTTTACAAAAGTAAAAATGATTTTATGTTTGGATACTTTAATTAAAAGTACTTACTTAAAAGATGTTATTGTTTGGATACAAAAATACAAAAGTACTTTTATAATAATAAAATTACTTAAAAGGACATTCAATCATAAAAGAGTTTATTAATAATAATAAAAGAAAAATAATTATTTATGCTAATTTATTTGATCCGATAATTGATCTCTTATATTGTCTCTTATTTCTTCCATTGCCCGAACATCTTCTTGTGTTGGTTCTTTCCATTCATTAATTTCAGAATTTGTTGATCCATTTCTTACAATAGTATCGTCATATTTATTGGCTTGTAACGAAACAATATCTTCAAACTTTTGCAAAATACTTATGTCATCAGAATCCATCATTCTTATAAAATTATGAAGGGTGAAACATGCAACAATGATATCACGCTAGGTTTCAAATTTGGCTCTTAACGGCATGTTTTGTAGTATCTTCCATCTTGCTTTGCATACTCCAAAAGTCCTTTCAATTATTGTCCTTAAACTTGAATGACAATAGTTGAACTTTTCATTGTTTGATCTAAAATTTGGTGCTAGTCTAAATTATGGAATATGATACCTTGTATGATGATAAGGTCCTAAGAATCCCTTAAAAGTTGGATAACTAGCATCAACTAAGTAATATTTACTTGAATTATATTAAAAAATATATAAAAATCAAGCTACATATTATCATGAAAATGAATGTAACCCAAAAATAAACTTAAATGACATAACTAACCTTCTGGTGGATGTGGAAAATTTAGCTTTTTTGTTCGAAGAACCTCCATAAAAATTCTTGTATCATGTGTAGTGATGACATGTTACCATGTCATGTTTTCCTATGCTTTTTCACTAGTTTTTTTACTTGGTTTTCATGCATTCTTAGGCCACAAGTAAGCCATTTAGGTAAAATTTCATATTTCCTTAGATTCAATCAACCATGGATGAATTGATGCATTTTCATGAGTTTTTGTGCCATAATTGCTTATATATCAAGAAGAAGAAGAACTCTCATAATCATAGCATAGCTTTGATGTAATTGTTGATTGATGATAGGTGGAAAAAGGCTTGGAAGGAGGTTGCAAGAAGATGAAGAATGTCCTGGAGAAGAACCAACGTTTGAGCCAACGTTTGACCTCAAACGTTGAGGCAAACGTTGGCGTCTCACAGCTTGAAGGGGTATACTTCCAACAAGAATAACTTGAGCTACAGAGCTCCAAATGAGGTGATTCAAGAAGCATTGGAAAGTAGGAATCAAGAGCTTTCCAAGCATATATGGCACTGCATGGTGGACACTAAAATTGAGGGAGAAAACTGCCCCGAAAGTGCATAAACGAACATGGTGTCAACCTGCAGTAAAACCAATTGACCTCTGCACCTTTGATGGAGTATAACTCGAGCTGTGAAGCTCCAAACTATGCGCTCTCAATGGCATTGAAAAGTAGACATTCAGGGCTTTCCAACAATATATAATAGTATGGGGTGGACAATGCGTTTGAGCCTCCAGAATCTGGCGTTTTCGACCACGTTTGAGGCAAACGGTTTGAGCCTCCAGAACTGGCGTTTTCGCCAACGTTTGAGGCAAACTTTACCTCAAACGCTGCACACCAAAGCCAGCAACCATGCCCTCTTCAATTGATCATAACTTGAGTTGTAGATGTCCAATTGAAGTGATTCCAAGTGGGTTAGAAAGCTGACATTCAGAGCTTTCCAACCATATATGATAGTCTATATTGGGCATAAAATTGGCAACATGACAAGAGGACAAAGTAGCCCCCAAGAAGCATACAAAAGGGATCCACGTTTGGCTCAAAGTTTGACCTCAAACTTTGGCTCAAACGTGGATGGCAGCAAGGAAGGCTAGCTGATATGAAAAGTACTCAAGCTTTTCTGGTTCATGGTCCGGTTCACAAGTGGGTCTCTTTCCAACACCCAGAGCAATCAACAGAGGCCATCTTCAACCCAAATCCAAAGCAAGCAAAGCCCATTATCATCACTCAAAGGCACTTTAATGGTTCTGGCCCGGTTCACAAGTGGGTTTCTCTCCAACACCAAGAGCAATCAACAGAGGCTTTTGTCAACCCAATTCCATCAAGAGCAAGGGCCCAATTGACACCACTCAAAGGCACAAGAGATAGTTAGAATAGAAATTTCATTTTAGTTGTAATTTGTTTTGAATTTCATTTTCATTTTGTAAAAATGCCTATAAATAGGCATCTGTTTCATTTTATTGGGGGGGAGCTCGAATAGAGAGCATAGGGGGCTGGCTCTGTGAGAGCATTAGGAGGAGGATAGAGAGCTTTCTTTAATTCCCCTGCTCCCACTTCCCTTTACATTTACTGCAATTTACATTTCTTGTCATTTAAGATTCTTGTCAATTTACATTTCTTGGTCTTTACGTTTTCGTCATTTACTTTCTGCACTTTAATTTTCCTTGCACTTTACATTCTGCTGGTCACATTTCATCCAATTCACCAATGTTAGCTTGACTAAACTAATCACCCACTAAAGTTGCTTGATCCATCAATCCCTGTGGGATCGACCTCACTCTTGTGAGTTATTACTACTTGATGCGACCCGGTATACTTGCCGGTGAGTTTTATGTCGGATCGTTTTCCACACATCAAGTTTTTGGCGCCGTTGCCGGGGATTGATTAGATCAATAATGATTAAGTGGGTGAGAAGTCTAGATCAGGCATTTTCTTTATTTTTGTTTTCTGTTTTAGATTGAAACCAAGGTGTTTGAGTTATTGCCTCACTAAGAAATTCTTTCTCTATGACATGAATTTCAAATTTCATTGATGTTTACAAAATACAAATAGAGTTCAACTCATCTTATTGATGTTTACAAAATACAAATGGAGTTCAACTCATCTTATGGTCAAACAAAATTTTATGGGATATCACCCACCATCACCAATCTCTAATGGTGGTTGGGAATATCACCAAAAAACTTCAAATTCTGGGCACTCCAATTCATGGAGCTATGTTTCAGAACCACAAGATGAGAAAGAAAATCATATGGGATATTTCCCTCCACCACAAAATGATGCAAGTCATGATTCTAATGGTGGCTGGGAAGGGAATTCTAGTGCTCCATATGATATTCATCCAAAGACATCATCACTTGACCATACTTCAACAGAAAGCCCCTTTCAAAACTCACCACCCACACAAACTTCTATGAACCACTCAAGGTTCTCAAAGCTTGAGTCCATGTTCAAAAAATATGAGGAGGAGACAATGAAAGTCTGGAAAGAACAAGAAAACTCCCTCAAAAACATGGAAGTGCAGCTAGCTCAATTGGTGAGTGCAACGAAGAAGGAGGAAAAACAAGAGGAAGAGGCTACTGCATCAAGTGAAATTGCAAAGAAGGAAGAGGTGGTGGAAACATTTGAACCTAAAACTGCACTTGAGATGACAAGAGAACCTGAACACTCACAACCTCCTCAAACTCCCTTGGACCAAAGATGCTCAACACTGATCGAAAAATATGAAGAGGAGATGAAGAAAGCTTGGGAAGATCAACAAACCTCCTCCATGAAAGAGCTATTAAAGCAAATGTTGAGTGTAAAAGAGGAAGTGGAAGAACAATCTAGTGAGGAGGATAATCAAGAATGTCCAAACTCAAGGGAAACAGAGAGGCACATGAAGGACAAGCTCATTGAACCACCAATTCAAAAGGATCTGGATGAAGATCAAACTCCAAAAATCACACAGCAACCAATTCATGAATCCAAAGAAGTGAAGGCAACTAACAAGATCACCAATCCTGTCCCTGATCCAGCAAACAAGATCAATCAAGCCATGTACAAAAGAAAGCTTGCTGAGAGGAAGCCAAGACAGGGGACACTAGCTAAAACTTCTCCCCTCTTGGAGTCATTCCTCTTAACAAACTGGAAGAAGAGGAAGAAAGTGAAGAATAGGTAAACAGTAGGTAACATCTCTTCTCTTTGTGTTGTTTAAATTTCAATAAACTGGCATATGATCACATTCTAAGTTTGGTGTTGCCCTGCAACAAACTGTTTTCCATCTTCATGGATGATTGCATCAATTTTACATGGAAGTGTCACACTAAGATTCTAAGTTTGGTGTGCCACTTAATTGTCTATGCAACTCATCCAACAACATCACTTGTCTGCATAATCATATTGCCCTTGCATTATTATTTTTCTTTTGTTTTGACATTTCGTTTGCATTCTCTTTGTTTTAGTCATTTCTTTATATTTTTTTTATGTTTCCTGTTATTAACTGTTTTTGTTAATACATCACCAAGAGACCCTTATTCATGGCTAATCTTAGCTTGGTGATTGTATTCAAATAACAGTTTCTCTTGTTTAGTTTTAATTCAAATAAATAGACATATGGTTGCATTCTAAGTTTGGTGTTGCTATGCAACAAAATTTGCTTCAAACCTTTACTGGATACTTGCATCAATTCCAAGTGAAAGTGTCACACTAAGTTTGGTGTGCCACTTATATTTTTATGCAATGTATCGTGCACACCATCTTATTTCTGCAATCATAATGTCTTTGTTTCTCTGTGCCTTGCTAATATTCTTAATCTTGCTTGCTTGAAACACATGTACTACTAACATTTCTTGTGTAAGACATTCATGATCCATCTCAGCCCCATAGCCATTGTTCTAATTGTTGCTTGAGGATGAGCAAGCATTCTGAGTTTGGCAAGGGAAGGAGGAAGAATAGAGGAAAAAGGACAACAATAATGAAGATGAACTACAAGGTTGTAGAATTCCTTTTTCTCCTTAATTGTTTCCAGCACTTAAATTGCATGACTGTCTTCATTTTTTTTTGTTTACATGTGTGTATGAATAAAGCATAGATTGAATCTTGATTTGCAACATGGTGCTGTGCCATTATGATTTCCAACTTGAGTTTTGTGAATTCAAAAAGCAGTAAAGCATCATGATTATAAACAAACAAGGAATTAAAGAAGAGTTTAGCATGTGCATACAAGTATTGGAAAGCTAGTATGATTAATTGTTGCTCAATTGCATTGGATCTTATTTAATTGAAGTTTTCATCCAGTACATTTTGTGAAATCTTTTGAAATCATGAAAACCTTGAAGAAGCAAATACAAAACAAGACAAGAAAAGAAAAAGGGAAAAAATGAGAAAGCTGAAGGCTCTGAGTACCAATGACAATATGTTAAGTACTTGTGGTGTTTATGTATCAAGCCAAATGCTTGAAAACAAAACACTTAGAAGTCAAGGCTAGGCTCAAGTGCAAAAGCACTCCCTCAAGGCTCAAGGTTCTGAGGATCAATGATTAGAGAGTCAAGAAAAGAAACAAATGAGCTTAATGAAGTCCTCTAATTCAATGCTTGTGGTGCTTATGTATCAAGTGGTAATATTTGAAAACAAAGCATTTAGAATCGTAGCTTTGTTATTAACTCATGGGGCAAATCACCCAAAAGGAGAAGCTAAAAAAAATCAAAAGCTTGTTTCAAGGAAGAATTATAAGAAAAAGATTTCATAAATTGAG
>NC_029772.3:23385110-23406369 GCF_000817695.3 Arachis duranensis | reverse complement strand
ACCTTGGATTGTCAATCTCTATTGCATGATTCTTTTCTTGCTTGAGGACAAGCAAGGTTTAAGTTTGGTGTTGTGATGACATGTTACCATGTCATGTTTTTACTAGTCTTTTTCTTTGTTTTCATTTAGTTCTATGCACTTTCTTAAGCCATAAGTAAGCCAATTGGGTAGAAATTCATGATATCTTTGACTCAATCAATCATGTATAAAATGATGCATTTTCATGAGATTTTGTGCTATAATTGTCATATATTATGGAAGAGAAACAATCTCATGATTTGAAGCATAGCTTTGATGTTTTGATTGGTTGATGATAGGTGAAACAAAGCTTGGAAGGAGGTTGCAAGAAAATGAAGAATGCCCTGGAGAAGAATCAACGTTTGAGCCAACGTTTGACCTCAAACGTTGAGGCAAACGTTGGCTGAAGAAGAAACTCTTGGAAGGCAACGTTTGCGCCAACGTTTGACCTCAAACGTTGAGGCAAACGTTGGCGCCTCACAGCTTGAAGGGGTATACTTCCAACAAGAATAACTTGAGCTACAGAACTCCAAATGAGGTGATTCAAAAAGCAATGGAAAGTAGAAATCAAGAGCTTTCCAAGCATATATGGCACTGCATGGTGGACACTAAAATTGAGGGAGAAAACTGCCCCGAAAGTGCATAAACGAACATGGTGTCAACCTGCAGTAAAACCAATTGACCTCTGCACCTTTGATGGAGTATAACTCGAGCTGTGAAGCTCCAAACTATGCGCTCCCAATGGCATTGGAAAGTAGACATTCAGGGCTTTCTAACAATATATAATAGTATGGGGTGGACAATGCGTTTGAGCCTCCAGAATCTGGCGTTTTCGACCACGTTTGAGGCAAACGTCGCCTCAAACGTTGCACACCAAAGCCAGCGACCATGTCCTCTTCAAAAGAGCATAACTTGAGTTGTAGATGTTTCAAAGGAGCATAACTTGAGTTGTAGATTTCCAATTGAGATTATTCCAATTGGGTTAGAAAGCTGACATTCAGAACTTTTCAACCATATATAATAGTCTATAGTGGGCATAAAATTGGCAACTTTGACAAGAGGACAAAGTAGCACCCCAAGGCTTGATATGCAATAAGAGGGATCCACGTTTGGCTCAAAGTTTGACCTCAAACTTTGGCTCAAACGTGGATGGCAGCAAGGAAGGCTAGCTGATATGAAAAGTTTGAGTAAAGGTCAAACTTTTACTCAAGCTTTTCTGGTTCATGGTCCGGTTCACAAGTGGGTCTCTTTCCAACACCCAGAGCAATCAACAGAGGCCATCTTCAACCCAAATCCAAAGCAAGCAAAGCCCATTATCATCACTCAAAGGCATAAGAGATAGATAAAATAGGAATTTTATTTAATTGTAATTTGTCTTTAATTTCACTTTCATTTTCTTTTTCATTTTGTAAAAAAGCCTATATAAGGCATCATTTTCATCTTAGAGAGGAGGTTGGCTCTAATAGAGAGCATTGAGGGAGGCTCCATTAGGGAGTAGTAGTAGTAGATAGCTCTCTCTTTTAGTTTTCATTTCTGTTTTGAATCTTGGGTGGAGATTGGAAGGAATTCTGTTTTCATTCTCACCTTGAGAATTCTCTCTGTTTGCCTGTCTACAAAATTCAGTGAATTGTGATTTGAATCAAAGCTCTCTTTACTGCTTTCATCTTTATTTCTTCTTCAATCTGTTTGCTGTTGGATCAAGGAAGGGATTGAGATCTAGACTTGTTTTCTAGTCTCATTGAGCTCCTGAGATCTTCAACCTCTCATTTATATTTTGCAATTGAGCCAAGCTGTTCTCTGTTTTGATTTTTCAAGGGAGTTTCCTAATCTGTTTGAGTTTGCTGCATCATTTACTTCTCTGTTTGATTGCTATTTACACTTCCTTGTTTGATTTCTTAAATCCCAACTCCCAAAATCCTTTTACTCTTCCTACAATTTAAATTTCTAGTCGCTTGATCTATTGCTTTCTTTAATTTCCAACACCCACTCCCCTTTACATTTACTGCAATTTACATTTCTTGTCATTTAAGATTCTTGTCAATTTACATTTCTTGGTCTTTACGTTTTCGTCATTTACTTTCTGCACTTTAATTTTCCTTGCACTTTACATTCTGCTGGTCACATTTCATCCAATTCACCAATGTTAGCTTGACTAAACTAATCACCCACTAAAGTTGCTTGATCCATCAATCCCTGTGGGATCGACCTCACTCTTGTGAGTTATTACTACTTGATGCGACCCGGTATACTTGCCGGTGAGTTTTGTGTCGGATCGTTTTCCGCACATCATGTAGAACCTTCCCAGCCAGCCCATATAAATGTAAAACACATATTAAAATCACACACAACCATTACATTTGTTGTAGTATTTCCTTTTCTACCATTAAACTGTACTTGCTCATCATGGTGAACATGAATAGCTATATGCGTACCATCTATAGCTCCAATACAATTTTTGAAATATGACCAATATCTATCATTATCCATAATATATTTAGGCGTGTCTCCAAAACTAGGATCAATAGGTCTAATAATATTTTTTGCCAATTTCTTCACACATGATAGAACATGATGAAATTGACGAAATATAGTTTCACCTGAATGCTAAAATCGCTCCTCTAACATTCTATAAGAAGCTCCATGCCCAAGCATGTATAAAAATGTTGCTACCATCTTTTCTCCACTAACACCTCGTGTGGATTTCAAGCCATAATTGAGAACCAAATCATTGCGTAAACGATTAAACACTGATTTTCTCATTGTAAATTGTTCAAAAAATCGCATTTCATTCCCTTCCTTTAATTCTAATAGCATTGATATCCTGATAGTTTTGAAGTCCTTTTCTCTTGTTTGAGGACATATCACAAGTAATAATTGCCAACTCTACAAATAGCTAATATAGCAGCTAATTCGTAATCTTTTTCATGTTCTTCATATTCAGTATCATTATCTGTTTCATAATCACTTATCCTATATAATTTAAATTAACATGAAAAATAAGATAACAAAGCAAAAAATACTATTCACAATGTCATTATTAAATAAAGTTCCAAAATATAAAATTAAAACACAAATTATAACATTGTCACTAAATTAAAGTTCAACAATAATGATAATAAGAATTCATACAAAAAAATAAAAATAAAGTTTAGAGACGGTTCATGTCATCTAATTTAAAAGATTCTAGCCATCCAAATTGTTGATTGGGATCATCACTCAATGCAATGAAAGTTTCTCTATATTGTGGCTTAGCCATTAATCTAATTCCCAAATAGTATTGTGGACTATATGGTTCTAGGCCAGGTAATTTGCGTAGCAACTTGATGCAATTTTCTATGGAGCAAGGATCATCTCCCTTAGTTGCAGCTTTTGACTCTGCACCAACCAAAATACGATCAAGTAAGTCATGTAATCTAGATGTTATTAACTACAAAAAAAAGGCCTATGGTCACGGTAAAAAACTGTGACCATAGCTAGTAAAAAGGATGACCATAGATCTATGATCACGGTTTTGGACCTATGGTCACGATTTTTTACTGTGGCCTATTCTCTCGTAGCCATAGGTCTATGGTCACAGTTTTTTTATCTATGGTCACGGTTTCTATGGTCCCGATTTCAATTTTCAAATTCTGACACTTTAGGCCACGTTTTTTCACCGTGACTGAAGAACTGAAGATTGATGGTTTAGAAGTTATAGTAAACTCTCGTTGTAAGTATAGTTACTAAACCAAGCAATCAACCTTTCTTACAAATGTTTTGGTTGTCACAAGTAACAAACCCCTAAATAAATTGATAACCGAAATATTTAAACCTCGGGTCGTCTTCTCAAGGAATTGCAGGGAAGGTATGACTTATTATTGGCTATGAAAAAGGTAAAATTTTGGGGGTTTTGAGAATGAGGAACAAGTATGATAAATGATAAGCGAAATAAATAAATAACTATAAAATAAACTATTGGCAAGATATGAAAATTCAGAAGTCATATCCTAGTTACTTCTATAAGAATGGAAGTTAATCCCACTTAGTTAACCTTTGCGTAAGCAAGGGAAAGTCAAGTGAACCAATTGGTTAGATTTTCCAAGTCCTAGCCAACTCCTGAGGAAAGACTAGAGTTAGTGGAATTCCAGTTAATTAGCCGACATAACAATTAATCATGAATAGTTGATAACTCAAGAGCTTCCAGTTAATCAATTAAAGCCAATAATATAAAAAGCTAAATGAAAATCATAGATATGAAAATACCTCAAATGTAATTAAATATAAAATTAAATCCAACATAGAAAGATTTATGAATCAAATGGGCAACATAAGTAATTAACAGATAAAAGTATTAGAGTATCTAAAAGTAGATGAGAAACATAAATTAAAGAACCTTGAACCTGTGATGAAGAAGTAATATTCCTAATTTCTAAAAATCCTAAGAGAGAAGAGAGAACCTCTCTCTCTAAAAACTACATCTAAAACTAAAAATTATGAATTATGAAAAGCCTGTTGAGTCTCTGCATGTTCCCTGACTTTAATCTGTGTTTCTGGGCCAAAAACTGGGTTGAAATGCGGCCTAGAATTTCTGCCAGCAACTTTTGTAATTCTGCAGATCGCGCACGTCACGCGTCCGCGTCGTCCACGCGATCGCGTCACTCAGCTTTTTCGTATCACGCGTGCGCGTCGTTCACGCATTCGCGTCGTTCGTGCTTTTCCAATCTGTGTGGTCGCGTGAGCCATGCGGCCACGTCACTGCGATTTCCTCTCTTCCGCGCGGTCGCGTGAGTCATGCGGCCGCGTCACTTCTTCGCTGGTCATCTCCTTAATTTCTTGTATTCCTTCCATTTTTGCAAGCTTTCTTTCCAATCTCCCACTCATTCATGCCCTATAAAGCCTGAAACACTTAACACACAGATCACGGCATCGAATGGAATAAAGGAGAATTAAAATACCTAATTAAAAGTCTCTAGGAAGTAGGTTTTCAATCATGTAATAATTTTAGGAAGAAAATATAAATCATTCAAATCATATGAATAAGTGGGTGAACAGCTTGATAAAACCACTCAATTAAATACAATATAAATCATATGCATTTTGTCCCCTTTATTATTTGCTTAAATTTTTTTTATTATTTTTCTTTTATTCTTCTCAATGCATATGATTAATGTTTGAATGCATAAACATGTTCTTAAAATTTTTCACATTTTCACACAAAGTCTAACATACTCAATTCTCAAACCAAGCGTTTCCAAACCCACTTTTCCCACACTTAAATCATGGGCACTTTTACTAGTCTAAGCTAACTAAGGATTCAAATTAAGGACATTATTATTTTCCGCTTAGAGTTAGTAATGAGCTAAAGTAAAGAACAAATGGGTAAAATAGGCTCAAATTGGTTTGCAAAGGATAATGTAAGGGTAAGGCCATATGGGTATGTAAGCTTAGTGAAACAAGGCCTCAATCATATAAATGCATGCATACATCAAACAATGGAAATATAGAATTAAGCAAGATAAAGATTACAATTTTAGAGAGAATAACACACAAAAATAAAATATATTGGTTGATAAAATGCAACCAATCAAATAGGCTCAAAATCTCACTGGTTTTGTGTGTTCGAGCTCTAAACCATGTTCCAATATAATATTTCTCCAAACAAATTTTTCAAAAAGTTTAATTCAAATTAGTGAAATGCTATAAAAATTTTCTTGAGAAAGAAAATGTTACTTCAACCAAGTGGTAAAATATGCACAAAATAAAACAGATATGCAATCAAATATGCAAATGCAACAATGAAATTGGTGTTGAAAAGAAGAAAATAGATAACCCATAGAGATTGGTATCAACCTCCCCACACTTAAAGGTTGCACCGTCCTCGGTGCATGCTAAGATGTACAAGTGGACGGGAGTTGTTGTTCCTCAGCTGGTGCTTTCTTTGTTCCTTTCCTTGCCGGTGGTTTGGGAGTAGCTTTCTCTATACCCTTTTTGGTGGCCATCCTAAAAAGGGAAAAAGAAAGTAACAAGTAAAGCTAGGGGATCCAGCAAGGAAGAGAGCGGAAAAGGTGGTAATCAATGCACAGTAAAGAAGAATGACGTTAACACATGGTCATGACTACATGTGAAAAGTCATCAATGGAAATATAGCAAGTGCATGTGATGACAGTTAAATGCAAGATGTTTATTGACATGCTAGCGAAGGCATGAGTAGTATAGATCAAGCATTCAATGTCCAAGTTATATTACCATGTCTTCCAAATTAATAACATGTTTGTAATAACAATTATATTTAAATAATAAAATAGAGAAGGGGTTATGTGAAAAGTAGGCATTTAGAGTAGTAAATTTAAAAGAAATCTAAAAATAGTACAAAATGCCATATGGGCATTTTCACAAACACACATGCATAGTAAATAAGGTATGGAAAATATTAATTAGAACATGCAAGCAACCCTATAAAAATAATATATAATTGTCAAATAATTTCTCAACAATCCACAAAATAAATATCAACACCAAAAAATATGCATGAATGCAATGAATGAAAGTATGCAGATAAAGTAAGTAAAATAGAATGAAGGAAAAGAAAGATGAGAAGTTAAAGAGATAAAGAGAAAGGAAGGAAGAAAGGAGGAAGGGGGAAGGAAGAAATAAGAAAGGAAAAGAAAAAGTAGGGTTTGGGGAAGAAAAAGATAAGATTTTTTTGGCAGATTTAGATAAGTTGTGCGCCACTGGTGACACAGACGCGTGAGTGATGTGTTCACACGGTTGGCGCTATTGCCAAGTGACGCGGCCGCGTGGGGCATGCGGTCGCGTGAGCGAATTCGTGCTACTAGCGCGAGGGCAGCCGGGCGCTCGCGCAACTTTCTGTTTGAAACTCATTTTGTCAAAATTTTGGGTGACGCATTCGCGTGGGGGACGCGATCGCGTGATAGGTCATATTATGGGGATTGACGCGGACGCGTGGGACACACGTTTGCGTGGTAGGACTTGTGCTGCTAGCACGAGTCCAGCCCAATTCCAGCTCAAATTTCGGCCATACACCATTTATACATCGAATTTGAGGCACGCGTTCGCGTGGGTAACGCGGACGCGTGGGAGGCATTTTTCCCACATGACGCGGACGCGTCAGCGACGCGATCGCGTGGATCAAGTTGTGCCAAAGGCACGCCTCCAGCCACGCTCTCGCATGACTCTCTGTTCAATTCTTTTTTCTTCAAAACGCACTAGTGACGCGGACGCATCAGCAACGCTGCCGCGTCGCGTGCGTGCTTTTTTTTTAATGCAGTATACAGAATGCAAAATGCAATGAATGTCATGCAAAAATTGCAGGTTCAATAAAAATTCAAAAACAGACTAAAATTAAAACTAAAAAGAGAACGATCATACCATGGTGGGTTATCTCCCACCTAGCACTTTTAGTTAAAGTCCTTAAGTTGGACATTTGGTGAGCTTCCTGTCATGGTGGCTTATGCTTGTACTGATCCAGGAATCTCCACCAATGTTTGGAATTCCAACAGCCTCCGGGATCCCAAACTAGGCGCGGAAAGCCTTCAAGCAAGCTAAAGCAAGTGACAAGGCTCCAAGAGTATTGATAGCTAGACTAAATTCCGGGGTCCCAAACCTTGCTTTTGCACCCATCTTCTTGTTGAGCAATATTGTTCCATCCGGGTGGCAAGCAGTCTGAATTCTCACTGAAGCAGTCAAACAACTTCCTAGACCCATTCAGTTGAGCTCTATACCAACGCTTGCATTTAAACTTTGAGCTTCCAACCATAATGAACCGTGCAGGACAATTCTTACCACTGACCATCTTCCTCTTACGCTTAATGCCACAAAGAGCTCTAAGTTGACCATCCGTCTCCAGTAGCCCATATTCAAGTGGGATTAGAAAGCTAAGGGATATGAATTTTACCCACTTGAATGTTGTGAAGGATGATGGCAACTTAGGGGGAGGGGTCTGCAATAACCTTGGCAAGGTGATTTCAAGCTCCACTCCTTTGTGCTCTTTGACAACTTCCACCTCTTTGCAAACTTCTTTGAGTTCAACCTCTTCCTCTTGGTAGCTTTCTTCTAATTCAAACTCTTCTTCATTAATTACCAAGGGCATGGGAGGTTGTGCTTCTTCTTCTTTAATTTTCATATCTTGGTCAACCTCTTCCAAGTCTTCAACTATGATATGCCTTGGAGGTTGTACACCCTCATCAGCATCAATTTCAATTGCCTTGGAAGGAGGCTCTATGTCTTGACATTCCCATGGAGGTTCAGCATCTCCTAAGTCTTCAACCATTTCTTCTTCTTCAATAATTCCGGCTTCCTCCACTTGTTCCAGTACAAATTCAAGCTCTTTACTGTCCACCGGAGTTTCTAATGTCTCCTTCATGCTACGTTCTTTATTAGATTGTCCACATGAAGCCACGGGGGTTCCTTGAGTGTCCGAACGTCAGGAAGCCAATTGATTTATCACTTGATTCAATTGATGAAGGGTTGCGTAAAATTGATCCAATGTTTCCTTGAGACGATCCGTTGATTCTTGTGCCGCTTGGGTATCATAAGTAGGATCATAGTGCTCTTGGATTGATGGATATGGGGATGGTGTATATTGAGGTGGTGGTTCTTAGGAGTAATTGGGTTGGAATTGGGGTGGTTCTATATATGGTTTATACGGTTCATAGGGTGGTTGGTATGGTGGATATGTGTTAGGGTCATATGGAGGTGAATGGTGGAAAGGGGCTTGTGAGTATCGTGGTCCAAAGTCATGTTGAGGAGATGGTTCATAAGCATATGGTGGTGGTTGTTGATAATCTAAAGAGCACTCACCATAGCCATTGCCTTGATATGCATCATAGAATGGTTGTTGATAGTCCATTGGAGGTGGTTGTTGCCATGAGGGTTGATCAAATCCTTGCGGCTCCTCCCATCTTTGATTGTTCCATCCGTGGTGCATGTTGTCATTATAATCTCCTCTTCTTGCAACATAATTGTAACCAGACTCATAACCAAAGGGGTGAGAGTTCATAGTAGTAGAAGAAAAAAAATAAAAAAACAAAAACCAACAAAAAGGAAATATTTTGAAAAAGATATAATTTTTGAAAAAAATAAGATAGGATTTTGAAAAAGATATGATTTTTGAAAAAGGATAAGATAAGATAAAAAATTTTAAAATCTGAAAATATTTTTTTTTGAAAAATATTTACAATAGCCAATAATAAGGCACACGTTTGCAATTCCCCGGCAACGGCACCATTTTGAAGAACTGAAGATTGATGGTTTAGAAGTTATAGTAAACTCTCGTTGTAAGTATAGTTACTAAACAAAGCAATCAACCTTTCTTACAAACGTTTTGGTTGTCACAAGTAACAAACCCCTAAATAAATTGATAACCGAAGTATTTAAATCTCGGGTCGTCTTCTCAAGGAATTGCAGGGAGGTATGACTTATTATTGGCTATGAAAAAGGTAAAATTTTGGGGGTTTTGAGAATGAGGAACAAGTATGATAAATGATAAGCGAAATAAATAAATAACTATAAAATAAACTCTTGGCAAGATATGAAAATTCGGAAGTCCTATCCTAGTTACTTCTATAAGAATGGAAGTTAATCCCACTTAGTTAACCTTTGCGTAAGCAAGGGAAAGTCAAGTGAACCAATTGGTTAGATTGCCCAAGTCCTAGCCAACTCCTGAGGAAAGACTAGAGTTAGTGGAATTCCAGTTAATTAGCCGACATAACAATCAATCATGAATAGTTGATAACTCAAGAGCTTCCAGTTAATCAATTAAAGCCAATAATATAAAAAGCTAATTAAAATCATAGATCTGAAAATACCTCAAATGTAATTAAATATAAAATTAAATCCAACATGGAAAGATTTATGAATCAAATGGGCAACATAAGTAATTAACAGATAAAAGTATTAGAGTATCTAAAAGTAAAAGAAAAACATAAATTAAAGAACCTTGAACCTGTGATGAAGAAGTAATATTCCTAATTTCTAAAAATCCTAATCCTAAAATCCTAAGAGAGAGGAGAGAACCTCTCTCTCTAAAAACTACATCTAAAACTAAAAATTATGAATTATGAAAAGCCTGTTGAGTCTCTGCATGTTCCCTGACTTTAATCTGTGTTTCTGGGCCGAAAACTGGGTTAAAATGCGGCCCAGAATTTCTGCCAGCGACTTTTGTAATTCTGCAGATCGCGCACGTCACGCGTCCGCGTCATCCACGTGATCGCGTCACTCAGCTTTTTCGTATCACGCGTGCGCGTCATTCACGCATTCGCGTCGTTCGTGCTTTTCCAATCCGCGCGGTCGCGTGAGCCATGCGGCCGCATCACTGCGATTTCCTCTCTTTCGCGCGGTCACGTGAGTCATGCGGCTGCGTCACTTCTTCGCTGGTCATCTCCTTAATTTCTTGTATTTCTTCCATTTTTGCAAGCTTCCTTTCCAATCTCCCACTCATTCATGCTCTATAAAGCCTGAAACACTTAACACACAGATCACGGCATCGAATGGAATAAAGGAGAATTAAAATATCTAATTAAAAGTCTCTAGGAAGTAGGTTTTCAATCATGTAATATTTATATATCGTATTTTTTTCTTATATTGTTATAAAGATAGTCTATAATCAATAGAATTCAAATATACTTAGTATGACTCAATGGATCACTTTTTTCGATAAGTATTTTTTATGGATTCTACTCATCCTATTCCTATTAACTGATATTTTAGGAAGAAAATATAAATCATTCAAATCATATGTATAAGTGGGTGAAAAGTTTGATAAAACCACTCAATTAAATACAATATAAATCATAAAATAGTGGTTTATCAGTGACCATAGGTTATTCTATGGTCACGCGTAAAAACCGTGACCATAGCCTTATCTATGGTCACCCCTCCTTAAAATCGTGATCATAGCCTCTATGGTCACCCTTTCCTAAAACCGTGACCATAGCCTTATCTATGGTCACAGTTTTGGCCGTGACCATAGCCTCTATGGTCACCCCACCTAAAACTGTGACCATAGCCTTGACTATTTTCACGGTTTTCACCGTGACCATAGCCTCTATGGTCACCCCTCTTTAAAACCGTCACCATAGCCTTATCTATTGTCACAGTTTTTTGCCGCCCCCCGCCTTAAAATCGTGACCATAGTCTTATCTATGGTCACTGTGGCCATAGCTTATCTATGGTCACGATTTTTTGCCATGACCATAGCCTTATCTATGGTCACGGTAGCTTATCTTTTACCGTGACCATAGCCTGTTTTGTTTTATGAAATTTAATTTTTTTAAAGCATAATCACATCCCAAAATGATGATAAACACAAATAAATCTAAGAATGAGAAATTCAATAAATCTAAATGATAAAAGTTTTATTAAAAACTAGATATCCATTACAACACTAATCAGAATAGGGTGTAATTTATCCATTACATGTAATTTTGGATAAAGTCTCTAATCAAAAAGTAAAGAACACATCAAAATAATAAATTTAGATAACAAAAATCATTATAAGACCCATCCCATCTTATATTTATGTAAAATATATTTTTTTCACATCATGTCCTCTTGCTACCAAAAAAAATAAATATGTTAATAATAAATATGGAGCACAAGTTTAATAAGTCAATCAACATTAAAATTTCAACTACTAAACAACAAATAGCATTTGTTAAGATTTTGAGCCACATAAAAAGATATACTAAGTATAATAAGAACTAGTGCTTCTGCTAATAATTTTATATGGATTTAAACTTTGATTGGATTAATGTTAATTTTTTTATTTTGGCTTGGCTTGCAAGGCAGTTTTCCTAGGATGATTAATATGAGTAACTACGAGGCACTTGTCTCTAACATGCACTCTCTAATCATCATTACATTTAATTTTATTCATTCAAAACTTAAGGCTATATGGCCACTTTGATTTGCACAAATTTCCATCACGTATGCTCATAGGAACTTGATTTTAGGCAAGCTTCAACTCAATGCAAACTAATATTATACAACTACTAATAGAAGTGGCGGTAATTAAATATTATGTAGCATATATAATTAACAAGCTAAGATGGCATTATTGATTAATTAAAACTGTAAAATGAAGTTTATTGTTTCTCAGTAAAAAGAGGCAGAAAGCATTCTAAGTCTAACATAAGAATCATAAAAAGCTCATGCTAAATTTAAGAATTTTAGTGGGATGAAATAGAATGAATCAATTTCATTATGAACCATTCCATTACAAAATTTAACCATTCAAACCGTAATAGCCGTAACCTTAGTTTGGACTCATTTTATATTTCTATTCTTTTTCAAACTGTCAATCACAGCATAGCCCGATGAAGCATACATTGAAGGTGAAATTTATAAGACCAAAAATGAAATTTAACCATGCACTCTCTAATCTTTTACTGCCAATCATAGTAAAAGAATTCACACACTTGGTCCTCATTAAGTCATTAAAAGTTCAAAGTTCAAAGCACATGCATCATTAAAGCAACCTGGCAATATGCTTTAAGTTGCAAATTTAATTTAATTTTTTTAATTTAATTTAACTCACCTATATCAAAATTTTCTCTGCTTCTGCAGCTGCTTTTGGGTTAAGTGGTAGGCCCAGTACTGAAGCTAGCACACTATGTAGAACAAATGGACCTAGAAAAAGAAGAGCAGGTCATAAAAAAGTAAGGAAGCTAGAAAACTTTTGTACACATTATAAAATTAGCATGTTCAATGCTCAAAGGAAATTACTTGAAATTCATGCAAAACATAATATTATCATGAACATGCAGAAAAAGGATGTCAATCAACCACAACAAGAATTGTAATAATTAGTGCCAATAGAAAATCTCAGAGGAAAGAGGGCTCTTCTACAGTTTACACTACATATAAAGAAACATGTTGCATAATATTTGCATCTCCGCTTTCCCCCTCATATTTAGAACTTGTAGTCAGCATTGGGAAATTTGTCACTAGCCTCCCATTCAGTTTAGTTTAGTGTTTAGCAGTTTGATTTAATTCAATCTTCTACAACTATTTACATTATCCAGAATGGGGTGTTTGAAATAATTTACTGAAGTATACTCTTTATATTTTTACTTCATGGAACCTCACTACAATTTTTTGAAGTATAAAGCTCCAGCCATCCAGTGTATAAAGCTATGAAAGGAAGTCAACATAAGTATGAACTTTTGAAATAGTATTAACTTTGATTTTAATTTGACATTCAGCATAACAAATGAAGCACCTGCCCCATAGCGCAAGTTCAGGTGATGCCAATCCAACACAGAGTGACAAAGAGAGCCAACAAATTTTACTTCTACCAACAAATTCTACTCATTGATCATTTTTAACAACAAACTCAACTATAATTTTTCAATCCAAAGCAGTAAACAATATTGAAAAAGAAAGAATTTACAAACTGAAATTAACTTAGTTGTATAATGTGAAGTATTTAACTTAAGAAACTAAACATGGCATACTTGAATATACAAAATCGTTCAACAAACTTTAGGGATTGTGTCAATTAAATAAATAAACTTTGCGTATTGAATTTGGATTGCAATAAAACATTAATTTTCAGTCACTTCACTTAATCAAAATTTCATGCACGAAACCTACTTCATGTGTAATTGTGTACTAACGATTTACATCAACGAAATTGAAAAAAAATTACTCAGTGATATGTTCAGCATCAAATTCAATTTACAGCAACAAATCGTGCTCATTGATCATTTTTAACAACAAACTCAACTATAATTTTTCAATCCAAATCATAATTAATTCATGCACATGAAAAATAGGAGCCACATCTTCATTAGTTATATCAGTAATCCATAAATTGAAGGCAATAATTTCAACAAAATAAATAATAAAATAGTGATGAGCGGATAATTTATACGCTTTTTGGCATTGTTTTTATATAGTTTTTAGTATGATTTAGTTAGTTTTTAGTATATTTTTATTAGCTTTTAGACAAAAATCACATTTCTGGACTTTACTATGAGTTTGTGTATTTTCTGTGATTTCAGGTATTTTCTGGCTGAAATTGAGGGACCTGAGCAAAAATCTGATTCAGAGGCTGACAAAGGATTGCAGATGCTGTTGGATTCTGACCTCCCTGCACTCGAAATAGAATTTTTGGAGCTACAGAAGTCTAAATGGCACGCTCTCAACTGTGTTTGAAAGTAGACATCCAGGGCTTTTCAGCAATATATAATAGTCTATACTTTTTCCGAGTTTAGATGATGCAAACTGGCGTTTAACGCCAGCTTTCTGCCCTATTCTGGCGTTAAACGCCAAAAACAAGCTGCAAAGCAGAGTTAAACGCCAGAAACAAGTTACAAACTGGTGTTTAACTCCAAGGAAGACCTCTACACGTGCAAGCTTCAATGATCAGCCCAAGCACACACAGTGTGTGCCCAGAAGTGGATTTCTGCATCATTTACTCATTTTTGTAACCCTAGTAACTAGTTTAGTATAAATAGAACTTTTTACTATTGTACTAGGGATCTTTTTCCCTATTTTCAAATTCATATTTCATTTGGGGAGGCTGGCCATTCGGCCATGCCTAGACCTTGTACTTATGTATTTTCAACGGTGGAGTTTCTACACACCATAGATTAAGGTGTGGAGCTCTGCTGTTCCTCGAGTATTAATGCAAAGTACTACTGTTTTCTATTCAATTCATGCTTATTCTTGTTCTAAGATATCCATTCGCACACAAACACATGATGAATGTGATGATTATGTGACACTCATCACCATTCTCACTTATGAACGCGTGCCTGACAAACACTCCTGTTCTGCATGCAAACGAGCTTGAATGCATATCTCTTAGCCTTCTGGTTCAAGATCAGAGTCTTCATGGTATAAGCTAGAATCAATTGGCAGCATTCTTGAGATCTGGAAAGTATAAACCTTGTTTGTGGTATTCTGAGTAGGATCTGGGATGGGATGATTGTGACGAGCTTCAAACTCACAAGTGTTGGGCGTAGTGACAGCGCAAAAGGATCACTGGATCCTATTCCAACATGAGTGAAAACCGACAGATGATTAGTCGTGCGGTGACAGCACATTTGGACCATTTTCACTGAGAGGACAGACGGTAGTCATTGACAACGGTGATCCCCCAACATACAGCTTGTCATGGAAAGGAGTGTGAAGGATTGGATGAAGGCAGTAGGAAAGCAGAGATTCAAAAGAGATAACGCATCTCCACACGCTTATTTGAAATTCCCACCAATGAATTACATAAGTATCTCTATCTTTATTTTATATTTATTTATCTTTTAATGATCAAAAAAGCTCTATAACCATTTGAATCCGGCTGACTGAGATTTTCAAGATGACCATAGCTTGCTTCAAGCCGACAATCTCCGTGGGATCGACCCTTACTCACGTAAGGTTTATTACTTGGACGACCCAGTGCACTTGCTGGTTAGTTGTGCGAAGTTATGACAAAGAGTTGAGATTACAATTGTGCGTACCAAGTTGTTGGCGCCATTGAGATCACAATTTCGTGCACCAAGTTTTTGGCGCCATGCTGGGGATTGTTCGAGTTTGGAAAACTGACGGTTCATCTTGTTGCTCAGATTAGGTAATTTTCTTCTTTTTTCAATCCTTATTTTATTTTCAAAAAGTTTTCAAAAATCTTTCAAAAAATTTTCTTCTTTTTCGTTTTTTCGAGAAAAAAATTTTTCCGAAAAATTACAAAAAAATTAATAAAATCATAAAAACCAAAAATATTTTGTTTCTTGTTTGAGTCTAGAGTCAATTTGTAAGTTTGGTGTCAATTGCATGCTTTTATTAATCATTGCATTTTTCGAAAATTCATGCATGTGTCCTTCGTGATCTTCAAGTTGTTCTTGATGATTTTCTGTGTTTGATCTTTGCATTTTCATGTTGTGAGTCTTTTCTTGTTTTTCATATGCATTCTTATTTTGTTAGTGTCTAAAACTTAAAAAATTCTAAGTTTTGTGTCTTGCATGTCTTTCTTTTCTTGAAAATTTTTCAAAAATAAGTCTTGATGTTCATCTTGATCTTCAAAGTGTTCTTGGTGTTCATCTTGACATTCATAGTGTTCTTGCATGCATCATTTGTTTTAATCCAAAATTTTTATATGTTGAGTCATTTTTATGTTTTTGTCTCTCCTCATTAAAAATTCAAAAATAAAAAATATATATTTTCCTTATTTGACTCATAAATTTCGAAATCTTTGGGTTGACTTAGTCAAAAATTTTTAAAATAAGTTGTTTCTTGTTAGTCAAGTCAAGATTTCAATTTCAAAAATTTATCTTTTCAAAATCAAATATTTTCCTTTTCTTTTTATTATTTTCGAAAATTTTAAAAATTGATCAAAATCAAATCTTTTTAAAATTTCTTTTTCAAATCTTTTTCAAAATAAATTTCAATCATATCTTTTCAAACATATCTTTTACAAATCATATCTTTTTCAAAATCAATTTCAAAATATTTTCTAACTTCCTATCTTTTCAAAATTGATTTTTAAATCTCTTTCAACTAAGTAATTGATTTTTTTAATTTGTTTTACTATTTCTTATCTTTTTCAAAATCACCTAACTACTTTTCTCTCTCTAATTTTCAAAAATCACCTTCCTCTTTTTCAAAAATCTTTTTATTTAACTAATTGTTTCAAATTTTCATTTTAATTTTATTTCTTCTCTTAATTTTCAAAAATCACTAACCATTTTTCAAAAACAATTTTCGAAATTCTCTCCCTCTCATCTCCTTTTATTTATTTATTTATTTACTAACACTTCTCTTCTACTCATAATTCGTACCCTCTTCTCTTCTCTTCTCTCTCTGTGTTCGAAATTTTTCTCTTCTCATTCTTCTATTCTTTTCTTCTTCTACTCACATCTTAAGGAATCTCTATACTGTGACATAGAGGATTCCTCTTCTTTTCTGTTCTCTTTTTTCGTATAAGCAGGAGCAAGGACAAGAACATTCTTGTTGTAGCTGACCCTGAACCTGAAAGGACTCTGAAGAAGAAGCTAAGAGAAGCTAAAGCACAACAGTCCAGAGAAAACCTTACAGAGAATCTCGAAAAAGAAGGAGACATGGCCGAACCCAACAACAATGGAAGGAAGATGCTTGGTGACTTTACTGCACCAAATTCCAACTTACATGGAAGAAGCATCTCAATCCCTGCCATTGGAGTAAACAATTTTAAGCTAAAGCCTCAATTAGTTTCTCTGATGCAACAGAATTGTAAGTTTCATGGACTTCCATCAGAAGATCCTTTTCAGTTCTTAACTAAATTCTTGTAGATCTGTGATACTGTTAAGACCAATGGGGTTGATCCCGAGGTCTACAGGCTTAAGCTTTTCCCTTTTGCTGTAAGAGACAAAGCTAGAGTATGGTTGGACTCTCAACCTAAAGATAGCTTGAACTCTTGGGATAAACTGGTCACGGTTTTCTTAGCCAAGTTCTTTCCTCCTCAAAAGCTGAGTAAGCTTAGAGTGGATGTTCAAACCTTCAGACAGAAAGAAGGTGAATCCATCTATGAAGTTTAGGAGAGATACAAGCAACTGACCAAAAAGTGTCCTTCTGACATACTTTCAGAATGGACCATCCTAGATATATTCTATGATGGTCTATCTGAATTGTCTAAGATGTCATTGGACCATTCTACAGGTGGATCTATTCACCTGAAGAAAACGCCTGCAGAAGCTCAGGAACTCATTGACATGGTTGTAAATAACCAGTTCATGTACACTTCTGAAAGGAATCCTGTGAATAATGGGACGCCTCAGAGGAAGGGAGTTCTTGAAATTGATGCTCTGAATGCCATATTGGCTCAGAACAAAATATTGACTCAGTAAGTCAACATAATTTCTCAAAGTCTGAATGGATTGCAAAATGCATTCAACAATACTAGTGGACAAAATTGTGATTCATACTTAAATTGTTGTTCGAAATTGATTCCCAGGTAATGGCCCCAAAAACTTGGTGCTCAATACCATGGTCTAAACATAATTTCACAACTTCGCTCAACTAACTAGCAAGTGCACTGGGTCATCCAAGTAATACCTTACGTGAGTAAGGGTCGATCCCACGGAGATTGTTGGTATGAAGCAAGCTATGGTCATCTTGTAAATCTCAGTCAGGCAGATTATAAAAGGTTATGGAGTTTTCGAATAATAATAATAAATAAACAGAAAATAAAGATAAAGTTACTCATGTAAATCATTGGCGGGAATTTCAGATAAGTGTATGGAAATGCTGTGTTCCTTTTGAATCTCTGCTTTTCTACTGTTTTCATCCAATCCTTCTTATTCTTTTCCATGGCAAGCTGTATGTAGGGCATCACCGTTGTCAGTGGCTACATCCCATCCTCTCAGTGAAAAAGGTCCAAATGCTCTTGTCACAGCATGGCTAATCATCTGTCAGTTCTCGATCATGTCGGAATAAGATCTATTGATCCTTTTGCGTCTGTCACTATGCCCAACAATCACGAGTTTGAAGCTCGTCACAGCCATTCAATCCCTGAATCCTACTCGGAATACCACAGACAAGGTTTAGACTTTCCAGATTCTCATGAATGCCGCCATCAATTCTAGCTTATACCACGAAGACTCTGATCTCACAGAATAGAAGGCTCAGTTGTCAGGCAAGGGCAACCACGCGTCGTGCATCAGGAATCCAAGAGATACATACTCTAGCTTTCGCTTGTAGAACGGAAGTGGTTGTCAGGCACGCGTTCATAGGGACGGATGATGATAAGTGTCACGGATCATCACATCCATCAGGTTGAAGTACGAGTAGTATCTTAGAATAGGAATAAGATTGAATTTGAATAAAAGATAGTAGTAATTGCATTAACTCGAGGTACATCAGAGCTCCACACCCTTAATCTATGGTGTGTAGAAACTCCACCGTTGAAAATACATAAGTGATGAAGGTTCAAGCATGGCCGAATGGCCAGCCCCCAAAACATTATCACAGGATCAAAAATATAATTCAGGATCCAGGATCGGTCAGAAGACACTGAATACAATAGAAAAATGTCCTATTTATACTAGACTAGCTACTAGGGTTTACAAAAGTAAGTAATTGATGCAGAAATCCACTTCCAGGGCCCACTTGGTTTGTGCTTGGGCTGAGCTTGAACTTTACACGTGCAGAGGCTTCTTTTGGAGTTGAATGCCAAGTTGTAACGTATTTTTGGCGTTCAACTGTGGTTCGTGACGTGTTTCTGGCGTTTGACTCCAGAATGCAGCATGGAACTGGCTCCAGTTTACGTCATCTAATCACGAATAAAGTATGAACTATTATATATTGCTGGAAAGCTCTGGATGTCTAATTTCCAACGCCATTAAGAGCGCACCATTTGGAGTTCTGTAGCACCAGAAAATCTATTTCGAGTGTAGGGAGGTCAGAATCCAACAACATCAGCAGTCCTTTGTCAGTCTTTTATCAGAGTTTTGCTCAGGTCCCTCAATTTCAGCCAAAAAATATCTGAAATCATAGAAAAACACACAAACTCATAGTAAAGTCTAGAAATGTGAATTTAGCATAAAAACTAACGAAAACTTCCCTAAAAATACCTAGATCATACTAAAAACTACCTAAAAACAATGCCAAAAGCGTATAAATTATCCGCTCATCAAGTACTAAAGAGGCATCTTCTGAAGAAGAAGACTATGATCCTGAAAACCCTGCAATAGCAGAGGTGAATTACATAGGCAAAGCCTATAGAAACACTTATAATCCCTCATGGAAAAATCATCCAAATTTCTCATGGAAGGATCAACAAAAGCCTCAACAAGGCTTTAATAATGGTGGAAGAAATAGGTTTAGCAATGGCAAGCCTTTTCCATCATCCTTTCAGCAACAGACAGAGAATTCTGAGCAGAGCCCCTCTAGCTTAGCAAACATAGTCTCTGATCTATCTAAGGCCACTCTAAGTTTCATGAATAAAACAAGGTCTTCCATTAGAAATTTGGAGGCACAAGTGGGCCAGCTGAGTAAAAGAGTCACTGAAACTCCTAGTACTCTCCCAAGCAATACAGAAGAGAATCCAAAAAGAGAGTGCGAGGCCATAACCTTACATGGTGTGGTGATGCTACGATTTTAGGAAATTGCACGATCAGCAAAAATTCCTTCCGGCAAGTGCACCGGTTATCGTCAAGTAAAAACTCACAATAGAGTGAGGTCGAATCCCACAAGGATTGGTTGAGTGAGCAATTCGGATTAGAAGTGTGTTCTAGTTGAGCGGAATCAAGATTTAGATGAGAATTGCGGAATGTTAAATTGCATGAATTAAAGAGCGAGAAGCTAAATTGCTGAAATTAAAAAGGGATCGGGGTGATTGCATGAATTTAATTGCAGAATGTAAAGAGAAAGTGGTAGATCAGAAATGGGGAATTCATTGGGGTTCAGGAGATATTGAGATCTCCGAATCAAAACATTTTTATCCCTTCCTCAACCGCATTCATTGAATTTTGCTTGGCAATCTTATATGATTGGATCCCAATCCCTTGGCTCACCAATTCTCTCTAAAAACAAACAAATTCCCAATCCCTTGGTTTAAATGTTCATAAGAAGAGATGATGCTCGATCACTGATTATACCACACAGTTTCATGAACCACAATTTGGTAGGATTACATGTCACAATATCCATCCAAACCCCAATCCAATTCACTGTGAGAAAGCTTCTCTAGCATGAATCCTCCATTCCTTTCCCAAGGTTCCGAAGGATTCCAATTATGGATAGTTTCTTTCCCAAGACAACTAACCAATGGAATTAGATCGAGAAGCTTTCTAACAAAATTCAAGAGAAAAGATTGAAGAAGAAGATAAAAACTATTATTGATTCATTGAATTACAATAGAGCTCCCTAACCCAATAAAAGGGGGTTTAGTGAGTCATAGCTCTAAATTCAATTACAAAAAGTATGAAAACTAGAAAAATGATCCAAAGTCCCCTTCTAACTTAAATTCTATCCTATTTATACATTTTCTAAATTGAGCTTCTGTTGTGTTTCTTGGGCTTTGAGGCCCTTCCTTGATTCCCTTTTGCTTTAGGCTTATGGTCCAAAATCCTGATGAGGCTGTGATACAATTCTGCAACATTCATTGAGCAAACTAAGTGATAAACAATTAATGACACAAGACTCAACAATTTGAAGTTCCAGACTCATCAATTCTTCAGGCCCAATCCCATAAACCATGATATTCAATTGGGTTTCATACCAGAGTACGTTTAAGTTAATGTTTGTGCTCAAATGCTAACTTAAACTG
>NC_029772.3:23380023-23384885 GCF_000817695.3 Arachis duranensis | reverse complement strand
TTCTGGCGTTTAACTTCCAGTTTAAGGTTAAACTGGAGGTTAAACGCCACTTTCAGCTTTTCTCAGCTTTCATGATTTTGGCGTTTAAGCTCCAGTGTAAGCTTAAACTGGAGCTTAAACGCCACTGATAGTTCCCAGCATGGCTTGGCAGTTTAAGTTCCAGTTTAAACTTAAACTGGAACTTAAACTCCACATGTGGTATTCAAGCTTCCTTTATTGATTTTGTTGCTTCCTTGTCTAGCCTCTTCTTCCCTGAAATCATCCAAACAACTGCATCAAAGTCTTGCAAAATTTCATGAGAAATCTTCCATTCATAGCATTCAAGTAATATAACTAAAAACTCATGAAATTTGCATCAAAATCATACTGTTTGGATGGTTCATTGCTTTGTTGTTCATTTAACCATTCTTGGTTACTTTAAGCTCAAGAAAATGCAAGATGAAGACATTGTTGAAGGGCAAGTTGCCCAGTATTTAGGAGCAATCATGAAGCTGAATGCCAAGCTATTTGGTAATGAAACTTGGGAGGATGAGCCTCCATTGCTCATTAATGAACTGAATACCTGGGTTCAGCACACTTTACCTCAAAAGAAACAGGATCCTGGTAAATTCTTAATTCCCTGTACCATAGGCACCATGACCTTTGAGAAGGCTCTGTGTGACCTGGGATCAGGCATAAACTTAATGCCACTCTCTGTAATGGAGAAACTGGGAATTTTTAAGGTACAGGCTACCACATTCTCATTAAAAATGGTAGACAAATCCATGAAAAAGGCTTATGGACAGGTAAAGGACGTGCTAGTAAAGGTCAAAGGCCTTTACATCCCTGCTGAGTTCATAATCCTAGACACTGGGAAGGATGAGGATGAATCCATCATCCTTGGAAGACCCTTCCTAGCCACAGCAAAAGCTGTGATTGATGTGGACAGAAGAGAGTTGGTCCTTCAACTGAATGAGGACTACCTTGTGTTTAAAACTCAAGGATCTCCCTCTGTAACCATGGAGAGGAAGCAAGAAAAGCTTCTCTCACTGAAGAGTCAACCAGAGCCCCCACAGGCAAACTCTAAATTTAGTGTTGGGAGGCCACAACCAAACTCTAAGTTTGGTGTTGAACCCCCACATTCAAACTCTAAGTTTGGTGTTGGGAGGTCCCAACAATGCTTTGAATATCTGTGTAGCTCCATGAGAGCTCACTATCAAGCTATTGATATTAAAGAAGCGCTTATTGGGAGGCAACCCAATTTCATTTATCTATGCTATTTCTTATTTTCTTAGGTTGATGATCATGTGGAGTCACAAAAACAACTACAAAAATAAAAGAAAAATAAAAAACATTATTAAAAATAGCACACCCTGGAGGAGAAACTTACTGGCATTTAAACGCCAGTAAGGATAGCAGAATAGGCGTTTAACGCCCAGTCTGGCACCATTCTGGGCGTTAAACGCCAGAAAGAAGCACCAGACTGGTGTTAAACGCCAGAAAGAAGCAATAAACTGGCATTAAACGCCAAAAACAGGTTGCAGCCTGGCGTTTAACGCCAGGAAAGGAATAAAAGATGGTGTTTAACGCCAGAAACGAGTAGTAGTCTGGTGTTAAATGCCAGGATTGCATATTAAGGGCATTTTTGCACGCCTAAATGAAGTAGGGATGAAAAGTCCTTGACCCCTCAGGATCTGTGGACCCCACAGGATCCCCACCAACCTCAACTCATTCTCTCTCCCTCCATCTCCTCCATTCTCTTCTTCTTCTCCTTCTTTCTTTCTTCTTTTGCTCGAGGACGAGCAAACCTTTTAAGTTTGGTGTGGTAAAAGCATTGCTTTTTGTTTTTCTATAACCATTTATGGCACCTAAGGCCGGAGAAACCTCTAGAAAGAGAAAAGGGAAGGCAATTGCTTTCACCTCTGAGTCATGGGAGATGGAAAGATTCATCTCAAAGGTCCATCAAGACCACTTCTATGAAGTTGTGGCCAAGAAAAAGGTGATCCCTATGCAATTCAGCTGGAATTGTCATAGAGGAAGACATCCTCATTAAAGAGGACAAGATCATCACTAAGAAAAGGATGGAGCAAACAAGAGAGCCCACTCATGGACCTCAACAAGAGCATGAGGAATTCCCTCATCAAGAAATCTCTGAGATACCTCAAGGGATACATTTTTCTCCATACAACTATTAGGAGCAACTAAGGATAGGAGCACCAAAATCACTAGGGATGGAGCAACAAAGGCAAGGAAGAGACATAGAGGAGCTCAAAAGCACCATTGGTTCTTCAAGAGGAAGACGCCACCCTCACTAAGGTGGACTCATTCCTTACTCTCCTTGTCTATTTATTTTTCTGTTTTCGGTTTTGAGCTTTATGTTTGGCTATGTTTTGTGTCTTCATTACATGATCATTAGTGACTAGTGTCTATGTCTTAAAGCTATGAATAATTCCATGAATCCTTCACCTCTCTTAAATGAAAAATGTGCTTAATTACAAAAGAACAAGAAGTACTTGGATCTCTTGAAAGAATGATGAACAAAGAGAAATGTTATTGATAATATGAAAAATCATGAAATTGATTCTTGAAGCAAGAAAAAACAGTGAAAAAAATGGCAAAAAAAGAAAACAAAGAAAAAAAAAGAAAAAGAAAAAGCAAGCAGAAAAAGCCAATAGCCCTTTAAACCAAAAGGCAAGGGTAAAAAGGATCCAAGGCTTTGAGCATTAATGGATAGGAGGGCCCAAGGAAATAATATCCAGGCCTAAGCGGCTAAATCAAGCTGTCCCTAACCATGTGCTTGTGTCATGAAAGTCCAAGTGAAAAGGTTGAGACTGAGTGGTTAAATTCATGATCCAAAGCAAAAAGAGTGTGCTTAAGAACTCTGGACACCTCTAATTGGGGACTTTAGTAAAGCTGAGTCACAATCTGAAAAGGTTCACCCAATTATGTGTCTGTGGCATTTATGTATCCGATGGTAATACTGGAAAACAAAGTGCTTAGGGCCACAGCCAAGACTCATAAAGTAACTGTGTTCAAGAATCAACACACTAAACTAGGAGAGTCAATAACACTATCCAAAATTCTGAGTTCTTATAGATGCCAATCATTCTGTATTTTAAAGGATAAAATGAGATGCCAAAACCATTCAGAAGCAAAAAGCTACTAGCCCCGCTCATCTAGTTGGGACTAAGTTTCATTGATACTGTGGATTCATTGTATATTCTCTTCTTTTTATCCTATTTTGTTTTTAGTTGGTTGGGGACAAGCAACAATTTAAGTTTGGTGTTGTGATGAGCGGATAATTTATACACTTTTTGGCATTGTTTTTATATAGTTTTTAGTATGATTTAGTTAGTTTTTAGTATATTTTTATTAGTTTTTAGGAAAAAATCACATTTCTGGACTTTACTATGAGTTTGTGTGTTTTTCTGTGATTTCAGGTATTTTCTGGCTTAAATTGAAGGACCTGAGCAAAAATCTGATTCAGAGGCTGACCAAGGACTGCAGATGCTGTTGGATTTTGACCTCCATGCACTCTAAATGGAATTTTTGGAGCTATAGAAGTCCAAATGGTACGCTCTCAACTGATTTGGAAAGTAGACATCCAGGGCTTTCCAGAAATATATAATAGTCTATACTTTGCCCGAGTTTAGACGATGCAAACTGGCATTTAACGCCAGCTTTCTGCCCTATTCTAGCGTTAAAAGCCAGAAACAAGTTGCAAAGCAGAGTTAAACACCAGAAACAAGTTACAAACTAGCGTTTAACTCCAAGGAAAACCTCTACACGTGAAAGCTTCAATGCTCAGCCCAAACACACACCAAGTGGTCCCGAAAGTGGATTTATGCATTATTTACTCATTTCTATAACCCTAGTAACTAGTTTAGTATAAATAAAACTTTTTACTATTGTACTAGGGGTCTTTTTCCCTATTTTCGAATTCATATGTCATTTGGGGAGGCTGGCCATTCGGCCATGCCTAGACCTTGTACTTATGTATTTTCAACGGTGGAGTTTCTACACACCATAGATTAAGGTGTGGAGCTCTGCTGTTCCTCGAGTATTAATGCAAAGTACTACTGTTTTCTATTCAATTCATGCTTATTCTTGTTCTAAGATATCCATTCGCACACAAGAACATGATGAATGTGATGATTATGTGACGCTCATCACCATTCTCACTTATGAACGCGTGCCTGACAAACACTCCCGTTCTACATGCAAACGAGCTTGAATGCATATCTCTTAGCCTTCTGGTTCAAGATCAGAGTCTTCATGGTATAAGTGGTGCGCGAAATTGTGAACAATACTTTTCACAACTCTCATAATCCCCGGTCATGAACCCCAAAAACTTGGTGTTCAATACCATGGCATTACACAACTTCGCACAACTAACCAGCAAGTGCACTAGGTCGTCCAAGTAATAAACCTTATGCGAGTAAGGGTCGATCCCACAGAGATTGTTAGTATGAAGCAAGCTATGGTCATCTTGTAAATCTTAGTCAGGCAAACTCAAATGGATATGGTGATGAACGCATAAAAACATAAAAGATAAAGATAGAGATACTTATGTAATTCATTGGTAGGAACTTCAGATAAGCGCATGAAGATGCCTTCCCTTCCGTCTCTCTGCTTTCCTACTGTCTTCATCCAATCCTTCTTACTCCTTGCCATGGCAAGCTTATGTAGGGTTTCACCATCGTCAATGGCTACCTCCCATCCTCTCAGTGAAAACGATTGCATATGCTCTGTCACAGCACGCGGAATTCAGCTGTCGGTTCTCGGTCAGGCCGGAATAGAATCCATTGATTCTTTTGCGTCTGTCACTAACACCCCGCCTGCTAGGAGTTTGAAGCACGTCACAGTCATTCAATCATTGAATC
>NC_029772.3:23378438-23379152 GCF_000817695.3 Arachis duranensis | reverse complement strand
TTATTGAGTCTTGGCTGTGGCCCAAAGCACTCTGTCTTCGAGTATTACCACCGGATACATACATGCCACAGACACATAACTGGGTGAACCTTTTCAGATTGTGACTCATCTTTGCTAGAGTCCCCAATTAGAGGTGTCCAGGGTTCTTAAGCACACTCTTTTTCCCTTGGATCACAACTTTATTTTTTTCTTTTTCTTTCTTTCTTCTCTTTTTTTTCTTTTTTTTTTTGAATATTCATTGCTTTTTCTTGCTTCAAGAATCATTTTAATGATTTTTCAGATCCTCAGTAACATGTCTCCTTTTTCATCATTCTTTCAAGAGCCAATATTCATGAACCACAAATTCAATAAACATATGCACTGTTTAAGCATACATTCAGAAAACAAAAATATTGCCACCACATCAAAATAATTAAACTGTTATAAAATTCAAAATTCATGCAATTCTTCGCTTTTTCAATTAAGAACATTTTTCATTCAAGAAAGGTGATGGATTCATAGGACATTCATAACTTTAAGGCATAGACACTAAGACACTAATGATCACAAGACACAAACATGGATAGAAATAAGCACAAGAAATTCGAAAAACAGAAGAATAAAGAACAAGGAAATCAAGGAACGGGTCCACCTTAGTGATGGCGGCTCTTTCTTCCTCTTGAAGATCCTATGGAGTGCTTGAGCTCCTCAATGTCTCTTCCTTGTCTTTGTTGT
>NC_029772.3:23377716-23378209 GCF_000817695.3 Arachis duranensis | reverse complement strand
TCTCTTGTGTGCTCCATCCTCTTCTTAGTGATGGGCTTGTCCTCATCAATGGGGGTGTCTCCCTCTATGTCAACTCCAACTGAATAACAAAGGTGACAAATGAGGTGAGGAAAGGCTAACCTTGCCAAGGTAGAGGACTTGTCCGCCACCTTATAGAGTTCTTGGGCTATAACCTCATGAACCTCTATTTCTTCTCCAATCATGATGCTATGGATCATGATAGCCCGGTCTATGGTAACTTCGGACCGATTGCTAGTGGTGAGCGTTGTATAAACTCCAACCATCCTCTAGCCACGGGTTTGAGGTCATGCCTTCTCAATTGAACCGGCTTCCCTCTTGAGTCTCTCTTCCATTGGGCTCCCTCTTCACATATGACTGTGAGGACTTGGTCCAACCTTTGATCAAAGTTGACCCTTCTTGTGTAAGGATGTTCATCTCCTTGCATCATGGGCAAGTTGAATGCCAACCTTACACTTTCCGGACTGAAATCCAG
>NC_029772.3:23376456-23376915 GCF_000817695.3 Arachis duranensis | reverse complement strand
GGAAGAAGAGAGAGAGTGGTGGGGTAGGTGGGGATCCTGTGGGGTCCACAGATCCTGAGGTGTCAAGGAAAAGTCATCCCTGCACCAAATGGCAAGCAAAATCTCGTTTTGTGCCAATTCTGGCGTTAAACGCCCAGAATGGTGCCAGACTGGGCGTTAAACGCCCATCTGCTAACCTCACTGGCGTTTAAACGCCAGTAGGTGCGTCCTCCAGGGTGTGCAGTTTTTCTTCCTGTTTTTCATTCTGTTTTTGCTTTTTTTTCATTAATTTTGTGACTTCTCATGATCATCAACCTACAAAAAAGATAAAATAACAAAAGAAAATAGATAAAATATAACATTGGGTTGCCTCCCAACAAGCGCTTCTTTAATGTCATTAGCTTGACAGAGGACTCTCATGGAGCCTCAGAAATGTTCAGAGCTATGTTGGGACCTCCCAACACCAAACTTAGAGTTTGA
>NC_029772.3:23373892-23374478 GCF_000817695.3 Arachis duranensis | reverse complement strand
TTTGGGCGTTAAACGCCCAACCAGGTACCCTGGCTGGCGTTTAAACGCCAGTCTGTCCTTCTTCACTGGGCGTTTTGAACGCCCAGCTTTTTCTGTATAATTCCTCTGCAGTATGTTCTGAATCTTCAATTCTCTGTATTATTGACTTGAAAAGACACAAATTAAAAATATTTTTGGATTTTTAATAATAAGGATAAATCAAAATGCAATAAGAATCAAATAACAATGCATGCAAGACACCAAACTTAGCAGTTTGTATACCACTGACACTAACAAAATGAGAATGCATACGAGACACACAAAACACTCAAGTCAATTGAATTTAAAGATCAGAGCACGAAAATCATCAAGAACAACTTGAAGATCCTTAAGACACATGAATGGATGCATATAATTGACACCAAACTTAAAATGAAACACTAGACTCAAACAAGAAATATTTTTGGTTTTTATGATTTTTTTTTATTTTTTTGTGCTTTTTCAAAAATTAAGTGGAAAAAGTTATCAAAATTCTTAATGAGAATTCCAAGAATCAGTGCAATGCTAGTCTAAGACTCCGGTCCAGGAATTAGACATGGCTTCACAG
>NC_029772.3:23370792-23373209 GCF_000817695.3 Arachis duranensis | reverse complement strand
GCACTGATGTTACCAAAAGCTTGCTCAACACTTGAACAATCCCCGGCAACGGCGCCAAAAAATTGGTGGGCGAAATTGTGAACAATACTTTTTCACAACTCTCATAATCCCCGGTCATGAACCCCAAAAACTTGGTGTTCAATACCATGGCATTAACACAACTTCGCACAACTAACCAGCAAGTGCACTGGGTCGTCCAAGTAATAAACCTTACGCGAGTAAGGGTCGATCCCACGGATATTGTTAGTATGAAGCAAGCTATGGTCATCTTGTAAATCTTAGTCAGGCAAACTCAAATGGATATGGTGATGAACGCATAAAAACATAAAAGATAAAGATAGAGATACTTATGTAATTCATTGGTAGGAACTTCAGATAAGCGCATGAAGATGCCTTCCCTTCCGTCTCTCTGCTTTCCTACTGTCTTCATCCAATCCTTCTTACTCCTTTCCATGGCAAGCTTATGTAGGGTTTCACCATTGTCAGTGGCTACCTCCCATCCTCTCAGTGAAAATGTTCCTATGCTCTGTCACAGCATGGCTAATCATCTGTCGGTTCTTGGTCAGGCCGGAATAGAATCCAGCGATTCTTTTGCGTCTGTCACTAACGCCCTGCCTGCTAGGAGTTTGAAGCACGTTAATTGAGAACTAAGGCTACCTATCCTAGTCATTAACCACAAACATATGACTATTATGAAGAGTTAATCCTACTTAGTCAACCTTACATCGAAGATAAGTCAAATAGGCATAGTTAATTTCAATTCCTAAGTCCTATGTCAACACTAAGGGTCACATAGAGTCAAAGAAAACCAAATTAACTAACTACTCTAATATATCAAACAAGAATGGACATCAATGACTCAAAGGACACCAAGGTCAACAATTTCAAGCCAAGAGTGTAGAAAAACTAAGTAAAAACTAAGCCAAGCATTTTATTAAACACTTGGTGCGCATGAGAATAATATAATATTAAATTGCACTAAAATAAATTTTAAAGCTACCAAAGCAAGAAAATAGCAAAAACAATTAAAGAAAGCAATAAATGACATGGAAACATAAATTTGCATTAATTGGAATTAAAATAACAAAAGTGTTCATAACATGAAAATTGACATAAAAGAGAAAATAACAAAAGAGATGAAGAAGATAAAGACAAGAAAGCATAGAAACATAAATGAAACTACATCAAAATAAGAATTAAAAGTAGAAATTGCAAGAAATTAAACTAAGAAACCCTAATTCTAGAGAGAGGGGGAGCTTCACTCTCTAGAGAACTACACTAAAACATGATAAAAGCTAAACCTAACTACCCCCTTCATTCCTCTTCACTTTAGCCTTAAATAGCTTTAGAAAATGAGTTGGATTGGGTTTTGGATGCCCAGAATTTGCCCCCAGCGATTTGTATTAATGACCTCACGCATATGCATGCGTGCATACGCACGACCTACGGTGCGTACGCACAGTTGCGCAGAATTCCCATCATGCGTACGCACGACATTTGGTGCGTATGCATCCTTGCACAAAGTCACCGTTGTGCGTACGCACGCATCACTGTGTGTACACACCTTTGCAGTAGCTTCCAAACTTTATTTTCTTCATGATTTCTCCCATTTTGCATGCTTTCCTTCCACTTCTTCAATCCATACTTGCCTTGTAAGCCTGAAATTACTCAACAAGCACATCAAGGCATCAAATGGAATTAAAGTGAATAAAATTTAGCAATTATAAGCTGAAAAAGCATGTTTTTATTTTCAAGCACAATTTAGGAAGAAAGCTCAAAAGCATGTAATTTAGATGAATAAATGTGGGTTTATGTGATGAAATCCACTCAAATCAAACCAAAATATATCGTAAAATATGGACTCATCAGTGACCATAGGCCCCTTTAAGTCACCCCCCAAAACCGTGACCATAGCACCTTTTTGGTCACTGTAAAAAACCGTGACCATAGACCCTTTTAGGTCACCCCCAAAACTGTGACCATAGACCCTTTTAAGCCACCCCCCAAAACCGTGACCATAGACCCCTTTAGGTCACTGATGAGCGGATAATTTATACGCTTTTTGGCATTGTTTTTAGTATGTTTTTAGTATGATCTAGTTAGTTTTTAGTATATTTTTATTAGTTTTTAGTTAAAATTCACTTTTCTGGACTTTACTATGAGTTTGTGTGTTTTTCTGTGATTTCAGGTATTTTCTGGCTGAAACTGAGGGACCTGAGCAAAAATCTGATTCAGAGACTGAAAATGACTGCAGATGCTGTTGGATTCTGACCTCCCTGCACTCGAAGCGGATTTTCTGGAGCTACAAAAGCTCAATTGGCGCGCTCTCAACGGCTTTGGAAAGTAGACATCCTGGGCTTTCCAGAAATATATGATAGTCCATACTTTGCCCAAGATTTGATGGCCCAAACCGGCGT
>NC_029772.3:23366728-23367417 GCF_000817695.3 Arachis duranensis | reverse complement strand
TTTTAACATTCTCAAAACAACAAATTCAAGAGACATATGCACTGTTCAAGCATTCATTCAGAAAACAAAAAGTATTGTCACCACATCAAACTAATTCAACTAGTTTCAAGGATAAATTTCGAAATCCTGTATTTCTTGTTCTTTTGTGATTAAAGCATTTTTCATTTTAGAGAGGTGATGGATTCATAGGACATTCATAGCTTTAAGACATGAATTTTAAATTTTATTAATTATGAATTAAAAACAAGACTCAAAAATAAATATAAGATGAGACTAGAAAATAAAAAAAAAACAAAAATTTAAATAGGCTCCTAATGATAAAGGTTTTCACAGAGTTAGGACTCAACAACCTTGATTTTGAGAAGTGGATGCTCCCTCAGCTTGAGAGGAGAACTTTTGGCGTTTCATCTTTTGGAGTTCACGCCCCTGCTTCTCTTGTTCCTTCAGCAATTGCAGAGCATGCAGTTCTGATTCTGCTGTTCTTCCTTCAGTTGCTCCATAGTCTCTTGCAATTTGGTAATAGATGCTTCTAGGCTGGTCCAGTAGTCAATTCTTGGGAATTCAGGGAGGAATTCCTGCGCCCTCCTCTTGATAGAATTGTCTTGCATTTGTCCTTCAATTGACTTCTTGGTGATTGGGTGTTCAATGGGTATGAACTCATCTACTCCCATCTTCACCCCAGCCTCTTT
>NC_029772.3:23357570-23366628 GCF_000817695.3 Arachis duranensis | reverse complement strand
TGCAGGGAAAGAATGGAGCAAAAAGCAGCCTCCAGTGAAGATTATGGTCAACCCTTTGACCAAATAAAAGAAACAAAATTATCTGTTACGGTTGTACCAGCGAAACAATTATCATTAAGGCCTATGACAATGTCACAGGTTGTAAAAGCAGCACCATCATCGTCATCACCTTCTAAGAGCCCTTTAATTACTACTAATAATAAATTCACATTATTACAACCATCTGACCTCTATAATACTCAACCCTTGAAAGAACAATTTCCTTACTATGAAAAACCCAAACTCAACCCTTGAAAGAACAATTTCCTTACTATGAGAAACCCAATCCTACGAAGATATTAGCTATTGAAAAAGAGTGGTTCAAGAAAGACAGAAAAACCTTATACAAGACTATCTTCCCAAATACTTTCCATTATATTCCTATTAACCCACAAAAAACCCAAAAATTTTATGAATTCATATTAGTAGACACCGGATCTATTGAATTAACACATTACAAAGATTCCAACACTAAGCAGCCTATTTATTCAAAAATAAAAATTATAAAAATATTATCCTTGCAAGAATGGAAAATACCCCCATATCAGTCTAAAAGCTTCTCATTAAAATTTGAACCTCAGAACTATACCTACTATGATTACCAAGAAGCCTGGAATCATATTTTATTTCTATCACCAAGTCCCCATTCCTGGTTCATTTGGTTTAGAAAGGGGATATCATTACAATTTCCTAAATGGTTTCAAGCATGGTTCCAAAACTTTGGACCAATAAAAGCCTTCTTCCCAAAAGAAGCCAGTATGGCATATGAATATTTTAAAAGCAAGTCATCATTCCTACAAGAATATAAATTTATTTCATTCATAGCAGCCATGGGAATAAGCTGGATTATGACCTGGGAATATGATTCAGCAGCATATGAAGAATCTCCAAGCATACAATATCTAGTAAGAGTAATAAAAATTAAGTGGTGGAACAAATATGATATAAATCTGCTAAGTAAAAGAGCTATTGATCAATGGTTAACAACATCACAAAAGCGTCCGGCAATAACAGCCTCAAGCACCAACAATGAACAAATAGCGTATAAGAAAGAAACTCAATTCTTAGCACAAAAGAGACAAATTATGGCAGCTTTAGCTGCAGCAACTTCAGAAGAAGATATTCAAAACTCTTTACAAGCAATACAGACCGTGCCTCTTGGAGAAGATGAAGAGGTCTAGTCCAGTCCAGCTCATTATTATCAAGACTCACAAGACTCATTTGAGATGTAACAAAGTACTGTATATGTAATCAATGTAAAAGCCCAATCATGAAAAAAAAAGAGAGTAAAAAGTAAAAAGAAAAAAGAAAAAAGTAAAAAGTAAATGTCGGCAAACAGTAAAAGCAAACAGTAAATGTCGGCAAACAGTAAAAGCAAACAGTACTGTCGGCAAATAGTACCCAAATAGTCACCATTTTGGGTCTATAAATACCAAAGCCCTCACTCATTTAAGATCATCAAAAACTTGAAAGTTCAAGAAATCTCTCTACTCTTATATCTCCTTACTTCATATATTCTAAATTTTTGTAATCATCTTCAAGAATTGTATCAACTTTGCAAGCAATAATAGTACAAGTCCATTTCTGTAAGCTTTATTCATCCTTTAAATCTCTTTATTATTATATTCTATTTTCTTTAAATATAATGTCATTACTGCATAGAAGGCTTAAATCTTTAAAGTTTCTTAGAAGAAATATGAAAATGAGAAGATTAGCCTTAGCAAGAAGATACATAGAAGTAATAGTTGAATCTTCTGAATTAAGTCAAGAAATAGAAAAGTTAGATAAAAAAATAATCAAGATGAGAAGTATGTTAAGAAATATTAAAGTAGTAAGATCCGTAAAAAGCTTAAAAGAAAACATTAAGAATAAAAGGATTCATCATGTTCGTAAATTGCATTATCTTCATAGACAAAATGTGATAACTTTACAACAAATGGGTCAACCATTAATACAAGCTCAACCCCTACCAGCTCAACCTTTACAAGTCGTATATATATATATATATATATATATCACAAAAGCTAAACGAATATGTTATATTTTTATTTGTGAATATTTTTAGATTTTTTACTTTTTATATTTTGATACTAGTATATATTTTTTATATTTATATATTATTATATTTTATATCAAATCATTAAAAATTTTATCTCAAAATATTACATGATTCTTGCAATAGTGAATTTGACAAAATATTACATAATAATGCTTCCAAAACATCATATACAAATTCTTAAAAAATCATAACACTAAAAATTAATGATTCAATATGATTAAATCTCAAACATCAATCCAAGGTCAACACTGTATAAAATATAAATCCATCTATGAAAATAAAAACAAAAATAAAAGATATCACGTATGATTATAGCAAAAGAAAATAAAAGTTGCGTTGATTTTGTATAATTGACTTTTCATATATATATATATTGAAAACACAAAATAGATAAAAAAAAAAGATAGCATGAAGAGAATCAGAGATTACCAGGGGAGTTGCGGTTTAAGTTGGAACTTGGTTCTGAGGTTCAAGGCATGAAGGAGATATTGAATATATAGTACATTCATCCATGAAAGAAGGGGGGTAAAAAGTGTCTTTTTAAAATTTTAGTAAAGATATTTTTGTCTATCAATGATTACAAAACATTTTTTTTAAAGAAAAAAGATCTTTTAAAAAAAGATGTAAATTGTAACTTCTCAAAAAAGATATTTTTTATATTTTTTTAGTGCTTTTACTTTTACGGCTAAAAATTTGTCAAACACACTAAAAAATAAAAAAAATTATTAAAAAAGATATTTTTAGATAATTTTTTTGTGTACATGTGATGTACAAAAATATTATTAACTCTATTAAGACATAAGAGTTTAAAATTTTATCTTTTAAATACCTATACATTTTAAGAAAAAATGTATATGATATCGTTATTTTTGAAAATAGTTATTAGTTTAATATTAATTAATATATTATTTATATTTTTGTGTTCTTGTGTCTCACAATTATTTAGAATTAGTGTGTGACGCATGTCTCATGTTGTGTGGTATTTTATATCTTATTTTTGTCTATATTTTATAGCATTTATGTAAATAGACAAGAACGAATGGTATTTTATTTTAAAAATAAATGAATAATTGTAAAAAGATTAAATTGTATAAAATAACAATTTTTTTTTACAATAATGCTATAAATACAAATTTTTTTATTAATTAAGTCGAATCAAATTAATATAACAAATATCAGTTATAAGTTATAACTATTATTCTAAGTCTTATAGTTTAATTTGGTTCGTAAAAGAATTTAGGTGCCAAATATTTTTTTTTCATTATTGTAACTAGTGTATGTTCTCGTAGTTTGTACGGGATAATACATAAAATTATATTAAAAATTAAATAATATATAAAAATAATATATATAGTAATTATTATTATTAATATTTTATAAAGTTATAATTAAAATTAAACTCTCAAAATTTTTAATATTAAAATATTAAAAATAATTAGTATTTGTCTTAATCAATTTGAGTTTATTAAGTGATCATCTCACTCGTCTGCTTAAACAACTATTAGGAGTTAGAATTTCGCCTTGTGTATATAGCAGTCCATTAGCTAGCAATAAACTCTTGATAAATGGAGTATCAATACGTGGTTAGACTTGGCAGGAGTTTTCAAATATGCAGGTACCCGACCCGTCCATACCCAGATGAAAAGGGTAATAACTTAACCCGAGTCGGGACAGATTTTGCTCAAGACAGGGTTTAGTCGGATTTAGGGTATACCCGCCCCGAATATATACATATAAACACTTTTTAGGAATTATGATTTGTCTCACATCACACATGATTCGTAGCTTCAGTCTACTCTATAACCATGCAAGATAAACTCATTCATCCTCACCTAAAATCTTCTTCTTCTCGACTTCTTCACAAAAAAACCGCATAGCTCCCATCATGTTGTTGCTGAGTCCATCGCCGCCTACCCCTTCACAACTCCCATCTTCCTTCACAGCCAGGACGGACTCACGTTTAATATAGAGGGGGCATTTGCTCCCACAATTTTTTTAAAAAATTAATACTTCTATACAATATATAAAAAAAATAATATTTAATCATGTTAAAAATAAAAAAGGTCCTTATAAATATTTTTTATTATTTTAAATATTATATTATGCATATGAAATTATATTTTTATTATTTTAAATAATATAATAATGATTGTGTGTATATTTCTAGTTCTTATCAATATGTATTAGATAGTTCTAATTTTAAATTTTGAATATATCTAAATCAATTTGGATTGATCAAGTGATCAACTTAGTCGTCCGCTTAAATAAGTATTGAGGGTTCGAATTCTGTCTCGTATGTATAGCAACTCGTTGCCGGCCAATTGTAGATTCTTAAATGGAATTCAAATTCACGACGGATTAGTCATTAACTTTTGAATATCGTGGGAAGCAAAAAAAATATCTATACCTAAATTTTATTATATTTTTGTCTCCATTACTAAATTTTTCTGGGTCCTTCACTGTTCACAACTTATGTCATCATCGCTGCTCATCCCGTTACCGTTGTTGTTGAGCACGTCGTCACCATTCTCATGCGAGTTTTTTTTTTCTCTAGGTAAATAAAGGACACACTATTCTACTAAGAATGATTGCCATAAGGAATAATTTCCAATTTTCTATACTAATATTAGAAAGTTTATATAATACTATATAATAATATTATCATTATTAATACTATATGATATCAAAACAAAAAAAATTACCGTGTTAATATAATATTATTAATATTATATAAATCATCTTTGTATTTATTTTTCTGTACGTATATAATATTTAATTAACACATTAAGACGTATATAATATTTTGTTAATACATATAAAATATAAAGTGATTTATAAATTATTATTAATTCGTATATAATGTATAATTAAATTTAATGAATTCAATTAGAATAAATAATAAATTATTTATTTTATTTTAGACTTTATAAATGAATAAATTAATTAACTAATATAACAAATTACAATTAATGTAGTAAATTTAATTAAGTAATATATATTATAATAAATTATATTAATATTTAAATATCTAATCAAATCAATTAGCTGATATAATTAAGTCATGGTAATAAATTGTATTGAATGAGTTAAAATAATTAAATCGAGAAACATTCTCCAGAGCATGTCACGTCAGCTCCATCGTTTAGTGCAGACATCCGATTTTTATATAATAGAATAGATGTTAGAAAGTTTATATAACACTATATAATAATATTATCATGATCAATACTATATGATATCAAAACAAAAAAAATACTGTGCTAATATAAATCATTATTGTAATTTGGTTGGGAAGCGAGCCTAACTAAAGTCACCCATTCGCCCACTTGTTTTATAGCATTTGATCAGAAGAACAAAGTATTTCATTCTCCCGTGCGGTGTAACACTGATTCAATCCCAAGTCTCAACCATGGCGTTGTACGTGCTATCTCGCCGTTCATCACATCCCTCCACTTCCCAATTCTTCCTCGCTCTCCGTTTCGCCGCATCCTATTCCAGATCCTATTCCTCTTCCTCCTTCAGGGAAGAAAGAGACACCTTTGGACCCATTCAAGTTCCTTCCGACAAGTTCGTTTTCCTCTTCTTCTTCTTCTCTTTACCTCTCTGTCCTTTATTTATAAATCTAACTTGTTCGTTTTGTGTGTGGTTGCTTGCGCTGTTAGATTATGGGGAGCTCAAACTCAAAGATCCCTCCAGAATTTCGATATCGGTGGCCCCCGTGAACGCATGCCTGAACCCATCGTTCGTGCCTTCGGCATCTTGAAAAAATGCGCTGCTAAGGTTTACCATCAGTTAATTATACTCTTCACTAGTTTCTCATGTTCTTGTTTATTATTTTTGTGAATTTTTTCCTTAGCAATTGTTTTTTTTTTCGGATCTAATTATATGCACTATAAATGCCAGCGTAAAGTTTCTGTATTTTTATATTTTACACAGGCATTTTTAGGGTTTGTTCATATATTTATTTGTTTGTTTGTGGTTTGGATTTGAACCTGAGTTTCTTTTCTTTGTTGTAATCCAGGTGAACATGGAGTACGGTCTTGATCCCACGATTGGGAAGGCAGTGATGCAAGCAGCTCAAGAAGTGGCAGAGGGCAAGTTAAATGACCATTTTCCCCTTGTTGTTTGGCAAACTGGCAGTGGCACGCAGAGTAACATGAATGCTAATGAGGTTGGTGCAAACCTGATCATCCTTGTTTGGCTTAGTGGACTTGTGACTATGAATGTTAATCTTCATTGTTTGTGATGATTGCTAATTAAATGAAAACCTGAGACAATTAAGTTTTGGAACATTTACGGAACTGTTATCTTTTTGAAATTTGTATTTTGGGTGTTGTATGAGTGTATTATGACTTACAAGTTACATGAAGCTTTGTATCCATTTGATCATTGCAATGAACAGTTCTTTATGGTGAAAGTTTTTGTGTTGGACTAATTCAGGTTATTGCTAACAGAGCGGCAGAGATTCTTGGTCATAGGCGGGGCGAAAAGTTTGTGCACCCAAATGACCATGTCAACAGATCACAATCTTCCAATGATACTTTCCCAACTGTAAGAACTAGAAGCATTTTTGTATGTCTGTTGATTTTAGTTTCTGGAAAAATCTTATTTAATCGGATCCCTATGTTGGGGTTGCAATGGCTAGACTAAATTGTTCCTTTATTTTCTTTACTCCCTGGTTTAATGTTTATGCTTAAAATACTGATTCTCTTTTATTTCATATAATCCATATTTTTTCCCTTTCCAGGTAATGCACATTGCAGCTGCCATGGAAGTAAACTCAAGACTAATCCCCAATTTGAAAACCTTATATTCTACACTAAATGCGAAGGTTTGTTCATACTTTAGACATTTTATACTACATAGTAGATTACAGGCTCCCTTCTGCAAATCCATGTGTCATCTTGTTAGGTGGGATATTGAATGGTTTACATCATTTTTGCAATTTTTTACATCATATTTGCATCCTCTCTTCATATTATATGAGACATGGTTTCGTTTGACCCCCTTTCTTTTTTGGGCTATCAAGTATGCAATTATGGTGACGCAACAATTTTAGAAACCTCCGACATTTGCCTTTGTTTGCTTTACAGTTAATGACATCTATTTTTTGAACTTCTGTTGTCTGTGTTATTTTTTTTTTCTCGGCCTTCTCTTTTAAACAATTACCAGTCAATCGAATTCAAGGATATTGTCAAGATTGGACGCACTCATACTCAGGATGCAACACCTTTGACACTTGGACAGGAGTTTAGTGGGTATACTACTCAAGTAAGCTTGCTTTCTGGTGGCTTGTGTAGTTTGGTATTCTGTTTACTATTTTTGTTGAAGGGGCTACAAAATTTGTACCATTTGTGGGGATTTTCCTTTTCTTCATTACCTTTTTCCTTTATCTGCTGCAGGTGAAGTATGGCATTGATAGAGTGATTGGCACTTTGCCACGAATGTATCAGGTTAGACATGCAACACAGATATGAAATACTAGTTTTTCACTCATTTGCTTTTGGATTTCTTCTAACCGAGTAGAGATGATTCTTGAGCAGCTAGCGCAGGGTGGTACAGCTGTAGGGACTGGATTGAATACAAAGAAAGGGTATGCATCCTTTCTGCTAGTGAAGTGGTTTTCTTGTATGGTCTTCTTTTTGGTTTGTTTAAAGAGTATTTTCTGGACGGTAATCAGGTTTGATGCAAAGATTGCAGCGGCAGTAGCTGAAGAAACAAGGCTGCCTTTTATCACAGCAGAAAATAAGTTTGAGGCCTTGGTTTGTTACTGGAACTTATTTTTTGAAGTTAAATTCTTCGTGTGCTATGTCATTGTCCTAGCTTTTTCCATCAATCTTTGCATTGGCTTACGTTCATATTCTCCTTTTGTAGGCTGCACATGATGCCTTTGTAGAAACAAGTGGTGCCCTCAACACCATTGCAGCTTCTTTAATGAAGATTGCTAATGATATACGGTTATTGGGAAGGTATAGTGTATACTTATACAGCATTGATTGCCATTTCTTTTTGTTTCCTTTTATTCTTATTGAAAAAATCACTCATGTTCTTTCATTGACTTTCTCGATGCTATCCTATTATAGTGGTCCCCGTTGTGGCCTTGGTGAACTCATTCTTCCTGAAAATGAACCAGGAAGCAGTATCATGCCTGTAAGATCCTAATTCTCGGTGACTCTATATACCTGTTACAGAAACTAGCTGATTTCTTGTTTCTAATAATATTTGATTGTTTTATTTGTCTTACAAATGGGACTAACTCTAAGTCACAATCATTTTTTGTTTCAGGGGAAGGTTAACCCCACCCAGTGTGAGGCTTTGACAATGGTCTGTGCGCAGGTAAACATCAGTTCACTTCTTCAATGTCATGAATAATTGAGTACTGATTAGCTAACAGTTTCTTCAATGCTTGGAGCTTTGGTATTTCATTCTTAGTACTTGTAATAAAGCTGTGCACTTTTAATTTTATGATGACCAGCAGTTTCTGAATTGTTACAATTTACCTATTGCAGGTCATGGGAAACCATGTTGCCATCACAGTGGGTGGATCAAATGGTCATTTTGAGCTTAATGTGTTCAAACCAATGATTGCAAGTTCTCTGCTGCATGTATGTTCTATATTCATTGTCATGTTATTTCAAGTCTATAAATGATGCAAAGCTGGAACTTCTTGCTATCTTTTGGCTGATATTACACCATTTATTTTTTAAAATAAATTTGAGGCACCATATTTGATATAAATAGTGATTACCCCAAGAAGAAAATAAGGATGGCATGTGTGCCGTTTAATGTACCCTGTTTGTTTTATGTTGCGTACTAATCCATGCTTCTAGGATGATATATCGCCTATAGTAATACCATATTAATGTTCAATAACCTATTTTTGTTCTGATTTATGATAGTCGTTGAGACTGCTTGGAGATTCATCTGCTTCCTTTGAAAAGAATTGTGTTAGAGGTATTC
>NC_029772.3:23335974-23357525 GCF_000817695.3 Arachis duranensis | reverse complement strand
ATGAGGTTATTTGATGACTATGATTCAGATCTTGCGAGTTTGCCACATAAAATCCCTTGGCTAATGTGCTTTGTCGTTTTCTGTTTTAACTCATTTTGCAGTCATTGATGCTTGTCACATCCTTGAATCCAGTAAGTTTTCACTCATAAATTCATTTTTTCCACTATATATTTCATGTTCCTTTTCATATTGGATGTAATTTGGCCTGTTCCAGAAAATCGGTTATGACAAGGCAGCAGCGGTTGCAAAGACAGCCCACAAAGAGGGGTCTACTCTGAAGGTGACACCGTGTTTTTATTTTTATCTTGTATACTTGATTGAGTATTTTCTGCAACTATCATCATTTCAAAACATTTTATTGGTTTGTCTGACATTAATAGTAGTATTGTCTTCACTGATTGATTCCCTTTGAATATGAAATTTTTTTCTCTTGCATATCCAATTATTTAATGCTGAATTGTTTAAAATGGTTTTTTAGGAAGCTGCATTGAAGCTTGGAGTATTGAGCTCTGAGGAATTCGATAATCTTGTGGTACCTGAGAAAATGATTGGCCCAACTGATTGACATTGCATATAGAGTTGGTTAGTAATTACTCATTTGATAATCTACTACATTGAGGTAGTAGTATTTTTGAACCATGATTTTATTACACTGAGAAATGGCAATTCAAGAGCCAATAATTTTTTACTTCCCTAGTTGATATTCTTGGGGAAAAGTTACCCCAAATTTTTAAGAGATGTAGTATTGCAGGAATTTAGTTGGCCCAAATAAAGGGACTTCCCCCATTTTAATGTCCTTGAACTTACATATTTTAAATTTTCCAGTGATCTCTGGAGTACGGATATTTCCGTTAATAGTGTTTATCCAATCATATACTAAAGTGCTGTTCAAGTTTACTGTTAATATACATGGATCACATACCATCATAATAATAACGTTAACAATAATCCTGACTGGGTTGCCAATTTGACATGATGTTTGAATTTGCGTGATCAAGTCATTGCTCGGTTCACGTGAAAAAAAAAAAAAAAGCCGAGTATGGTCGATTTTGGTTTCTGTGTGTTAAAACAACTTCTATTCATGCCGCCGCATCGGAGGATAAAAAATTTGTTTGGGTGATCTTTTACAAAGAAAATAAATAAATAAATAAATAAAAATCTGAGTGATTTTATTTTAAAAGATTTTTTAAAAGCATTAAAAAAAAATTTTTATTAAACAAATTTTTTTTAATAATTTAACGGCATTCAAACAAGCTCAAAATGACTTTTGAATAGTCACCTGGATAAATAATGGCTTTTGAGTAATCACCTACTATTCTTACTCAGTGATCAAAATTTTAAGGGAAAAAATGAAGGCAGAAACTCACCTGCAGTAGACTGCAGGTGAAGTTGCTTCTGGATGGCTGACACGTGTTACTATATGGTTTAAAAAAATCGGTTTATTTTATATAAATGGTTTATTTAAAAAAATCGGTTTGAATTGGACCAAGCAGTTACTTTTATTCCCTTCTTCTTCGTTTCGCACGTAAAATTCGTTCTCTTTCGATCCCTTTTTCAGAACTAATATGAAACTTTCAATTACGTATGTTCCTTTTATTTATATTTCTTAATCAAATTTATTATTTCAAATGTATTTCTTAATTTACGTTTTTATGCATTCCTCTGTGAATGATGAAAATTATTTAATAAATACGTACATATTTATGTCATCACACCATTTTGATGTTCAGGATCATAAATACCAAGATAATTCATGGCAATTTCATGTGATGGATGACAAAAATGTAATTATGGTATAACGTAGACATGTGATGGAAGACAAAAATGTAATTATGGTATAACATAGACTAGTTGATAGCATGAGCATTGTTAAAATTTTGGCATGATCTCTTTCATATTTGTTATATGTCTCTTTAGTTGGTGATGTTATAGTTTATTGTGATGATATGATGGTAGTTTAATGGTATGAGTTAGGTCCTTTTTATTTGGTTGAATTTTTTCTATGGCTATTGGCTATCCTATTCTTAATGGCAATGTCAAAATAAATATTTTCATTAGTTGTTCTTTTTTTTTGTCTATTTTTGAATCAAATTTATTTTGAAAAAATTTATTAAAAATTTTTGTTGTAGACAAAATTAATAATATTATGTTCAATTATTTAAGGAGACCAAATTAATATTTTGATTAGATACTTTTGTTTTATTGAAAATAAATTCTAATTTCATTAAAAAATAAATTCTAGTTGATAAGTAAAAATACAAAAACGTACATGACAGTGAAATCATAATTTCTAGACAAAGTAAATTATAGTCTTATTATCTTAAAAAAATAATTTATTTATAGAATAATATTAAAAAATCAACAATAATTTGCATGAAAATAGTTTATTAGTAAAATAAAAGTTAATTGATTGATTACCATAAAATTTAATTTAATGATAAATTTGCAATTGAACATATTTTTACAACTTAATTTAAAATCTGTTTACAGCTTAATTTAAAAGCAACTGAAAATGTAAGTTATGGGAAATAAAACAAAACTCATCAAGAAAATAGAAACAGAGATAAAAAAAAAGGACAGATGATATCATTTATGCCATTTCTATAAAAAAACCGTAAATTTTGTTTCTTTTTCAGAATACTAAATTTTACTTTTTCAAACAATTTGTATACATATATTTGACAAAAATTAAATAAAAAAAAGTTTCAGATAAATTTAAAGAAAAATTGGTCAATATGAATGAAGAAAAAGAACATATCAAATTCATCTGTTAGGAATTTAGGAATAACACGTAGAAAAAATTTAAATTATTTTAAAAGTAGTTATTTGATCTATTCAAACCGATTTTTTTAAATAAATTATTTGTATAAAATAAATCGGTTTTTTTTAAACCATACAGTAACACGTGTCAACGATCCAGAAGCAACTTCACCTGCAGTCGACTGCAGGTGAGTTTCCACCAAAAATGAAACAATGATACTGTTTTATGATTTCACGATTTCTTACAAATTGCTGAAAAACTGAAATCAATGAAAATGCACAAAACATCTTTACAAAACCAAACTTAAAATTCACTTGCTACTTTTCAATTTCAATGTCTTGTTTTTTTAATTTTTTTTTAAAATGAAAATAATACACGTGATCCATATTTTTATTGTTTATCAATATTTTCTTCACAAAATAAAAAAAAAGTTAAAAACACTTCAAATGAAATCAAGAACAAAAATAAATAAAAAATCCAACAACCTCTTATATTTAGCATTATCATAATTCTTAATCTTATCCATCTTTTGCCCCAAAAACTATAGAATAATGCCAAACTATCAAAATCAAACGGAAAATCGAATCATTAAATTATTAGGTCACTAGATTAGTGATTCAACTGATGAATCATTGATCAAATCGTTTGATTCGATCATAATTAAATAAAAATTATTAAAAAAACTCTATTTAAATAATAAAAATAAATACGATATTATTATTGAATGATAAAATAATTTCACATGACTTAAATTTAATCAAAGAGTATATAAATTACAATTTAATCAAAGAATTTAAATAATATATATTTTTTAGCATTTAATATAGCAAAAACAACTTTGGTCTAGTGGCAAGAGTATTAGACATAACGCTTTGTACATTGAATATCCAAGGTTATTGCGTTTTTTAAAATTAATTTCCAAGAATACCAACATTGGTGCACTATGGACGTGCACACCGTGATGTGCGTGAGCTAAACGTGGGTCATGCATCTGAACCGCACCCGACCATTTTCAACGGATTTTACCATCGTTGATAGGATTTAAAGAAAACTCAATCCCTTTTAGACTATCCTATGAAGGTTTTATGTTTTAGCAGAGCTCCAATAAGTATTTCTCTATTTGTAAGGAATCGAATTCATCATCATAAAATAAAATCACTATGTTGGGTTTAATAAAAACAAAAAAAAGGTGGTGAATAAATTTGATGTAGTACGAATATGGAATAGTGGTAGAACCAGTTAGAAATTTGTTAGTTTTGTTGGAGCATCGAAAAATCTACTATTAATATAGGATGATTCAGTGTCAAACTTGTTAAATTATTATAAAGGAGATAAGTAGCTATGTGTAAGAATGATAACAAAAGATAATTTTTATTGTGCTATTGGTCTGGTATATAGATTGCATGTGAAAGATAAAAAACTCTTAATGTGAGAAGAATTAAGTTATATTATAGGGTTGTGTCAAGTTTTCTTTTGTTACATAGGAGATTTCAATAAAATTATGCATATGGAGGAAAGAAAAGGAGCGACTACCTTGTCAGCATCTACTGAAGATTCAGATCATGGATAAATGATATGGAGTTGGTTGACTTGACGTTAAATGTTCGCAAATATACGTGGTTTAGAGGTCAATTTGCAATCGCATTGATAGAAGTTTGGTTAGCTTGAGATGGTTAGATGCGTACCTAGATACTCGGCTAAGCGGAAGGCCAAGAAGATTATCAGATCATTTCCCCTTAATATTGGAAGTTAGAAAAATAGTTCAGGGTCCAAGACCATTCCGCAGCTTAGACTTGTGGTAAACAAATGAAGGATTCCTAAGAATGATAAAAGATGGAGGGGATTAGGAGACGTACAATTTTTGGATAAACTGAAGGCGTTGTCAACACCGCTAGGTAGGTGACACAAGCAGCACTTTGGAAACATAACTAAGAAGATAAAGAATTTTGAGGATGAGATAAAGAAGGTGGATGATATGGTTAACAATAGAGTATATGATGGTACAGTGGAGATAAGAAGAAAGGCGTTAGTAAGGTGCCGTGAGATATGGTATGCAAGACAAGATGCACACTGAAAGCAAATGTCCAAGTCTTGATATGCTAACAAGATGGACAGGAACGTAAGGTACTTCTACAATATTGCATCAGCAAGAAGAAGAAATAACTGAATTGAGTCATTGGTGATTTATAGGAAAGTGGTGAGGAATCATGCAAGAATTAAGGTTGCCATTAGAGATTTTTATAGGAACCTGTACCACCAGAAAGCTTCGTGAAATATTAGTTTCCGAGATAGTTTAGTCAATCGGTTGGAGATGGAGGAAGCTAAAGCGTTAGAGGTGTTGCCATCGATGGGAAAAATGGAGGCAGTATGAGATTATGAATCTTCTAAGACTTCAGATAGTGATGGATTAACATAAATTTTATAAAAAAGTGTTGGGAAGAGATTGGAGTGAAATTTACTATAATTGTGATGAGTTTCTTTGAGACGGCGAGGTTACCAGCAAAATCTAATGTCACTTGGGTAGCTTTGGCCTCGAAATTTGCTAGCGCAAAGGATATAAAAGACTTAGACCTATCAGTATGGTTGGATGTGTTTATAAGGTTATATCTAAAGTGTTGACAAGAAGAATGAGGAGTGTAATGCCAAGCCTAGTTGAAAAATCATAGAGTGCGTTTGTCAAGGGAATGAGGATACATGATGGAGCGCTAATAGCATGTGAAACTGTACAATGGTTAAAACTGAAGAAGAACGCCTCAGCAATTATCAAATTGGATCTCCAGAAAGCCTATGATAGAGTCAAGTGGAACTTTGTTAATATTGTGTCTAAGATGGGGTTCGGTAGGAGATTGAGGACATGGATTACAGAGTGCATGAGGTCAGCATCTATTTCCATTCTACTCAACGGGTCACCATCCAAACCATTCAAGATGGAAAGGGGACTTTGACAAGGTGATCCTTTATCACCATTTCTGTTCGTTCTTGTTGTGAATGTGTTGAATAGGATGATTGGGGAGGCGGTAAGAAACAGGAGAATATCTCCTCTTTTAGTGGACATGGATAATATAGAGTTATCATATCTCTAATTTTCTGATAACATTATATTGTTCTGCCACCAGAGGAGGAGACAGTGAGAAATTACAAGAGACGTCTGAGGTGTTTTGAAATGATGTCTGGATTAAGCATCAATTTAGAGAAGTCTAGTTTGATACCGGTAAACTGTAGTCAGAAGTGAATTGGACGGATGTGCCGATTATTAGGGTGTCTGGCGGCAACTTTACCGGTGAGGTATCTTGGTATTAATCTTGGAGCAAATCCGAGACTGGTAAAAATATGGAAGCCGGTAATAGATAAGGTAAAGGAGAAACTTAGCTTGTGAAAAAAAAAGGTTCTCAGTAAAGCAGGAAAGTTGGTGCTTATCAAGTCAGTTATTAATAGTCTACCTATCTACTATTTGAGCTTGTATAAGATGCCAATTGCGGTGGCAAAAACAATAATCTCATTGCAAAGGAGGTTCTTTTGGGAGAAGGACTATGGACGACTTACGATGGCTCTTGTAAACTGGGAGTTGGTACAGGCACCGAAGAAGCTAGGAGGTTTAAGTGTGGGAGATGCGATGGTTCGTAACTCCGCCTTATTGTTTAAATGGTGGTGGAGGTTTTCTAAGGAAGATTGTCTGCTATGGAAAAATATTGTATGCTCATGCAATAATCTAAACCCTGGACAGTTATTGTCTATTCAAGCATTACCAGTAAAAGGGGGTCCATGGAGAGATATATATCAACTACAAATAAAAGAGCAACATGTCAGAAAAAAGATGATTGACAGACTTGCTATGGAAGTAGGGGACGATGGTAGATCAACTAGATTTTGCGAGGATACATAGTTACAAGCATAGAGGTTGAAAGACTCCTTTCTAATACTCTTCTTGATTTCAAATAATAAAGGATCTGTAATTGGGGAATGTGGATTTTGGGATGGGATAGAGTGGGTTTAGAACTTCCAATGGAGGAAGAAACTCTGCCAATGGGAGACAGAAAGTTTGAATCAACTGCTTAATATCTTGCAAGCTGTGAGATTGATAGCAAGGGTACAAGATAGAGTGGTGTGAAAATTTGACAAGAAAGACGTTTATACTACTAACTTTTTTGTGCAGGTATTGCAGGAAGAGACCTTGACGGATGATATTCTTAGATACAAATTCATAAGTGGAATCTGGAAAGGACTAGTTCTCCCTCGAGTTGAGTTGTTTACTTGGTTTGTGCTAGTAGATCGGGTTAATACAAATGATCGACTGAGTAGATTGGGTATCATTGAACAATGTGACAATGTTTGTTATGTGTAATAAAAAAGTTGAATATGTGCAATATTTGTTCGTTACGTGTGAGTATACTTGGCAGGTGTAGTGCGCATGGATACTAATGTGTAACGTGTTTGGAGCATCTCAAGTACAATTAAAGAACATTTTGAGAGTTGGAGGACGTTGCCCTTGAGAAAAAACTCGCGCAAAAAATAGTTAGTTGGCTTCTTCTCGGTTATATGGAATATCTGGATACATAGAAATGAAGTAATCTTTCGGAACAAAGCAACAAATGTGGTATATTATATTGTTAGGTCGTTTTGTTGCTCTAAAAAATATTGTAATAGCTAACTGATGTTGTTAACAGGGTAATTTACCATAATAAATAAAGTGGCTTCCAATATTACCAATATACACAATTTGTAAAATGGATACCAAAATCCATTTTTTCCATAAACTATATAAACTGTGACAGGGGACCCGCAGTTTACAAATACACGTAAACCGCTACAGGTGGTTTACGTTCTAGGCCAAAATAAACATAATTCGTGATAGGGGTGTCGCGATTTATGTGTGAATGAGTAGTGTGCATAAACCGCGACAGGGTTTCAGCAGTTTATGCGTTATTATAAATACGCTTCAGGGTATCTCAGATTATTCATTTGTGGTTGTTTCTAGGTTTTTAGAGAGAGGAGAGGTTTTCTAGAGAGAGAAAGAGAGAAAAGTGTGGGTTGGTTGAGCTTGTTCGGGCCGGGACTATGGCAGAGGAATGCAGTCTTTACAAGTTCAACGGCGTTGCGCACGTTGCTGGTAGCATAAACAAAGAGGTTAGTTTGGTTATTTTTAGTTAATGTATTTCGTATAATATTTTTTCAAGGATTGTGATTTAGGTATTTAAATTTAGATTTAAATTATTATTTTAAAATCATAAAATTTAGTATTTAATTAATTTAAATTAAAGTCTTGAATCATTTATGCAGGTTTTATTGAATTTTGTGATTAGAAAATAAGAACTGCATATTACCTATTTAAACTTTAATATTGTATTTTTTGTGTTAGATTACTTTAAATTAGTGTTGGATTTTTTATTTGTTTGGTTTCTTCTATCACATGCTCCAGCCGACTAGGTGTATTTATAGTGTCTGGAGGCAGCAGAACATGCCTCTGCATGACAAGATCATACCATATCTAGAGAGGGCTGGTTTGTACCACCTGGTGAGACTAAACGCGAGGTGGTTCTAGTTGGACGAGCCCTTAGTCAACGCTTTTATTGAGAGGTGGCGTCCTGAAACGCATACCTTTCATATGCCTTTTGGAGAGTGCACTATCACGCTGCAGGATGTAGCATACCAGCTGGGGCTGCCCATGGATGGTTTACCTGTATCTGGGTGCCTTACAGATTTTGAAAAGCTTATGGAAGAAGGCAAACCGGTGTGGGAGTGGTTTCAGGAACTGTTTGGCGAGCTCCCACCACAGAATAAGGTAAAGCAGTACATAGTCCATTTCACCTGGTTTCATGAGAGGTTCAGGGTGCTGCCGGATGATGCTACAGAGGACATCGTACGTATATATGCACGGGCTTATATTATGATACTGTTTTCCACTCAGTTGTTCGGTGACAAGAGTGAAAATCGGGTTCATATACGGTGGTTGCTCTTTGTAGCGAGGCTTAATGATATGGGCAGTTCTAGTTGGGGGTCAGCAGCGTTGGCTTGGCTATATCGTTGCATGTGTTGCGTGGCCAACAGAAACGTGACAAACTTGACAGGCCCCCTGCAGCTACTGCAGTCCTGGATTTTCTGGCGGTTTTCTAGCCTCAAGCCGTGGGGATTCGACGCCTATTCCTTCCCATTGGCTTCCAAGTATATGTATCTGCACAGTTAGACTTGAACCGTAACTTTTTTTATTATGGTTCTACCTGTTAACTAGGTCATTAGCAATTTATACATATGTATAACATTGTATTCGTTCAGGTGGGCCACCTACTTACCAACATCCGACCGCAAGGAGGAGAAAGTTATCCAGTGTCGCCTTTCGTTTGACCGCTTAGGTGATCGAGATGTAAGTTTATTCATCTTGTTTCTATTTTTATCTAGTAATTAACTATATATTTATTAGTTAATGGACTAACGGAGTGTTCTGTCACAGTTTGTAGATTGTTTGGGAGCCTTATACTTTGCTCGACGTGATTGCCGTTGTTCATCCAGAGATTCTCACAGAGGAGCACAGTCAGTTATGGCGCGCATGCACTTGCTTGATATACTTTGCCGTCATTGAGGGGCACCAGGTGGATAGGGTGCTCCCACAGCTGGGTGGCATTCAACACAAGCCTGTCCTGGCCTCGAATATAGACCGACTCCATGCCAAGGATGGGAGGGGTGGGGACAGATAGTTTCCGAGCTACTATCAAGTATGGCACCTTAGTTGGCAGAACAGGGTTGATTCTGTTTTGAGTATTCCCCGGGTGTCTGATCTCGGACCGTTGGCAAACTTTCTGAGATGGTGGTACAGAGTGGCCCATAGGTTTCTGTCATCGGATTCCTTGATTTCCAATCCTAGGGTGAAGGAGATCAGTTAGGATGATGGTTCAGAGAGGTTCGTCACAGGCGCCTTCTAGGGTTCCGATGTCAGACGTGCTTGATAACAGGTGCGTGGAAAGGTGACGACGCATTAGTATCCGGGCTACAAACCGGGAGTGGCGATGGCTGGATGAGATGATTCAGGATGACATAGCTTGTGGCGACAGAGTAGGACATGCTGATCACCGTGTTCAGCGTGGCCGTCCTCAGCGTCGGGGTTGTGCATCAAGGGTTGCATCTGGTGGTCCTGGTGATAGACCCACTGAGCAGATAGGGGCAGGGTCCCAGGAGGTCCCTTTTACACATGTTTCGAGCTCCCAAATATACCATGAGATCCATGGACAGATGTATGATGACCTGACGGGCCTGACTTTCACGATGGATATGGACGATCAGGTCGGCAGTTCACAGTTCTATTCCAACTTTGCAGATCTCGTTTGGGATGACGACCCTCGGCATTTTTAGCACCAGACCCACAGAATTAGGTGCCGGAATCCCAGCCCCAGATGGACGTTGTGCAGGGGTACCACCCAGATATGGTGGAGATTCAGCGGTACCAACTGCAGATGTTTGACCCTCAGAGGTACCAGTCCCAGCAACAATTTCATGTAGACCTAAATGAGCCTGCTAGCAGCCCGTATGACAGTTGGTTCAGCATGGGAGGGACGCCTCCATCTACATATGGTGTAAGCATGCCCGTTAATCCTCCAGCACAGCAGCGCTAGAGGCCAGCCAGAGTGAGATGGGCCGCTCGATGTCGTACAGGGTCGCATCTCCTAGGCGCATTCAGGGATGACTCTCACGAGGAGGATGACGACAGGCAGGAGCCATAGCTATTTATTTTATGTTTTCATTGATGATACCTATGTATGTCTAATTTGTCGTGTACTTTTGTATTATGTGATGGTACTTAGTTTTTTTCCATGGACTTATGTATGTTACGTATGTTTTTATTTACCATGGACTTAGTTTATTTTATGTTTCTGCACACTGCTCATTCACGTATAAACCGCTAGACCCCGTTGCGGTTTATGCACACTACTCATTTACACATAAACTGCGACACCCATATCGCGGATTATGTTAATTTTAGCCTAGAACATAAACCGCGACACCCCTATAACGGTTTACGTATATTTGTAAACCGCGCGCAGTTTACATAGTTTATGGAAAAAATGCATTTTGGTATCCATTTTGCAAATTGTGTATATTTTTAATACTAGAAACCACTTTATTTATTATAGTAAATTGCCCTTGTTGATGGCTATGTCGGAAATAACATAAGAGTTACTTTAGTTTATTTTTTCTGACATTTGTATGCTCCCACTCTGTATGTTGAGCTTGTCCTTCTTTCAAAATAATAATAATAATAATAATAATAATAATAATAATAAAGTTAAAAAACAATAGCCACACTAACCCTTTTTTTAGATAGCGCACATGAATGCCGGTCACTAATTCACAATCAAGTCAACAAACTCTCAATTGTACAGTTTAGGAAAAAATCTTTCCTTAGGCTGTTAATATCTATAATTTATTTTCCCAAATCTCTAGTTAAAGAGGAAGGCAGGATGCTATTTCCTCCTTTAATTAAGGGATAGGTGCCCAACTGCCCCTGTGGCTTATGAATTCAGCCTTTGTAACCTCATCAAATACATTAACATCATTTCTCTATTCTCTAAAAGCCAGTGTGATAGAGTGGACCTAAAATATCTCCATTAAGAATTTGTGTTATGGCTAAAATCTCATGTTTTTAAGTTAAATCACAGTATGGTACATCTTTGCAGACCAAGAGACTCAAAAATTCTTTTGCCAGTAGGCCAAAAGAGAGAGATCCAACTCCTTGGACGTGCGTCAGGTGCAGCTTCATGAGAATCCTCTAAATTTGTTCCATCGGCGTCACTGTGTTCTTCACTGTCCTGGTTTTCACTTGTACTTGGATTTCCATCTTCATCAGCTTTGACTCCTGAAATCTCTCCAGGCTTCTTGTCGAAAAGCCCTTTAAATTGTTTCCGAGCTTTCCTCTCAACTTCCTGCATGTGAAATGATATAAGAATAAGGTCAAACCAAACCAAAGACCAAACAGGCATGGCTCCAGTGCATAGATTAATTATTTCAAACAGTTAAAGTTTGTGGTGGAGCAGGAAATAATTGAACCAAAACAAGGCCAATTTATAGTCAATAGCGCATAAGTGAGTTTAGAAATGGATGAGACTACATCTTAGATTCTAAATCCAGTACAGTATGAAGATCCGTACCATTTTGAAATCATTCCTTGCTTCTTCAAAATCTCCATTAGCCATGTAGGCCATTCCACGACGATATAAACCCTTGACATGTGCAGGCTTTGCTTCCAAAACCTGCATCATTAAATGAAGAAAGCATATTACGCGGCATTATTTAATATACAGACCATAAAGCCAAATGCTATGTTCAACTTAAGAAAACAAAATAAAAACAAGAGTTTCATAAAGATCCAAGGAGTCCCTAAATCTTAGATGCTAAGCCAAGTACAGTATAAAGATCTACTTGCTAATTAGAAAAACAGTGCTGAGTGCCTACTTGGTAATTAGCCCATACGTTTCTTATATTTTCATTCTCTCTCAACAGGGAACAACAATTATCTACTTAAAAATTAATAACTTCTTTTACCAACAAAAGGCTTACCCTCAAATTCAAAGTAATAAAAATGATCCAAATGAAATAAAGAGAAGATACATGACAGCAGAGATGAAGCATACCTTGTTGCAAGTCTCAATGGACTTTCTGCATTCTCCTACTTTCAGATAGCACGCAGCAACATTAAGGTGTAACAAATTCTTTAATCATGAGTGAAAAAGATATACAAAAAGAATTAGTCTACATTTCTTAAGAATATTAATAAAAATTAAAATAAGGAAAGAGACACAAGATCGCTTACCCGTGTATCTGCAAATATTTTTCCTTCTTCATCATCTTGTGGATTAACATGATTAAACTCTCGTAGCACCTGTTACCAACAACCACATAATGTTAGCGAATTTCAATGGTATCATGGTAGGGTGAGATTTTGACACAGCAAAAAACCAGTTAAATAGTTATTGATCATACTGTTTATCCTGTTTTAACATCAATATCTTGATGACAGAAAAATACTACTTAAGAGGTGAATGTGATATAGACCTCGTATATATAGACTTACCCCATCATTTTACGGACACAAGAGAAAGGCCTAACTAAAAATAGATGTTTGTCACTGTTAAGTACCCAAGTAAAGAAAACAAGAATGACGAAAAAGCAGTTAAGTTAGTTAGAGAAGGGAGAGGTAAAATAGCTCCTTTGCCTTTTATTTACAAATAGAGTGAGACCAGCCGAGGCCACAAATAGGACAGCCGGAAAAAATTTGGTGGGGAGGACACAAGTGAGGGATGAATTCTGTTATAGGAGACAGGATTGCCAGTGTATATAAGGGGGATGAAGGGAATCAACACGGAGAAGGATCTAGGCTGGGGAGGACCTTAGGAGAGTGATAGCCTCCTGAATGCTACCTTGTTTCCTTCCTTTCAATACTTGGTTCTTCAATGAATACATCAGACACCGGCAGAGTATCACCTTGATATCTTCCAGCTCCTCTGTTTCTTATCCGCTCTTCTACTCTCTTCTATAATTCTATACTACAGCTTCTATTCTTATTCTGCTGCTACTGCTAGGCCTTACAGTTTCCCATGGAAATAGTAATACATGGTCCAAAGTTTGTTTTTACATAGGAGTATCTATCTTTTCTCTATTCTCTCACTATCCGATCTACAAGACATCCATGGATCCACTAATTCTGAACACTATTCATAATGACGGTTGCTATGCACGACATCATAAACTAAAAGTGGGAATTTTGAGTATGTGTTTGTTGAGATTTAAGATTCCTACTCAATGAGGACAAAATATCTGGAAATACATAGTTTTTATCTGGCTAAATCCAAAACTTCTGACATCAATGCAAAAAGAGATTTAAGGAAGGTGAATAAGAGCTTTGTACGTGAATTATTGTTGCTTGTATATGATTTGGTATCACAAGAGGACATATACCTTTTCATACTTTGCCTTTGCAAGTTCATATTTTCCTTCTTTGAATAGCCTGTTACCCTGAAATTGGCAGCAGGAGACATTCAATTCTTTGTTCAAAACAAAGGTAAATACATTGCATTCTATTATGCCTACGTAAGGGATTATTGCACAAGTTGAAAATAAATAATATGTACCAACCAAATAAACCATATTGAAGCTACAATTATATAGAACAGATTAGAATTAAAAGCAAATTGAAGAAACAAGAAATCGAACAATATTACACCTACAGTTATCTATTCAGGGATTTCCAACAGATGGTAGATCAGTCATAAATTCAGTGCAACAGTAAAGCACAACTTTGGAATAAATTCAGTGTAAGAGTAAACCACTAATTCATCGCACAATACTGATAGATAAAGTGTCATCTGTCCATTAGTGTGAATATGCATATGTACACAATAGAAATAAAACTACAGGTTTCTTTCACAGGAAGTGGTAAATTGGTTCCTTCCCCATATAGTGCTGCTCAAAATACAGAAAAAAAGACATGCACAAGCATATCTGGTAATTGTGCCATGCACCATCATGTCATAACCAATAACAAGCTAAAGATTGAATGATGAAAATTGTGCATATCTTTTGCATACCGTGTTTCTGATCTTCTCAGCCTCATTCATTATACTATTAAAGTCCAATCCAGTCCAGTCCTGCAATGAGAATTAAATTATAATGCAGAAGGAAGTGGTGTGTAGTTTGTAACATAGAAATAACAAGGGATCAAAGATTTGCAAAATAGAAAAAAGCTAATTTTATATTCTTTGATGATGAGATTTAACTCCCCGTTTGTTGTTTATCACCTGCAGTTTGATATTTGAATTATCATCCTTATCTATAATTTCTACGTTCAATTGACACCTTCATTACATTGGAGCATTGAAGGTCTTATAATTGCTAGATGTAAATATACAACTACATTAAATAATTTGAATTTAACTAAAGTTATTGATAACATACCTTTGGCATTTCAAAACCAAGAAGTTCAATCTCCCATTGAATATGAGCGCCATCAGGGACATTTGCTGGCCTGATCATGAAAGAAGTATGTGGAATTCAGATATTTTGATTGCCAATGCAGTGGAATACTTCAAGAAATATAAATTGAAGGTTGATGTTAAAAGAGTTTAATCGCAAACCTTGGAAACTTATCATATGCATAGTCAGGGGGGCATGAGACAAGAGCTATCTCTCCAGGAAGCATCAAGCGAACACTCATTTCAAATCCTTCTGGCACCTAACAGAAAGGAAATAGGAGATTACAGTGCAACAACATATGTAAAGGAAATTTCCAAGGTTTATAACAGAAAGGGGACATTATTAATTGACTTTCTACAAAAGGATTTTCCAGACAGAAAAACCTATGGAAAATGAATATCCAAAGAGCCTTTTAGCTCATTTATGCCACAACTTACCAGACCTTCTCCAGAGCAGAACTCCAAAGGCTCACCATCATTATCAACTCTTGTATCGTAGAATACTCTATTTTCTTCATTGACAATCGTGCCCTTGTAATGTACACGAAGTAGGCTGTCATGAAGAGGGCAATCCATTGGGAAGTCACCTATTTGTAACAAACAAAATGCAATATGATAATAAATCATCCAAAAAATAAAAAGAAAAAAAAGAACTAGCACAAAGGCTATGCAAATGCAAGAATATAATTAGTTTTTCATGTAAACACAATGAGGATTGAACTCATAGCAAAAAACCATCTTTGGTATGACTCAACAATCAGCAAGGCATGTTCCACAAAATTGTTATTATGTATTTCCATTATAAGACATGAAGTCCTAATACTAACACTAAATTCTTAGTTCGCACCTTTGCCATCACGAATGCGGCGCTTTATTAGGCGCCCATCTCCAAGCATGTCCCTCACCTGTTGATATGTCACCAGCAAGAAATTTCACATCTTTTCAATGTCTTGCTCAGGGAGAAAAGAATATAAAATGTTTCAAACACAACTAGCATCAATACAAAGTATAAGTTTGCTTCAAGCGAAACTGCCTAGGGAAATACCACAAATATACCACACCCAAGGTCATACCAATAACATTACAGGTTACTAACCCATTTCGTGCATCCTAGATTAAGAGCAACCAAGATTACTGGCCAGGAGCTTTCCAGTTAACAAGGAATATAATTCCAACTTCAATACCACAATTGTTTGGCTATTATACGAAGTTATACTGGCATACAATGAAAATACAACTATGCAAGATACATATCAGGAAATAGTTATGGGGACTCAACAATGCAGAATAGAAAGTAAGTTCTATAAATGTATCACTTAAAAAAGAAAATTAGATAATTAAAAAAGAATGCTGAAACATTTTGATTTCATTCCTCAACAAGCTCAATAATAAATCACGATTTATAGTTAGAATGATCTTGCTCACTTGAATAAAGTGGACGAGCTCCACCTCAAACTGCACTTCATCGTAATCTTCTATTACAGGCATCAGTGGAGACTGAGTTAAATACTGACTTGTAACATATATAACAGCCTTCTCTTCCCGAGTCATTGTTCCTATTCCCATTTCAAGACCTTTAGGTACCTGATTTCAACAGAGGTAGGGTAATTGCCAAGTTGAAAAGAGTAGCAATCAACATTGTTGTCAACAAGCATTTTTCTAGGATATTTCTAATGCAAAAATGCCTAAGAAATGTATTATTTTTCCCCTGCTGCCTACTGCTGTTATTAACTTTAAGTTAGCGTTTGGTGAAGAGACAGAGACTAAAAGACAAAGATTGAAATAAATCTCAGTATTCTATTTGGTGCAAAATGGGAGACAGGAATTGAAACAAGAATGAAACTCTAATTTAATTTGCATAAAGGGTAAAATTGGAATTAATTAGTTGAAATGAAAGTATTTTAGGTATAAAATGTTATTAAAGTTTTAGTCTTCATCTCTAAAAATTTCAGTCCCATGTGTCCCTACTTTTTGGAGGTACTGAAATACTGAAATTTTAGAGACAGAGACAGAAATTTTAGTACCAGTCTCTGAACTAACAAACACGATACTGAGTTTCAGTCTCTCAGTCTCTGTCTCAGTACCTCAAAACAAAATGCCTACCAGAATCAAGAAAAATAAATATATAAGCAGAACTCATCAAATCACAGAAATATTTGGCATATTAAAGGTGACCGATTCATTGCAGTACAAGTATTCCATGACAAAACAATTAACAGGAAAATAACAGATACATAAGTAAAGATATCTAATTTAACCACCTCTGATTTTCCAAATGTAAAGAAGTATGGTTCTCCTTTTGTATGTGACATAATCAATTTCCCTGTAGCTGTCTTTGCTGAAATCCTGGTATGACCAAACAAAATATCATCACAAAGTTCCATACAGCCTAAAACAAGTGGGGAAGGACAATACAAAAATGAAAACAAAGATCAGTTTTACCAAGCCTTCACTTCGTAAGGTTCTCTTGGAGATTCCCAACCCTGACCTTCATTAATAACCTGCAGTAATAAAAATAGTTGTATGGTGAAATGTATAATGTAACTCAGATAATGGATTTAAAATGAACAATTCTCATCAGAAGAGGGTGCCTTTTCAGATTGCATCCTAACAAAATTTTGAATCCACGAATTTAACATAAGAAACAAACTAACTATAAATATAATATATGTATAAAATTACAAACTCTGAAATTTCAAGCAGCATTGAACTCTATCTTGAACTGGAACAGTCAAATTAGTAAATAATTTTATTGCTAGCTGTTTTGCACTCACATGATTTAGGAGAACAAGGTGAATGATCATATTGTTATAGAGAGAGAGAGAAAGAGAGAGAGAGAGAGAGATTGTCTATAAGAGAGGAGAAGAGAGTTCAAGGGGTTTTTATCTGGGAAATTAGGCTTGATAGAACTCATAGGAGAGTAGTAGCCTCTCGAATGCTACTTATATCTTCCTTTTCTGCATATCTCAATACATTTACTGAGGCAAGAATGATATCTCAATGATATCATTCATCCCCTCCGCTTCTATTCCATCTTCTTCTGCTATCTACTCTATTCTTCAGATTTATCTACCACTATACACTATATTCTGCTCTATTCTCCATATTATCTGTTTAATTTGGCTGCAATGGTAATCTTACACTAGCATATGACAATAACGACACGAGCAGATGAGTGGCAACCTTCTACTTATATGAAGTGTAGACTCCCATGTTTGAGACACAAGCAAATCTTTTTCGGTTATCTTTGGTTCAACAACCACATTTCTTATTACAGTCATCCAAAACCACATAAACATATAGAAACTTTCGTTAACTATGAAGAATCCAAACCAATTATACCTTTTTCACAACTCCCAAATCATCAGTAACAACCTGGAAATATAAACAAAATCACAAAATATAATTAGAACAAAGGTCAAATACCAGAAGTAGTTATTCTAAAAGGAATATAAATACCACATAAACACCAGAAAACCAGTTCTGCACTACTGAGGAACACAGCAAGAATATTTATGAATACAGTTAACAAACACTACAATATTATTGAAAATATAGACAATAAAAAAATAATATTCCCTCCATTCTCAAATAAGTATCCAGGTTTTTTTTCAAAAAAAAAACTATTTCACAAATAAGTGTCCGTTTAGTAAATTAACGTAAGATTACCATATTTTTTTCTAGTCATACCCCTAATTAATGGATGAGAGGGAATAAAAGTAGTAAATAATTAAATAGAGTAATTATTGCTATCAAGGGTAATTTTTGCAACTTACTTTTTAACTTTTATGGCTCCAACACATTGCAATCATTTTATTAATCCACATGAAAACTCAAAAGTGGATACTTATTTGAGCAAAGAGGGAATAATAATCTTGTGATCAGAAAAGAACCACAATTAGCAACTGGAAGTCTTCAGATATGCAAAAAGTAAGCAGAAACCAAAATTCACTAGGATATGACAGATGGAGAACGAAAGTGAAAAGAAGTCAAAAGCATACATCCTTGCCTTGGCTTTGAAAAATTCTATCAGCTCAATTTCAAAGTGAAGTTCATCCTCCTTTGGAAAACTATCAGGAGCAGAAATAGGACAATCATCCTCACCATAGTGCATCTGAGGCTTCATCTTGAACTGCAAGAATAGGTTACACAATCTAGTTAATAAAAAAATAACCAATAGAGTTATGCAATTTTTCAGTTTAAAGAAAATTTTATTATAAGAAAAATGATAAAAATAGAATATCTCTGCCTAATAAAGACAGAAATTGAGACTGTGTGTGTAAAATATATATCATTAAATCCTCATATCAAACCCTACACAAAAGTAGAAAAGCAGAAACAAACCTATTATTTCTAAGTAAATCACATCGATTAGATCAGGAAGACAACATTCAATAATTAGCATGTTACCATTGCCACTTCACCCTTCAACATTGTTGGGATTCCTTCCAGCAAGCCCAATAATATCTTGCTTTTGCCTAAAACATGTCTTATTGGTGTGCCGTTGCCTGTTGCAATGATGTAAACAGTTATCTAACCTAGGAGCTATGTCTTCAACAGGAAATAATCAAAGATATATTGCCATTTAAAGCCTAATTTAAGATATTTGAACATTCAACTTCCAAAATGTTCTATATAAGTGCTTTCCATTATGAATTTGCATATCGAGTTTCAAGCAAACAATGGAAAGCAAGTCGAGATTTACAAATGTCTAGGAGATTACGAAGAAGTAGTACCTCATCCAATTCAATTATTAAACAAAAAAGGACAAATCACGTAATTAGTAACCACAATTACAGGATTAAATCAATCAATTTTTGGAACAAAATGCACACCAATCACCATAGCTAACACTCACCAATTTAATCATGGGCATTAATAAGGCAAGAAACAACTTAAATTAAATGAGCTCACCTCCATAATCAGACCTAGTAGATTCCACAAGCACTCCGTCTAATGTTCGAACTGTGGAATGATAAACAACCTGAGATAGAAAACATATACATTGATTAGCACAAGCATTTATATTTTACCTATTATATACTAGAAAAATGCATATCACATATCACAAAAATAACCTGATCACCATCTGAAGGTCCAGAATCACCACCACCAGACCTCACAACTGCTTTCATCAAACTCCCAGGCACAATTTTCTTCTTCCTTTATTTTCCCAAAACAAAAACATTTGGAATGTAATCATTATCAAAACTTCAAATAAAACAAAAAGAACCAAAGATATATACCTCTTCTCATCCTCAGAAAGTGGCTTCTTCTTTGATGGTGCAAGGTCTTGTTCTGTGTCTAATTCATTCACAGCCATATTCACTGACAACAGCGAAATTCAGTTGAATTTCCTAAACAGGATTTCCGCTCCCAGTTATCTGCTACCACCGCAAACAACAATCAAATAGGTTCAAAATTGAGACTCAATTTCCAGAATTGTGCTCAATTTATTGATGTTTCTCACATGAAAATATTTTCCAGTTAAGAAACTCAGAATGATTTGTTTACTTTTTTCCTTTATTTTTATATATTGGTGAGTAGCTGTTAGTTGAGGAATTGGTTACCAAACCACGCGCTAGTTTGACATTATTTTTTCTTCTTACATTAACTGGGTTTAAGATCATCAGAGAGAAACAGAGTCATAGAGTGGTACCTCAACTTCTGAGCTTTCTTCCTTTCGGAACAGATAGAACCGTCGAGTCACAGCTTTCTTCCTGTGAGATCTGCAGTGCGAGAGGTTTATGGTGGTGGTTTCGAACATAGTTGTCAGAACTGACCCACTGACTGAACCGATCAAACTACTAAGTCACTGAGTCTCTGGTTCAACTGATAGATCACTAGTTGAACCAGTTGAACCAGTCTTATTTAAATAAAAATATATAATAGTCAAAAACATAAAATTAAAATTTGAATTTTGAAATACATGTTTTCACTAAATTTGAACATCAAGTAAGTCTTAAATTCTAAAAATAACTAATACGAAAATAGACATAAAATTAGCCAAAATTAGCCAACACCACTACAGTAGTATCTTAATTTGACATAATAAAAATAAAAAATCATAATATAAAGTTAGATTTAATACTAGACACCATCCAATTTTTTTTTTTCACTCCACTCCAGAGGATCCACATTAGTCTGGATATCTATCTTCATATGACGTTCTTGGGATGATGGGATTTATGAAGCCATCTTAAAATCCCATAGAAGAAAAAAAAATTCATCAACCAAGTAACTAATAGCAAAACAAACCAGCATCATTACAGCAACAATCAACAATCAACAAAACTCATAATCAGCGAAACCAATTCAACAATTAACAAAACCGCTGCATATTCAACAATTAAATCATATTCATGATCAGCAAACCCCTGCATATTCATATTCGTAAACCAATTTAAAAACCAATTCAACATTTCAATTCAACCACTGCCATATTTACTTCTAATCAGCACATAAACCAATCAATAATAAAATTCACAGCAATAACATCAATTAATCAACCTGAAAAAAAAAAAATAAATGCTCACTTGTTGTTGCAGAGGCAGAAGGTGGACGACAAGCAGCAGTTCAGGCAGCAACAACCACGGAAGAGAGGCGAGGGAGGGACGGAGGCGCGGTGCAGCGAGACGCGAGCACTCACCAGGAAGCACAGCTGTAGGAAGAGAGGCAAGACGCGAGCACTGGAGCACACCAGGCGTTGGGTGCAGTGATGGCGGACGACGACGACACGCTGCACGGCTGCAGGAAGCACAGCTCGAGGACTCACCGGCGGAGGCGCGGCGACACGCGAGAGAGAGAGAGAGAGAGAGAGAGAGAGAGAGAGCTGG
>NC_029772.3:23335391-23335954 GCF_000817695.3 Arachis duranensis | reverse complement strand
GGTGGGTGGTGGGTGGGTTGGGAAGTGCCTAGGATTTCTTTCTCGTTTTGTCACAAAAAATCAAACCACGTCGTTTTGGGTTAGGGTTTTTTTTCTAAAAATTATCAACCGGTCTAGGTTTCTCAACCTTCCAGTTCACCAGTTTTACATAACTCGACCGAATCAAACCGGTTCTCACCGTGTTTGTTCGTATCAAGTCCAACATCCAGACCAGATCGATTTAGAATCGGGTCGCTGGTTTTTGTTTTTTCAGTTCGACCATATGGGTCACTCTCAGTTTTTTAACTATGGTTTTGACTTTTGAAGGCTGGTTTTCTTTTGTTATTATTTCTTTTTTTTGTCTAAAGTTAGAAATGAGACTAATCCAAAATCTTTAAATGAGAATAGAAAAATTATGTCATTAAAAATATAATTGGTTGATTTTTTTTAATTATTAAATGAATAAATGATACTAATATGAATATCTAGCCAATTGAGTAATATACTTCTTTTGCTCTTATCCTTCACTTGGAAAAACAAAAGCTAAAATTAACCAATATTGTGAAATAAATAAATAAAGAAGA
>NC_029772.3:23315781-23335305 GCF_000817695.3 Arachis duranensis | reverse complement strand
GTTGCATCATATATGAAGAGAAGTGTTTATATTATTGACGTGTGTCTATTATTTGAGACTTAGCTTTCTATTTATACATATCTTAAATTTTTTATTTTCAAACTTCATTAATGCAATTTATTTTGAGAATTTGAACTTTTTTCTTATTGAAAAAGTGAATTTTCCAAGTTATTAAATGATGGACATCTATTTATATCACAACACCTAAAATATTAAAAAATTAACTTTTAAATATCATCAGTTTATAAAAAAATTTATACGAATAAGTAACTGTGTATTGTTATATTAAAAATAATTAATTTTTAAATTTATTATTTAAAATTTTTTAAATATACAAATTTAATCTCTTTATATTATTAATATATCAAAATTAAATTCATCAAAGAATTATCAATATCCTAACAAACAAAATTGCTTGTATATTTGTATGAATAAAAAATACTCATTTATTATAGATAAATCTATGAAAAAATTAATTCCCTTACTCTATTGAGTTATTTTTGTAATGAGATTTACTAAGATATTTGTTAATAATATTTTAACTGAAAATTATAATTTTTTAATGTAAGATAACTACATAAAAAATCTTAATTTATTAAAAACTGTTTAATTCTTTATTAATTATTTTATCAACATATATTGTATGTAAAATTTTAGAAAGATAGACTATTGAAATATGATATTCATATATTTATGAATTTTTTTAATAAATAAATAAATAAAATAAATTTAACATTAAGTATACATGCGACTGAAAAATTAGTATATGGTCAAAATTTTGGTGTATTACACGAGAATTGAGTTGGCCGGTATAATGTAGATATATGGCCAATAAATTTTTGCAGGTTGCAAAAATTATATATATGTAACACGTGTCATTTATTGCCTAACTGACTCATATAAATTTTCAGCGAAAATTAAAGAAAATCATTTTTTTGTCTATGTTCTTCGGCGACTTGGTTCGAAACGATAAAAGTAATGTACGGCTTGAAAGATATAATTAAATTAATCGTGGATTTTTCTATCTACTATTTTTTCGAGTATATGAAAATAGAAATGCTCTTGATTCGACATCGTTTGTTTTGTTCCACTGGAACTGGGTGTTTGGAGAACAAGAGAGAGGTTGATGATCTAAATAATACACGATGGAATTTAAGTTAATTTTTGTTTCTTCAGAGACAAGTATAAAAGAGTAGCGAAAATTAATAAAATAAATTAAAATAACTTATAAAATATCTTTTTTATAGAGAAAGCGAAAATCACAAAAAATTTTTATTGGCCAATTTTTTTTACATTTATTTTTTGTAGCATGCTAAAATATAATTTTATAGAATTAATTCAGCTATAAATAAAGCACTTTTCATACAATATGAAGTGTGATATGAGCTGTGAGTCCAAAATTTTCTTCTTTTTTGTATGTTCTTTATCAAAATGTTGTTAGTTTTGAAGGTTCTTTAGGTGAGTGTGGCAATCAATAGAAGATAGTATAAATTTGTGAGTGTATTATAATAATGAGGTTATACCAAACGCACAAGAAGGTATGAGTTTTATCTGTAAATATCCATTTTTCTTTTGTTATTCTATGCACTATGACGTTTGTGGCGCTACAAAGTGATTTTTGTGAGAGCAGCGAAAGCAATATTTCGAAGAGGGTGAGCATTATATTATATAGGAACCCCGTGTTAATATTTGGCGAGGTAATACAGTTTAAAACCATGTCCAGCCATCATTGATGAAACAAGTATGCAATAGATGTTTTAGATTCATTATCATATTCGATCTCATGTGCTAGTGATAGAGCTATTTGTTGAATTTGAGAAAATGGTTGCGACTGAGGTTGAATATGAGTCAAATCAGGATGAAGGGAGGGAATTGAGCTGGGATGAAAATAATAGTCACAGTCAAGAGGAGTTCGAAGCTAATTACCAAGTAGTTGACAAACCCAAGGAAGATGTGGACGAAGCGGCGGATGCATTCATGCAAAATGCAATAAGTGCAAGTGCTCAGCATACTTTTGGTGTGCCATCATTTATGCGTGCTCTAGATGTTGAAGTCATGCATGCAACAAAATTTTCTGAGTATGCAAACCCAAATATATGTGGTGTCGTTATATCTTTTAATTTTTACAATACTTTTGGACAAGAAAAATAATTACCTCTTGTTTAGTGCAGGTGCCATTGTCGAAGATAGTGAATTCTTTTTTGGACAGGAATTTGCTTCTCGCAAGTCAATGATATTGGTAATAAAGAGTTACACATTTTTTAAAGGGGTCGATTACATGGTGTATGAGTCTGAGCATATAACTTTATATGCTAAACGCAAGACATACGGTAGAGGATGTGATTGCCTTATCCGAGCTAGTTTGATCCAAAAGAAAGATTGTTGGGAGGTCAAGAGAAATAATGAGCAACACACAAGTTCCAAGGGATCGATTTTGCAAGATCATTCCAAGTTGGAGTCGAACATGATTGCAGAGGTTTTAAAGTCATTGGTTGAAGCATACCTGATAAACCACTATTTTATGATTTATCTTATGCTCAATTGAGTGGTTTTTATCAAGCCTTTGCACACTTATTCATACTATTTGCATGGTTTTACAATTCCTTCCCAGAATTTGTTCTATGATTGAAAACTTGCTTCCTAGAGTCTTTAATTTGTGTATTTTAATCATCTCTTATTACCATTTGATGCCTTGATATGTGTGTTAAGTGATTTCAGAGTTTATAGGGCATGAATGGCTCAGAGGATGGAAAGGAAGCATGCAAAAGTGAAAGGAATACAAGAACTTGAAGAAATTGCTAAGCTGTCCAGCCTGACCTCTTCACACTCAACCAATAATTACTTGAGCTACAGAGGTCCAAATGATGTGGTTTCAATCGCGTTGGAAAGCTAACGTCCGGGCTTCGAAATAATATATAATTTGCTATAGTGCCCGTACAGCTAGGCGACGCAAACGCGTGCTTCACGCGGACGTGTTGCAGTGACGAAAATCAGCGTGACAGAATTCGCAATCAGCGATTTCTGGGCTGTTTTTAACCCAGTTTTCGGCCCAGAAAACACATATTAGAGGCTATAAAGTGGGAGAATCCATTCATGCATCATCATTCATTCATAATTCATAATTCATAATTTTAGGTTTAGATATAGTTTTAGAGAGAGAGAGAGAGAAATGATCTCTCCTCTCTCTTAGGATTTAGGATTAGGATTAGGATTTAGGATTTATATTAGGATTAGGCTATGATTTCTTCATTCCAGGTTCAATGTTCCTTTACTTTGGTTTCTCTTCTATTTTTATTTATTCTATTACTTGATTTATGAATTCTCATGTTTAATTTGATTTTCTATTTATTGCAATTTGAGGTATTTTATATTTATGATTTTAATTTAGCTTTTTACACTCTTAGCTTTGGTTGAGTAATTAGTAACACTTGAGTTATCAAACTCAGCTGTTGATTGAAATTGGAATTCTTTGCTGATTAATTTGTACTCTAATAACTCTAGTCTCTCCATAGAAGTTGACTAGGACTTGAGGATCAAATTAATTAGTCCGCTTGACTTTCCTTTATTTAGTAAGGGCTAACTAAAGTGGGAGCAGAGTCCAATTCTCATCACACCTGATAAGGATAACTAGGATAGGACTTTAATTTCTTATACCTTGCCAAGAGATTTTATAATTATTAATTTATTTTCCTTGCTATTTAAATAACCTGTTCCTTATTTTAAAAACCCAAAATTATACTATTTTCTTTAACCAATAATAAATCATACCTCCCTGCAATTCCTTGAGAGACGACCCGAGGTTTGAATACTTCAGTTATAAATTTTATTGGGTTTTGTTACTTGTGACAACCAAACTTTTGTACGAAAGGATTTTCTGTTGGTTTAGAAGCTATACTTATAACACGAACTTATTTGTGAATTCTTTACCGATAGAAAATCAGTTCGTCAAAATGGCGCCGTTGCCGGGGAATTGCAAACGTGTGCCTTATTATTGGTTATTGTAAATATTTTCTTTTTTATTAATTTTTGTTTTTATTTTCTCTCACTACTATGAACTCTCACCCCTTTAGCTATGAGTCTGGTTACAATTATGTTGCAGGAAGAGGAGATTACAATGAGAACATGCATCAAGGTTGGGACAATCAAAGATGGGAGGAGCCACAAGGATTTGATCAAGCCTCATAGCAACAACCACCTCCAATGGACTATCAACAACCATTCTGTGATGCATATCAAGGCAATGGCTATGGTGAGCACTCTTTTGATTATCAACAACCACCACCATATGCCTGTGAACCCCCTCCACAACATGACTTTGGACCACCATACTCCCTCACAAGCCCCTTTCCACCATTCACCTCCATATGACCCTAACCCGTATCCACCATACCAACCACCTTATGAGCCAAATGAACCATACATAGAACCACCTCCATTCCAACACAATTACTCTCATGAACCACCACCTCAATATACACCATCTCCTTATCATTATCAAGATGAACCACCTTCCTACCATGAACCCTTTCTTCCAACAAATGAACCCTCCTATCCACCCCAAACCTCCATGGAGAAAGCACTTACCGATCTAAACTCTGTTATACAAGCTCTTGTCGTCCAAATTGGACCACCGAATACCTTCAACAATCAACCCTCAAGCTCTAGTGCACTTCCTTTTCAACCACAGAATGATCTCTCCATCCCATCACCACCATCCATGGAAGAGCATCTACATCCATCAATCCAAGAGTAACATGATCCCAATGATGCTATTGACATAGAACAAGAGAGAAGGGATCATCTTCGCGAATCCATATTCCATAAGGAGCTAGAGGATGCACTAAAGGTGAAGGTAGAAGAGACCTTTGCAGATGAAGGAGTAGTTGAAAGGAGTTGTCATGGAAAGAAAATCGTCAAGGATGAGTATGTTTTTATATTAAAACAACTGGACAAAGCAGTAATTATTGAAGAAGAAGAAGTGGTTGAAGACTTGAGAGATGCTGAACATCCATGGGAAAGTCAAGTCATAGAGCCTCTTTCCAAGACGGTTGCATTTGATGTTGAACAACCTCCAAGGCATGTCATGGTTAAAGACTTGGAAGAGGTTGATCAAGAGATGGATATTCAAGAAGAAGAAGCACAACCTCCCATGCCCTTAGAAAGCAGTGAAGAGGAGATTGAATTGGAAGAAAGCTACCAAGAGGAAGAGGTTGAAATTGAAGAAGCATACAAGGAGGTGGAAGTTAAAGAAGAGCACAAGGGAGTGGAGCTTGCAAGATCATTATAAACACCTCTCCTAAAGCCATTACCGTCCAACACAACATTCAAGTGGGTAAAATTCTTATCCTTGACCTTTACTTTCCCACTTGAATATGGGCTTCTAGAGACTGATGGTCAACTTAGAGCTCTTTGTGGCATTAAGAGTAAGAGGAAGATGGTTAGTGGTTGGAGTTATCAAGCAATGTTCAACATGGTTGTGTGCTCAAAGTTTAAACGCAAAGGTTGGTGTAGAGCTCAATTGAATGGGTCTAGGATGTTGTTTGGCCGCTTCAGTGAGAATTCAGACTGCTTGCCACCCGGATGGAACAATATTGCTCAACAAGAAGACGGGTGCAAAAGCAAAGTTTGGGACCCCGGAATTCATTCTAGCAATCAATACTTTTGGGGCCTTGTCACTTGCTTTCACTTGCTTGAAGGTGTTATGCGCCTAATCTGGGACCTCGGAGGTTACTGGAAGTACAAACATTGGTGGAGATTTCTGGATGAGTTCAAGCACAAGCCATCATAACAAGGGACTCACCAAATGTCCAACTTAAGGACTTTAACTAAAAGTGCTAGGTGGGAGAAAAACCACCATGGTATATTCTTTTATTTTTATTCTTAGTTTTATTCTATTTTATTTTTATTTTTATTAGTGGTCATTCATAAATTTTGCATAAGCATCTGCATTCTGCATTTTTGCATAAAAAAAAACACGCACGTGATGCGTAAGCGTCGCTGACGCGTCCGCATCACAAATACATTAGGAAGAAAAGAAAATTGAACAGAAAGTCACGCGAGAGCATGGCTGGAGGCGTGCCTTAGGCACAACCATACCCACGCGACCGCGTCAATAACGCATCTGCGTCATTCTGAAAAAGAGCCTCCCACGCGTCCGCGTCACCCACGCGAATGCGTGGCCTTGTAAAATCGACATAAACGGGTGTATGGCAGCAAGTTGTGAGGGAGTCGGGCTAGAATCATGCTAGAAGCACAAGCTCTACCACGCGAACGTGTGCTCCACGCGTCCGCGTCGTTTTCAAAATATGGCCATTCACGCAATCGCGTCAACCACACGAACGCGTCACCCTAAAATTTGGCAAAATGAGTTTCAAACAGAGAGTTGCGCGAATGCGAGGCTGCTCTCGCGCCAATAGCACAAATCAACTCATGTGACTGCGTGACCCACACGTTCACGTCACTTGAAAACACCGCACACCATGCGACCGCGTCACTCACGCGTCCGCGTCACATGCGGCGCACAGCTTATCCAGATCAGCCAAATATCTTATCTTTTCTTCCCCAAATCCTAATTTTCTTATCCCTTCTTATTTCTTTCTTCTCCCTTCTTCCTTCTTCCTTCTTTCTCACTTTCTACTTCCTCTTTTTGACCACCATTATCAAGGTTTTTCTTTTCTTCTTCCCTCTTTATTTTTCTATTCTTATTCTTATTTTTATGTTTTCTTTTTCTTTTTCTTCTTACTTTCATTATCTATGTTTTTTTTCTTTCTTTTTTTTTAATTGGTGTTGGAAATTTATTTGGGTCATTATTTCTATATTTTGCTTGTGGATTATTAAGGAATTATTTGACAATTATATATTACTTTTTATAGGGTTGCTTGCATGTTCAATTTAATACTTTCAATACCTTATTTACCATGCATGCTAAGTGTTTGTGAAGAAGCCCGTATGGCATCATACACTACTTTTATGTTATCCTACTACTTTAATGCCTATTTTTCATAAAACCCCTTTTATATTTTATTAATTAAAATATAATTGTCAATACAAACAGATTGTTAGTTTGAAAGAGATGATAATCTAACTTGGACATTTAGTGCTTGATCTATGCTACTCATGCCTTTGCCAGCATGCCAATAAACATCTTGCATTTAATTGTCATTACATGCACTTGCTATATTTTCATTGATGAACTTTTCACATGAAGTCATGACCATGTGTTAACGACATCCCTCTTTACCGTGCATTGATTATCACTTATACTATCATCTCCCTTGCTCGAACCCTTAGCTTTACATGTACTTATTTTTTTTCCTTTTTAGGATGGCCACCAAGAAAGGAAAAGAGAAAGTTACTCCCAAACCATCAGCAAGAAAAGGAACAAAAAGAGCACTAGCTGCGGAACCACCCGTCCACTTGTACATCTCTGCATGCACCGAGGACAGTGCAATATTTAAGTTTGGGGAGGTCGATACCGACTTCCAGGGGTTAGTTACCTTCTTTTCAACACCAATATTCTATTTTCTTTGTTTGTTCATTGTTGTATTTGCATATTTGATTGCATGTTTGTTTGATTTTATGCATTTAGTTACTACTTGATTGAAGTAATATTTTCTTTTTCAAGAAACTTTTTATAGCACTTCACTAATTTGAATTAAAATTTTTATTGAACTTGTTTGAAAAAATATTATTCTAGAACATGGTTTAGAGCTCGAACACACAAAACCTGTGAGATTTTTGAGCCTACTTGATTGGTTGCATTTTATCAACCAATATTTTATTTTTAGTGTGTGTTTTTCTCTCTAAAATTGTGATCTTTGTCTTGCTTGATTCTATATTTCCATGGTTTAAAGTATGCATGCACTTATATGATTGAGGCCTTTGTTTTACTAAGCTTACATACCCATATGGCCTTACCCTTTCATTATCCCTTGCAAACCAATTTTGAGCCTATTATACCCCTTTGTTCTTTACTTTAACTCATCACTAACTCTAAGCAAAAAATAATAATGTCCTTAATTTGAATCCTTGGTTAGCTTAGACTAGTGAGAGTGCTCATAAATTAAGTGTGGGGGAAAAGTGGGTTTGGAAACGTTTGGTCAAAGAATTGGGTGTTATATATCTTTATGAAAATGTGAAAGAAATGTTTAGGACATATTCATGCATTCAATAATTTAATCATATGCATTGAGGAAATTAGAAAAAAATAAAATAAAATAAAATAAAATAAAATAAAAAAGAGAAGAAAAAAGAGAAAAAGAAAAAAAAAGAAGAGCAAATAATAAAAAAGGGACAAAATGCTCCAAAGTAAATGATGATAGCAATGCATATGTACTGTACTCAAATCAGGATGCATGAATATGTGGAAAACATGGTTAATGGACAGTTAGGTTTTGCATTGTAATTACATGGATTGTCTTAAGTTAGGTGGGAAGTTGAGGATCGGTTCTCCTATCGGTAAAGAAATTCACAAATATAATCGTGTTGTAGGTATAGCTTCTAAACCAACAGAAAATCTTTTCGTACAAAAGTTTTGGTTGTCACAAGTAACAAACCCCTGATAAAATTGATAACCGAAGTATTTAAACCTCGGGTCGTCTTCTCAAGGAATTGCAGGGAAGTATGATTTATTATTAGTTATGCAAAGGTATATTTTGGGGTTTTGAAAAGGTTTGAACAAGTAATTTAATTGATAAGAAAAATAAATTAATAATTAATAAAACTCTTGGCAAGGTATGAAAACTGGAAGTCCTATCCTAGTTATCCTTATCAATGGTGATGAGAATTATATTTTTTTGCTCCCACTAAGTCAACCTTTAACTATGAAGGTAAGTCAAGTGGATAAATCAATTTAACACCTAAAGTCCTAGTCAACTCCTAAGGAAAGACTAGAGTTATAGGAATCTAAATCAATCAGCAAAAATAATAATTATCAATCACGATGAGTTTGACAACTCAAGAGTCACCAATTAATCAACCAGAACCAAGAATATAAAAGTCATATAACTGAAATACCTCAAATTTAAATAGAAAATTAATATAAACATAAAGAGTTCATAAACCAAATTGAGAAAATAAATAAAATGAACATTGAACCTGAAAATTGAGAAGAAGAAATAATCCTAAATCCTAAAACTAAGAGAAATCCTAATTCCTAAAACCTAAGAGAGAGGAGAAAACCTCTCTCTCTAAAAACTACATCTAAATTACGAAAAGTGAATTATCAATCTCCTCCCTGAATGGATGTATTCCCTCACTTTATAGCCTCTAATCTGTATTTTCTGTGCCGAAAACTGAGTCAAAAACAGCTTAGAATTCACTGACTGTGAAATATGGTTCGTACAGGTCGCGGCAAAGTGACGCGGAGGCGTTGTCCACGCGTTTGCGTGGATTGAAATTCGCAGATGCGACACGTGCGCATCATCCACGCGTCCGCATCGCCTAACTTCAAGGAAGCTATGACAAATTATATATCGTTACGAAGCCCCGGATGTTAGCTTTTCAACGCAACTGAAACCTTGTCATTTGGACCTCTTTAGCTCAAGTTATGGTCGATTTAGTACCAAGAGGTTAGGCTGGACAGCTTTAGCAAGTCCTTCAGTTTCTTGTATTCCTTCCAGTTTTGCATGCTTTCTTTTCATCCTCTAAGCCATTCCTACCTTGTAATCCCTGAAATCACTTAACACACATATCAAGGCATCGAATGGTAATAAGAGAGATTTAAACATAGCAAATTTAAAGTCCAAAGAAGCATGTTTTCAATCATAGCACAAATTCAGGAAGGAAAACGTAAACTCATGCAAATCATATGAATAAGTGTATGAAAGATTGATAAAATCCACTCAATTGAGCACACGATAAACCATAAAATAGTGGTTTATCAGAAGTTTAGGTTAATGAAGGATTCAGATTTTAGTCCACTTGACCAAATACAATCCTACCTTGACCCTAACCCCATTACAACCCTTAAAAGACCTCTTGATTTGTGTATTGGTGCATTAAATTTTTGTTGATTGTTAGATGAAGAGCAAGTCTTAGAAAGCAAGATTAGTAGAGAATTGAGAGAATCGAACCTCAAACACCTGAGCGATTAGAGTGTATTCACTTCCAGTGAGGGTTCGATGCTCGATTCCTTGTTCCCTGCTTTCATGAGCTATTTTCTTTTGCAAGTTTACTTGTACTTTATTGTGTAATTTAAATTAGTGGAATTTGATTTATGTTTGTCTTGAAGAATTTATTTACTTATTCACCAAGTAGGTTGAATCATTTTTGCATGTAGTTGCATTCATATAGATAGGTTGCATTTCATACTCTCTACCATTCCTCTTCACTCTTATAGCTTCTCTTGAGCTTAGCATGAGGACATACTAATATTTAAGTGTGGGGAGGTTGATAAACCACTATTTTATGGTTTATCTTATGCTCAATTGAGTGATTTTTATCAAGCCTTTGCACACTTATTCATACTATTTGCATGGTTTTACAATTCCTTCCCAGAATTTGTTCTATGATTGAAAACTTGCTTCCTAGAGTCTTTAATTTGTGTATTTTAATCATCTCTTATTACCATTCGATGCCTTGATATGTGTGTTAAGTGGTTTCAGAGTTTATAGGGCAGGAATGGCTCAGAGGATGGAAAGGAAGCATGCAAAAGTGGAAGGAATACAAGAACTTGAAGAAATTGCTAAGTTGTCCAATCTGACCTTTTTGCACTCAAACAGTCATAACTTGAGCTACATAGATCCAAATGATGTGGTTCTAGTCACATTGGAAATCTAACGTCCGGGGCTTCGAAATGATATATAATTTACTATAGTGCTCGTACAGCTAGACGACGCGAACGCGTGCTCTACGTGGATGCATTGCAGTGAGAAAAATCAGCGTGACAGAATTTGCAATCAGCGATTTCTAGGCTATTTTTGGCCTAGAAAACACAGATTAGAGGCTATAAAATGGGGAAATCCATTCATGCATCATCATTCATTCATAATTCATAATTCATAATTTTAGGTTTAGATGTAGTTTTAGAGAGAGAGAGAGGCTCTCTCCTCTCTCTTAGGATTTAGGATTAGGATTAGGATTTAGGATTTCTGTTATGATTAGGCTATGATTTCTTCATTCCAGGTTCAATGTTCCTTTACTTTGGTTTCTCTTCTATTTGTATTTATTCTATTACTTGATTTATGAATTCTCATGTTTAATTTGATTTTCTATTTATTGCAATTTGATGTATTTCATATTTATGTTTTTAATTTATCTTTTTACACTCTTAGCTTTGGTTGAGTAATTAGTAACACTTGAGTTATCAAACTCAGCTATTGATTGAAATTGGAATTCTTTGCTGATTAATTTGTACTCCAATAACTCTAGTCTTTCCATAGAAGTTGACTAGGACTTGAGGATCAAATTAATTAGTCCGCTTGACTTTCCTTTATTTAGTAAGGGCTAACTAAAGTGGGAGCAGAGTCCAATTCTCATCACACCTGATAAGGATAACTAGGATAGGACTTCAATTTCTTATACCTTGCCAAGAGATTTTATAATTATTAATTTATTTTCCTTGCCATTTAAATAACTTGTTCCTTATTTTAAAAACCCAAAATTATACTGTTTTCTTTGACCAATAATAAATCATACCTCCCTGCAATTCCTTGAGAGACGACCTGAGGTTTGAATACTTCAGTTATAAATTTTATTGGGTTTTGTTACTTGTGACAACCTAACTTTTGTACGAAAGGATTTTCTGTTGGTTTAAAAGCTATACTTACAACGCGAACTTATTTGTGAATTCTTTACCAATAGAAAATCAGTTCGTCAAGACCCATCCTTAAAGGTGCATTCTGTAATTGCAAAAGTTCAATCTAGATTCAACTATACAATCAGTAACCGCAAGGCATAGCTGGCTAAGCAAAAGTCCATTACAAAGATCTTTAGCGGTTGGGAAGCGTGTGTTATCAATCATTGCCGATATGGTGCACAACAATGTATGATAAAATGTTAGGAGCAGTTGTTCAAGTAGAAACTCTCCCTGCCTATCATGGACAAGAGGAGGGGGATGGTGTGAAGATACTGCATCGGATATTTTGGTGTTTCTACCCGTGTTTAAGAGCATTCAAACACTGCAAACTATTGGTACAAGTTGATGGCACATATCTATACGGTAAATACAAAGGAGCTTTTTTGGTTGCAGTGGCATAGGACGAAAATCAAAATATTATACCCATTTCTTTTGTCATCGTTGAGAGCGAGACCACTACTGTATGGGACTTTTTCTTGACTAATTTGCGGAAGCATGTTGTAACTCGAGATGGTGTGAGGCTGATTTCAGATTGCCATAAATCTATAAGGGCAGCAATTTCTCATAGTAACGGTGTGTGGTCACCTCTAAGAGCATGGCAAATGTTTTGCATCAGGCACATTGCGTCCAACTTCTTAAGGAGATTCAAGGCTCCACACTTGCATAAGCTTATTGTTAATAGAGGTATTTGCAGTTTGATTTAATTTCATATTTGGTTAAATTGAACATGTTTTTACAAATATTGTATTGCACATTTTGTAGGCTATTCCAAGACTCAAGAGGAGTACAACGTGCATCACCAAAGGCTACGCAAGAGAAGTGAGGCATAAACTTAGTAATGTGATGACATTGGACATCAGAAATAGGTATTGGCATTTGACGATGGTCATCGATGGGGACACATGATGACCAACTTGGTGGAATGTATAAATTCAGTGTTGAAGGGTGCACGAAACCTCTAGTGACAACATTATTAAGGTCAATTTTTTATTGATTAAATTGGTTTTTTACCCGGAAGAACGCTAATGCTCATGAGCATAGGCATGCAGGATTTATGTTCTCAAAATTTGTCACTACTCAGTTGGAAGCAAATATGCAGTGGATGGGAAGCATAACGGTAACCAGATTTGACTAACATAATGAGGTCTTCGAGGTATATGGCATTACTAATAGTGTCATATTCATGGTTAATCTCGTGTAGTAGGTTTGTTTGTATGGGCACTTCAAGTAGAGAGTTTGCCTTGTTACCATGTGTTTGCTTGTTGTGCAAACCAGCGTTTTGATTGGCAAGTATATGTCCACGATGTATACAAGATAGAAGAGCTTCACAAAGTTTATAGGGTTGAATTTTATTCCCTTGGGTAACCCAGAGATATGGCCTGCGTACGACGAACCACGAATGATCCCTAATCCATAACTAAAGTGAGTGGCAAAAAGATGACCCAAGTCAACCTATTACTTAAATGAGATGGACTCGCGGAAAATGCGTAGTCCTCAGATTTGTAGTCTTTGTGGAAGTCTAGGTCATAGCCATAGTTGATGCCCCAGCGTGCTGGTTCAAGCTTGGGCGATGTTGGTGGAAATGCATAGTATTTTTTTATGCACCTCCCAGTAGTCCTGCATTATTGAACCAATGTATTTTGTTTTTATTATATATGATGTGATATTGTGATGTGTGCAATTTGGTCTACATTTAGCAATTAGAAGTGAAATAAATAAACAAAGTTCTTAAGACATACGTACAAAAATTATATATGAAGTTCCACAACTCTTTTCTGCTACAAAGATGGCACTAAAATTATACAACTCTAACAATATAAAAGTAGTACTAAGGTGACAAATAGTAGTACAGAGCCTTCATTTCTTCCTGAGGCCATTGAAAACCATCTTTTCCCTTTCTTAAGCATCTTCACGAATGACGAGGGACTCAATTTGTCTAGTGGAGCTATGGATATCCAAAGATTATATGTGTCCCACAAGTGACACTGATGCATCGACGTATTACTCAATCGTTCTAACACTCCACACACTTTCTCCGATACTATCATCTTTATTAGGGGTCAACATGTATTCCTGCATATTATCCGCTGCACCCTCCTTAAATAAAGACGACGCTTCAGTATTCAGATCCAATAGAGGTGTGCTATAAACTCACCACGATTGTCACTAACACTCGTCACTGAATCAATAGATTTTCCACCTCCAGACTAATACAAAGTTGTGGGTACATGAGGGCTGGATAATACTAGAGTGGGTAATGGTGTGATACGAGGTTGTTGGTCCTGGACCTATGGCTATTATTGTTCTTGCAGTTGCATCTGTCCATAATAATCCCACCATTGCAACTGATCAGAATAATGCATCATATCCCTCCACTTGCTAGATAACATAATTGTCCACGACATGACGATCATCTACGAATGGGACATAACACTATTCCACATGTGACTGAGGTTGTTGAGGTGGGTTCTCGTACAACAGATGTATTTGTGGTGGGGTTGAGTGTTCTGGTTATGGTAAATACGGTTCATAACATAGAACATACAATGGTCTTGCTTCTAGTTATTGATAAGGTTCATCGAATGGAACATGTTGTGTCGGGTAGGCTGGCACACCTAGTGGTGGGGGATAGATAGGGAAGTCATGATGTGATAGTTATGGTCGTGGCAGGTACATAGGAAAGTCATGATGTGGCGGTGGTGGTGGAAGAGGCAGTTGTTCTACCTGTGGGTCTACTTGACTAGCTAGTAGAGACAGTCTAAGATGCAGCCATATGTTGCTTTATATCAATCATGGTAATCCTCAGTCGGATCAGGTTCATTATCCTTGGAAATTCCAATTATGTGGTCGTAGCGCTCACTCATCCACAAACACACCCAAAGTTTATGCTTGTACTTTTAGTTATTATTCTAGGGTCTGGTAGCCTTCTTATAGTGGGCATTTCTAAGGTTTTTTTTTTGCTTGGCTATGTGGAGGCTGTGGGAAATTAAATAGGCATCTAACTCAATTGGCTAGATGCTATTCAACACACTTGAAACAAATCAACGGACTTACTGTTCCACATACATGCAAGTGAGGGTCAAGCTCGTTAGGCAGAACGACTTCTGCGTATGGCTGCCAAATGAATTATACAAAATTATATTCATAAAATGACTTAGTAATGTTACGTTACAATAAAAGTGCACATGAAGAATTAAAATAATTCTATGTATGTACCCTGTTTGCAACATATCATCTAACTCCTGTCATATTTGTTCAATTGTTTTTTCTCTACAATACCTTTTTCATCGCCAATGACTCCATCTTGAAACATGTTAGTTAATCAGAATAAATTGTATCACTAACATTGATGCAGCCGCATCTTTAGTTTTTTTTCTTTAGAACTTCAGTCAATAAGCTAAAAAATTTTATTAGATAAGCAATTATTTCATGATTTAATAAGCATTATATTGAGTTAGTTTGAATTTCTGCAGGAGAAACTGAAGGAAAATTAGCAAAGATCAAAGATAAAGAAGAGGCAGCAGAAAGGTTGCTAGATTGAACATAAAGGTTGTTGGATTGAACAGAGGGCTTCTGGACCCAAACAGAGACTCCCTGATATGACAACCTATTGGCACATCCAACATGCCATTTCAACCTCTCCTCTAGTAGCTAAAAGCAAGCTCATGTTCAATCCAAGATAGGGCACATCCAACTTGCCCCTAGAAGGAGCAAGCTCATGTCCAACCCAAGAGTGGCACATCCAACATGCCACTAGTGAAGCTCCCAGGGAATTGCCTCAAAGCCATGTGTCCAATGTGAGGGAGAGCACATCCAACGTGCTATTTTAAGCTCCCTCCAATAGCTCACTCCTTACTTCACATCCAACGCACCAGCAGCCTCCTCACTTCACATCTAATGTGAGTCAATGCACATCCAACATACCAATTAGAAGCACCTCCAGTGCCTCATCTCCAAGGCTTTGTCTACATGCAAAAGAGCACGTCCAACGTGCTTGAAGTGCATCCAATGCATGGGCTTTCCACCCTCTAGGGCCTCTTTATTTTCTTCACCAATCTCTAAGCCTTTAAGCTTAAATGAAGGGGTGAAGATTAGGCACAAGGCCCATGTCATCTAGCATTGATTGAGGATCAATTCGAAAAGGATCTAATGCTTAACTTGAGAAGAAGAACATTAATTAGTGAGAATTGATTCTATTTTAATTTGATTCTATTTTGAATTTCGAATTTAGGTTTTAGGTTAACATATATAAGGATAGGAGCTACATATGGGAGTTTCTTCTTTGGCAGTTTTACAATTCATAATTCTAGGTTTTCTTTTGATCATGAGCAACTAATCTCCTCTATTAAGATTAGGAGCTCTGTTTATTACTATGGATTAATGTTCTTACTCTTTTATTCTTGATTCATGCATTGATGTTTTCTTAAGAATTTGGTTTTCATTCATTATTTTAAGGATTTGAGTTTATTGGGAAATAGTTTAAATTTAAATTGAATTCTATATGCATCTTGGAAAAGATTGTTTGATATAATTAAGCTTGAAAACCTCATCTCTCAATTCTAAAAGTTTTGAACTTGACTTAATAAGTGACATTGAATCAATTAGGTTTAAATATTAAGAATTGTGTGGCTTATGAATCAGTATGTGTGCTTAATCTCTTATCATAATTAATTGAACAAGGAATTGACAATTAGTTAAGTTAAGAAAAACTGGATTACCAAGGGATTGATGTTTGGTTAATTAGGGTTTGCCGTAAGATAAATCTTTTCATGATCAAGATAGATAGTGAAAGGCATTCTTCTTAAAGTTTTAAACATCTCCGCATCCCATCCATACTATTTTCTCAACAATTTATAAATTGTTTTTATTTAATATTCTACTTTTGCTATTTGATCTTACTGAAACCCTAAGTTACAATTGTCTAGTTAGAACAATCGATTAACCATTGTGTGCTCAGTCTATTAATCCCCGTGAGAACGATAACCTACTCGCGTTGTATTACTTGATACGATTCGGTGCACTTGCCAAGTTATGGTTTTGCAAAATTCCACATCAAACATATGGATCAAAGGTAAATATAACAAATAATTGCTAATTCCTTTGAGCTAATGGAAAGCCGGTAGGTGCAAGCATGTCTTGAGGAACGGTTGCTAGCCACGGCATGCGCTCCCATGCCCAAACATACAACAGCATTAGGGGGCCATCACAATCCTTAGTAATGTATCGTGATGCTCGGCATAAAACCTATGCATATGCATTAAACATGCTGAACCCCAACTATAGTTCTTGATTGTAGATAGATAACGAAGGAGTGGCAGGTACTTCGAGTTAACTATAGCCGTCGACTTGTCAGGAAACAATAGTGTGTCGAGCAAGTAAACAATATGACAACGGACATAGGTCTCAATGGATGTCAGGTGTCCAATCATTGTATGTCTCTACACTGGCGAACCCATGCTAGCTTAATCGCGCCTGATGCATGATTGTCCAGTCACTGCTCCCTCCCTAAAACTGCCAAACACTGACTTGCCAAGAAAGTAGCATACCGGTTTGTTTTGCTTGTAACGACTTTTTCATTAATTGAGAGACCGAAGATATGTACCACATTTTCAAAGGTCACAGTGCATTTACCAATAGAAAAGTGAAAGGTGTGCATCTTCAAATGTTACCTTTCCACTAAGGTCGTAAGCAGTGGAGGATGTCTTTTTATTTTGACAACTCTCGATACATGCAAGAAACCAATAACTCCTAGCGCTTTCGTTGCTACATCGTTGTATGCCACCAGTGAATTGAGTTTTCAGAACAATAAATTTTTCATTTCGTGTCAAAGAAAAAATAACAATGATTAATTTATTTAATTCGAAAAGTTGTCATTGAAAAATAACAATGTTATATTAAAAATGTTACTCTTTATCAAAATATTTTTTATTTTCATAGTGTAATAACAATGTTAAATTAAAATTAGCATGGAATTTTGTTAGTCAAAATTAATTTAGGTAACTAAATAAACCAAAATAAAAACTAATTTCAAAAATTTATATTGTTTTAAAACAAAATATTATTCATTACACCAAATCAACCTTTCCTTTAATATTTTAAAAGACAAAATATAATAACTAACGAAAATTAACCTTTCTTCTGGTCTTTTATAATTAATTATTAACTAAACTTTTTTTGTGACTAATTATTAATAAACTAAATCTCATTATATAATACTAACGCAATCTTTTATTATCATTTCTTATAACCTTAATAATAATTTTTTATTAACAAAATAGGATCCTCTATAATACACAGTGAATTATAAAATACAGATGTTAGTTGATATTGAGTTATAGATATTTCATTTTATTCACAAACAGACTAATACGTGTAAATTATGTTGCTTGAGAGATGTATAAAAAAGCTGATAATGTCTATCAAGAGTAGTTGGCATAAAGATGTAGATATTCCATTTTATTCACAAACAGATTGATGCGTGAAAATCATGTTGCTTGAGAGACGTAGGAAAAAACTGATAATGTTGGTACACGAAATCGTGATACATAACTTCGTGCAGCTGACCAGCAAGTACACTGGATCGTCCAAGTAATACCTTACATGAGTAAGGGTCGATCCCACGGAGATTGTCGGTTTGAAGCAAGCTATGGTCATCATCTTGTAAATCTCAGTCAGGCAGATTCAAATAGTTATGGGGTTTTGATAATTAAAAGAACGAAATAGAACATAAAATAGGATAGAAATTGTTCATACCCTGGGTCGAGTTGACCGACCCGGGATGTTTAGCGACAAGGCGACTGACCTCTTCAGGTCAGACTATCCGACCTCTTCTCAAAAGAGCTCGGCCAAATCGATAGGAAAGCCCAAATAGAGGAACACGACCCAAATCCAGAGGCAATCCCAGCCTACAGAGATAAAGGCGGTTCCGTTGAAGATAAGCTGACCTCACCTAAAGATAAGATAAGATAAGATAACTAACTTATCTTATCTAGAAGGGTCACTTCTCACCATTATAAATACACTGGAGCACCCAGGTATAACTCATACTCTGATTCTACTCAATACCTGCTTAATACCCTTGCTAACTTAAGCATCGGAGTCCCTTGCAGGTACCCCCCACCCTCCGGGGACAAAGGAATCAGCACCACCACCAAGTCCAACAAGTCGGACACAACAGCTCCGGCCGTCTCCCACCAGCCGGACACGTTAGCACCGACCAGTACAGAAGATCTCATCCGAGATCGACCTCCAGTTTCAGGTAACCCTCGGAACGTTGGCGCCGTTGCCGGGGAACCTGGAAGTCATCCAATCACCATGGCGGACGACCATGACAACGACCACGATTCAGGTCTGGAGGATCGGACACCGCATAAAAACACGGATGTCACGCTACAAAACACTCCCGAAACCAACAAAGACAAAGACTCACCAAATTCAGGGGCAATAGAAGCGCTCCTGGATCGCCTAAAACAACTGGAAAAAGAAACCCAACAATAACGGAAAATTGGAAAAGATCTCCAAAGAGAAGTACGGCGACGTCGGAAGTTGGAAGAAAAACTACAACAATCGGAAGCCGATCTCAAATCAAAAGCCCCGCGGGCTAATCTCGAGGAAAATTCACGCAAAGAGCAAGACCCGTTCACCAGGGAAATCATGAAAACCAAAATTCCAAAAGACTTCAAACTCCCGGATATGACCCTGTATGATGGCACCACGGATCCCAACCA
>NC_029772.3:23310641-23314579 GCF_000817695.3 Arachis duranensis | reverse complement strand
CCCGGAAAAAACAACCAATATCGGCACAATCCTAAGAGGAGATTTAAAAGAATTACTAATACAATTCTTGCGAGATAACGTCGATCTCTTCGCATGGAAAGCCGCAGACATCCAGGCATAGACCCTAAGCTAATGTGTCATAAGTTGGCAGTTTATCCAGGATCTCGACCGGTGCAACAGAGACGAAGAAAACTTGGGTCAGAGCGATCCCAAGCTGTGAACGAGCAAGTACAGGCACTACTGGAAGCCGGATTCATAAGAGAAGTCAAATACCCGCTATGGCTAGCCAACGTTGTCTTGGTGAAAAAATCAAATGGGAAGTGGCGAATATGCACCGATTACACCGATCTCAACAAGGCTTGTCCAAAAGATCCATACCCACTCCCAAGTATTGACACTTTAGTAGATGCTTCCTCCGGATACAAATATCTTTCATTTATGGACGCATACTCGGGATACAATCAAATCCCCATGTATCCACCAGATCAAGAAAAGACCTCGTTCCTAACACCAAAAGCAAACTACTGCTACATCGTAATGCCTTTCGGTCTTAAGAACGCAGGAGCTACTTATCAAAGGCTAATGAATAAAGTCTTCTCAGATCACATCGAAAAAATTATGGAAGTTTATGTGGACGACATGTTGATAAAGACACAAAGTGAAGATACATTATTATCCGACCTGACTCAAGTGTTTTACACTATACGAAAGCACAACATGCGGCTCAATCCTGCAAAATGCACCTTCGCAGTAGAAGCAGGCAAATTCTTAGGCTTCATGCTCACACAAAGGGGAATTGAAGCAAATCCAGACAAATGCCAAGCCATACTCAACATGAAGAGCCCAACCTGTGTCAAAGAAGTACAACAACTCAATGGGAGGTTGGCTGCCCTATCCCAATTCTTAGCAGGAGCTGCAATAAGATCTCTCCCCTTCTATGCTACTTTAAGAAAGGGAAAACAGTTCGAATGGACGACAGAATGTGAGCAAGCCTTCCAAGACTTCAAGGAATTCTTAGGACGGCCACCTATCCTATCTCGACCACGAGAAGGAGAACCGCTCATATTATATCTCGTAGTAGGGAGCCGGGCAATAGTCTCAGCACTAGTCAGAGAAGACGAACATGGGCAACAACCCGTCTACTTCATTAGCAAAGCGCTATAGGGATCCGAGCTGAACTACCAGAAAATAGAAAAATTTGCCTATACCCTGATTCTAACATCTCGACGACTCCACCCGTACTTTCAGGCTCACACCATTAAGGTTCGAACTAACCAGCCCATAAAAGGAATATTACAGAAAACAGATCTGGCAGGCAGAATTCTACAATGGGCAGTCGAGTTGTCAGAGTTTGACCTCCAATATGAAGCTCGGACGGCCATCAAATCACAGTATCTGGCCGACTTTATCGCAGAATTCACAGATGCCCTAGAAATCCCCACAGAATGGAATCTTTACGTGGACAGTTCTTCAAATAAAACTGGAAGTGGCGCAGGCGTAATAATAGAAAGCGACCAAGAAACCCAAGTTGAGCTCTCCCTCAAATTTGGGTTCCCGACCTCAAATAACCAGGCAGAATATGAAGCATTATTAGCTGGTTTGAAGCTGGCTAAAGAGGTCGGAGCTCAAAAACTCAACATTTACAGTGATTCACAAGTGGTCACATCATAAATAACAGGGAGATACCAAGCCAAAGATCCTACCATGAAAAAATATTTGGATAAAACCAAGGAACAGCTCGGATAAATCGGGGAGTATAAAATCTGCCACATACCCCGCGAACAAAATGCCCGAGTTGATGTACTCTCAAAACTAGCTAGCACCAAACCAGGGGGCAACAATAGGAGCCTCATCCAGGAAATGTTGCAAAACCCGTCAATCTCGGAAGAAGAAAAATTCCTGACTATAACAAGCCAGGACCAAGGATGGATAACCCCCATAATTAACTACCTCAAAACAGGAACGCTCCCCACAGAAAAAAAAGGAGGCAAAGAGGTTAAAAAGGGAGGCACAGTACTACACCATCATAAACAACATCCTGTACAAAAGAGGAATCTCAACACCTTTACTAAAATGCGTGCCAACCTCCAACACAAGGGAAGTGCTAGAAGAAATACACGGCGGTATTTGTGGCAATCATTTCGGAGCACGAGCTCTCACCAAAAAAGTACTCCGGGCGGGATTTTATTGGCCAACTCTACAGAAATAAGCTACAGAATTTGTAAAGACATGTCCACCATGTCAGAAACATGCCAACTTTCACATCGCCCCACCAGAAGAGTTCATTAGCATGACCTCGCCTTGGCCCTTTGCAAAATGGGGACTCGATCTTCTCGGCCCCTTCCCACAGGGATCAGGACAAGTTAAATTCTTCATAGTAGGAGTAGATTACTTTACAAAGTGGATCGAGGCAGAGCCCCTAGCCAATGCCACCGCTTAGAGAAGCCAGAAATTCTTATATAGAAATATTGTCACAAGGTTCGGGGTTCCATATTCTATAACCACAGACAATGGCACCCAATTCACAGACGCAGGCTTCAGAAAATTAGTAGCCGACTTGAATATAAAGCACCAGTACACCTCTGTCGAATATCCACAAGCCAATGGACAGGTCGAAGCCGCCAACAAAGTCATATTGGCAGGGTTAAAATGAAGACTGCAAGATGCAAAGGGAGCCTGGGCAGAGGAGCTTCCAAAGGTTCTATGGGCATATCGAACGACGCCATATTCGACCACAAAGGAATTCCCTTTCCGATTAGCATACGGAATGGAGGTAATAATTCCGGTAGAAATTGAAGAAGGATCACATAGAGTAGTCCATTATAATGAGGGAGCAAACTCCCAACTTCAGAGGGAAGAACTCGACCTACTACCTGAAATCCAGGAAAGTGCTCGGATTAGAGAAGAAGCTCTAAAACGTCGAATGGCTTCCATATATAATCAAAGGGTAGTACCAAGAAGTTTCGCTGAGAACGATCTCATCTTAATCCGAAACGACATTGGAACAACCCGGCCCGGAGAAGGAAAGCTGGCAGCAAACTGGAAAGGACCCTACCGAGTCATAGAAGTACTTGGGAAGGGCTACTACCAACTGTCCGAACTCGATGGATGAGAGCTTCCCAGATCATGGCACGCCTGCAACCTAAGAAGGTACTACAGCTAGAAAAGGCAACGGATCTCACTAGTGGATGTGCTCTTTTTCCTGAAAAGATTTTTTAATGAGGCATCATGTTGAGATCTACGTCATGCCCGACTTAAAGGGATAAGAAAATTCCCACATGTATATATTTGCATTTTTTTTCTTTGAATAAAGTCTATTTAGATATTTGGTAGCGCGAAATTGTGAACAATACTTTTCACAACTCTCATAATCCCCGGTCATGAACCCCAAAACTTGGTGTTCAATACCATGGCATTACACAACTTTGCACAACTAACCAGCAAGTGCACTGGGTCGTCCAAGTAATAAACCTTACGCGAGTAAGGGTCGATCCCACGGAGATTGTTAGTATGAAGCAAGCTATGGTCATCTTGTAAATCTTAGTCAGGCAAACTCAATTGGATATGGTGATGAACGAAATAAACATAAAGGTAAAGATAGAGGTACTTATGTATTTCATTGGTAGGAACTTCAGATAAGCGCATGAAGATGCCTTCCCTTCCATCTCTCTGCTTTCCTACTGTCTTCATCCAATCCTTCTTACTCCATTCCATGGCAAGCTTATGTAGGGTTTCACCGTTGTCAGTGGCTACCTCCCATCCTCTCAGTGAAAATGTTCCTATGCTCTGTCACTAACGCCCCGCCTGCTAGGAGTTTGAAGCACGTCACAGTCATTCAATCATTGAATCCTACTCAGAATACCACAGACAAGGTTAGACCTTCCGGATTCTCTTGAATGCCGCCATCAGTTCTAGCCTATACCACGAAGACTCTGATT
>NC_029772.3:23304204-23304966 GCF_000817695.3 Arachis duranensis | reverse complement strand
AACTGATGAGGATCTTCCAATGGAAGTCCATGGAACTTGCAATTCTGTTGCATTAGAGAAACTAATTGAGGCTTAAGCTCAAAGTTGTTTGCTCCAATGGCAGGGATAGAGATGCTTCTCCCATAGAAATCGGGAGTAGGTGCAGTGAAGTCACCCAGCACCTTCCTTGCATTGTTGGCATTGTTGTTGTTTTCGGCTGCCATAGGTTCTTCTTCTTTGAAGAATTCGGTCAGGTCCTCTAAAGAGAGTTGTGCTTTGGCTTCTCTTAGCTTTCTCTTCAAGGTCCTTTCAGGTTCAGGGTCAGCCTCAACAAGAATGTTTTTGTCTTTGCTCCTGCTCATAAGAAAGAGAATGGAACAAGAAAATGTGGAATCCTCTATGTCACAGTATAGAGATTCCTTTAGGTGTCAGAGGAAAAAAAAAAGTAGAAGACAGAAGTAGAAAATTCGAATTTATCAAAGAGGATGGAGTTCGAATTTTGCATTAAGGTATAGTGTTAGTCCATAAATAGAAGGATATGAGAAGAAGGGAAGTGATTTTCAAAAATTAAGTAAAATATTTTGAAAACATTTTGAAAAACCTTAATTGATTTTCGAAAATCAAGGGTGGAAAAGAAGTCAAGTGATTTTTGAAAAAGATTTTGAAATTAGAAATCAAAAAGATTTGATTGAAAACTATTTTGAAAAAGATGTGGTTAAGAAGATATGATTGGTTTTTTAAAGATGTGATTGAGAAGATATGATTTGAAAAACATTTTAAAAA
>NC_029772.3:23261755-23301605 GCF_000817695.3 Arachis duranensis | reverse complement strand
AAGGTCTAGGCATGGCCGAATGGCCAGCCTCCCAATGATCTAAGATAGCATAAAAATGAAGATAGCTACCAAAGTCCTCTTAAGATCTAAAGTGATCAAAAGATCTCCATACAATAGCAAAAGGTCCTACTTATAAGAACTAGTAGCCTAAGGTGTACAGAAATGAGTAAATGACATAAAAATCCTCTTCCGGGCCCACTTGGTGTGTGCTTGGGCTGAGCAATGAAGCATTTTCGTGTAGAGACTCCTCTTGGAGTTAAACGCTAGCATTTAGGGCAAAGTATGGACTATCATATATTGCTGGAAAGCCCAGGATGTCTACTTTCCAACGCCGTTGAGAGCGCGCCAATTGGGCTTCTGTAGCTCCAGAAAATCCGCTTCGAGTGCAGGGAGGTCAGAATCCAACAGCATCTGCAGTCCTTTTTGGTCTCTGAATCAGATTTTTGCTCAGGTCCCTCAATTTCAGCCAGAAAATACCTGAAATCACAGAAAAACACACAAACTCATAGTAAAGTCCAGAAAAGTGAATTTTAACTAAAAACTAATAAAAATATACTAAAAACTAACTAGATCGTACCAAAAACATACTAAAAACAATGCCAAAAAGCGTACAAATTATCCGCTCATCAATATTCTACAAAGAATCCAAGACGCATTAATCTGAAGTATTCACCGTCCGATTATAAGGCGACAGGTCGGCAGAAAGTGAAAAACAATTTCACTGCGCGACCACGATAAAGATAAATAATCCGATAAAGGTGAAAACGCGATTCACCCAAAGGACGATCTAAAGATGCCAACCACTTTTTACAAATCGGCAAAGGTGAACACAGAATAATGTAAGAAGTTATCGAAAGTGATCTATAAAGAACCTGACGAGGTCTTACGAATCGCTAAAATAATAACTTAAGGACTGGTCGAACAAACCAAGTCAACCCAAGTTATAAGTAAACCCTGGAAAGAGGTCTGGCCAACCCTATTAAAGAGGATTACTTTAACTTAGAAGGGCCTGACTAACAAAGTCAGCCCAAAACAAAAACTTATACAAGTAGTCCCTGAAAGAGATCTGACAAAGATCCAAGAAAGAGGACTACCAAAAATAACTTAAAGGAGACCGACATAACAAAGTCGGACTCCTATCACTAAAAAGTTATACAAGTAGTCCCTGAAAGAGATCTGACAAAGATCCAAGAAAGAGGACTACAAAAAATAACTTAAAGGAGACCGACATAACCAAGTCGGACTTCTATCACTAAAAAGTTATACAAGTAGTCCCTGAAAGAGATCTAACAAAGATCCAAGAAAGAGGACTACAAAAAATAACTTAAAGGAGACTGACATAACCAAGTCAGACTCCTATCACTAAAAAGTTATACAAGTAGTCCCTGAAAGAGATCTGACAAAGATCCAAGAAAGAGGACTACAAAAAATAACTTAAAGGAGACCAACATAACCAAGTCGGACTCCTACCACTAAAAAGTTATCAAAGTAATCCCTAAAAGAGACCTGACAAAGGTCCAAGAAAGAGGATTACAAAAAAATAACTAAAAGGAGACCGACATAACCATGTCGGACTCCTACTACAAATAAAGTTATAAAGGTAATCCCCGAAAGAGACCTGACAAATGTCCAAGAAAGAGGATTACAGAAATAACTTAAAGGGGGACCAGCGCAAAAGAACCACCAAGAAACAAGTTGGACCCATAAGTCACAACCTCAAAGGATCCAAGCTACAAACAATAAAACAGAGCAATTCGAGGAGGTCGAGATGTAAGATTTCAAACAGTAGAAAACTGAAAAGATGCCAAGTCAAAAAACTACCTCTATTACTCCACAAAGTTATAAGGCCCCGTAAGGCCACCAAAACCTACCATGAAGGGATAGCGAGCTACCTTTTGTTTTTCAAAATAAAAGTTGCTAAACAAGTAACTAGTAAATATCAGCAATTAAACAAACAAAGTTTTAAAAGGCCCACAAGCCAGGCCAACTACATAAACATCTAGGAAGAGATCAGCAAGCATCAGGAGCCTTCTTGGCATCATCAGGACAAGGAGAAGGAGGACGAGTCTGAATAGGCACGGCATCTATAGTTCCATCCTCCCGGTTCAGAACCTGGCAATCTGAATCAGGTGCAACCGGAGGAACAGAAGAGGTCGACACTTTGGCAGAGGACACAGGAGGAGGATCAGCATCATCATCACCATCGTCATCAGGGACAATTCTGCCATCCCTGACAACATTGTCCAGGCTGAAAGGGGTGAGATCGGCCTCGGGAGCAATGACCCGAACTTGCTCCTTCAAGTTCTTGTAAGCAGCAGTCACGCTGCCAACGAGATGACCCTGGAGCTCAGAATAATCTTCCCGGGCATTATTCAACTCCTCCCTCAGGCGCATCACCTCCCGATAAGTCGTAACGTAACTCTCCTTATGCATCAAGGCTGTGTCCTCGGCCAACCTCAAAGAAGCCGCCAGTGAAAGGGAACTCGCCTTCTCATTCTCTAGATCCTTCTCCAACTTGGTCACCATTAATTCAAGCTCCTCCTTCAGCCCCTTCATCCGGTCAAACTCCTGCTTTGCCTCCTCCATGAATGCCTTGGTAGCATGGAGAGGAAGATTTTGAGCAGTCCGATATATAGCAACCGCCATAAACGCCATATGTATGTGATTTCGGGCCATAAATTCCAAATGATGAAGGATGGACACATCGTCCATTGAGATGGTACCATAGGGACCGATTTGCTGATCTATAAACTCAATGGCATTGAAATCAGGGGCATTGAGGTCAAAGGGCTCAGCTGTCTTTTGCTTCTTACTTGGAGGGGCAGCAGATGGAGCGCTAGAAGTAGGATGAGGATCCACCAAGCGGACTCGAGGTGTTGGGATCACCTTCTTCATCTCGGGGAAACTCGGCACTGATGGCTTCTCGCGCACTTGGGAGGACTCCTCCCCAGCCGCCTTGGCAGCAATATTTCTGGCACCAGTCGCCTTCTGTGCCCTCTTAAAAGCTTTCATAGATTCGTTATTCTTCATTGCCTTCGCAAATAAAATAGAAAGTTACGCTACAAGTTGGACAAGTCGAAAAGACAGCTACAAGCAACAACAGATAATAAAAGAAACACAAGATACCCAGTTCAGTTTGAAGAAGAGAAGGATTGGTTAGAAATTTCTTTGTGTCAAGATGGGGAGGTTGACCCCAGTGTTCTTCCAAAACAGTAACAAAGGCTCGCTCAGCCTCATCCAACATTTCCCAAGAATACCTGGAGACCCTCACGTCTTTTTGCCATTCCAAGGGAAAGGCAGGCTCATCATTTTCATCCAGAAAAAAGGGCCGAATTCCTTCAACAGTTTGGACCTTGAAAAAGTAGTTTTTAAAATCACGGAATGACTCGTCAAACATGGAAAAGACCTTCTTTCCCTGGGTAGAACGAAAGGAGACCCAAGCTGACTTCTTTTTCACCACTCCGGGCTTAGTCAAGACAAATAAGTAGAAAAAGAGAGATTGGGAAGCAGGAATACCAAAACCATTGCACAACAATTGGAAAATTTTTATGAAACCCTAGGAATTGGGGTGAAGTTGAGAGGGGGCAACATTACAAGACCATAACAGGTCGGTTTCAAATTGAGTAAAATGAAGGGTAATACCCAGCTGACCAAAGAAAAAATCATAAGCATAAAAGAAAGGACGACCATCAACAACCCGAGTTGAAAAGCAGACTCTCTCAAATCCTATGGCGCTTCCTCAGTTTTGTGCAAAACTCAGTATCTACAACAGAAACACACAACAAAACAAGGGAGTTCAACCAATCGGACATCCCCTCGGGAACTCTGGATGATATCTCTACAACGTTATTTCGGGAAGACATGAGGTCAACTAAATCCTACAAAAAGAAGAGAAGAATGGATTACTTAAAAACATACTGGACGAGGAGCAAAACATCTCGACAAACAGAAAGGGAAAACCCCAAGACTCAAGATAAGAAAGTCTGGGGGCATCCCTTGGAGGCAGTAAGCAGGCAAGGTTTTCAAGTTATTTCTACAGCCTACATCCCGGCACTCATCAAAAAGAAAATAAAATCCCGAAAGAATCAAAAGAAGCAAAAAACGCAAAAACACCACCCTTCTACAGTTTATCAGAAAAAGTATCACTCCTACAGTTTATCAGTGAAAAACACTACTGCTACAGTTTATCAGAACACCAAAAGGACTAAGAAAAAAACAGCAAAGGCGCAAAATTTTTTGAAATCAAGTAAAAAATCATCAACAAAATCACAGATAGAAATGGCGGCAACATGCAAAAAAAAGATTCAAGCAAACAAAGAAGAGATTCGCACCAAAAAAGGGGAAAAATCCAGAGCATGCAACAAGTCAAGCATGATAAAAACAGAAAGATCCAAACTTTCTCCAAAAATCAAAAGGAAAACTCCATCGCAAAGTCAAAAATAAATGAGGAAACACGAAATATGACTAACCTGGAGACGAAAGAAACTTCGAAGAAAAGAATGGAAGCGCAGAAACAAAGGCTGCCCAGAAAATTGCCAAGTGACGCCGCAACGCAAGAAAGCAGACGCACAAACGAAAGACAGAGAGCAGATGAGAGAAATAGAAAATGGGAGAGTAAAGGGAGAAGTTACGAAATGAAGAAGAAAAACCATTTTTGATCGAGAAAAATCAAAATAAAGCCAAGAGAGAATGGGGGCAATTAATGCCAATTAAATGCGGATGTTAAAACCGCTTGCGTTCCCAAAAAAGTGCTAATACAAAAGTGCGCGCTTTTAGAGGAAAACGTTCTACATTCAAGAATCTACAAAAGAAGAAATTGACAAAATGCTTGAACTCGGTTTCACTAAAAGAAGGACTGACGTCAAAAGACTCGACCTCAAACAAGAAAACCGAGCTCAAGCAGGGGCACTGTTCATACCCTGGGTCGAGCTGACCGACCCGGGATGTTTAGCGACAAGGCGACTGACCTCTTCAGGTCAGACTATCTGACCTCTTCTCAAAAGGGCTCGGCCAAATCGATAGGAAAGCCCAATAAAGGGCCCAAATAGAGGAACACGACCCAAATCCAGAGGCAATCCCAGCCTACAGAGATAAAGGTGATTCCGTTGAAGATAAGCTGACCTCACCTAAAGATAAGATAAGATAAGATAACTAACTTATCTTATCTAGAAAGGTCACTTCTCACCATTATAAATACACTGGAGCACCCAGGTATAACTCATACTCTGATTCTACTCAATACCTGCTTAATACCCTTGCTAACTTAAGCATCGGAGTCCCTTGCAGGTACCCGCACCCTCCGGGGTCAAAGGAATCAGCACCACCAACAAGTCGGACACAACAGCTCCGGCCGTCTCCCACCAGCCGGACACGTTAGCACCGACCAGTACAGAAGATCTCATCCGAGATCGACCTCCAGTTTCAAGTAACCCTCAGAACAGAAATACTTATGCAATTCGTTGGTGGAAATTTCAGATAAGCGTATGAAGATGCTTTGTTCCCTCTGAGCCTTTGCTTTCCTATTGCCTTCATCCAATCATTCATACTCCTTTCCATGGCAAGTTGTATGTAGGTGGATCACCGTTGTCAATGACTACCATCCATCCTCTCAGTGAAAATGGTCCTCTACGGTTTCCTGCATGGCTAATCAGCTGTCGGTTCTCGATCGTGTCGGAATAAGATCCATTGATCCTTTTGCGCACTGTCACTGCATCCCACAGTCACGAGTTTGAAGCGCGTCACAGTCATTCCATCCCAGATCCAACTCGGAATACTACAGATAAGGTTTAGACTTTCTGGATCTCAAGAATGCTACCCATTTGATTCTAGCTTATACCACAAAGACTCTAATTGCACGGAATGGAAGCTCTGTTGTCAGGAGAGGCAACCATGCGTTGTGGACCAGGAGGCCAAGAGATACATACTCAAGCTCTCGCCGATAGAACGGAGGTGGTTGTCAGGCACACGTTCACAGGGGAGGATGATGATGAGTGTCATGGATCATCACATCAATCAGGTTAAAGTATGAGTGAATATCTTAGAACAAGAATAAGCTTGAATTAAATAGAAAATAGTAGTAATTGCATTAATTCATGAGGAACAGCAGAGCTCCACACCTTAATCTATGATGTGTAGAAACTCCACCGTTGAAAATACATAAGAACAAGGTCTTCGGCCATGCCTCCCAATAACATGAAACAAACGAAACAGGGTTCGAAGACCTGATCCCAAGATCAAAGATGATCAAAATATTATCAAAGGATCATCAAAGGATCATAATACAATAGTAAAAGGTCCTATTTATAGAGAACTAGTAACCTAGGGTTTACAGAAATAAGTAAATGATGCAAAAATCCACTTTCGGGGCCCACTTGGTGTGTGCTTGGGCTGAGCATTGAAGCTTTCACGTGCATAGGCTTTTCTTGGAGTTAAACACTGGCTCTGGTGCCAGTTTGGACGTTTAACTCCAATTCTGGTGCCAGTTTGGGCGTTTTACGCCAGAATTTTTATGCTGACTTGGAACGCCAGTTTGGGCCATCAAATCTCGGGCAAAGTATGAACTATTATTCATTGCTGGAAAGCCCAAGATGTCTACTTTCCAACGCATTTAAGAGCGCTCCAATTGGGCTTCTATAGCTCCAGAAAGTCCATTTCAAGTGCAGGGAGGTCAGAATCCAATAGCATCTGCAGTCCTTTTTCAGCCTCTGAATAAGATTTTTGCTCAGGTCCGTCAATTTCAGCCAGAAAATACCTAAAATCACAGAAAAATACACAAAATCATAATAAAGTTTAGAAATATGATTTTTGTATAAAAACTAATGATTATATACTAAAACTAACTAAATAATACTAAACACTACCTAAAAATAATGCCAAAAAGCGTATAAAATATCCGCTCATCACAACACCAAACTTAAATTGTTGCTTGTCCCCAAGCAACTGAAAACAAAATAGAATAAAAAGAAGAGAATATACAATGAATCTCACAATATCAATGAAACTTAGTCCCAATTTGATGAGCGGGACTAGTAGCTTTTTGCTTCTGAACAGTTTTGGTATTTCACTTTATCCTTTGAAATTCAGAATGATTGACATCTATAGGAACTCAGAATTTTGGATAGTGTTATTGATTCTCCTAGTTCAGTATGTTGATTCTTGAACACAGCTACTTTATGAGTCTTGATCGTGACCCTAAGCACTTTGTCTTCCAGTATTACCACCGGATACATAAATAACACAGACACATAAATGGGTGAACCTTTTTAGATTGTGACTCAGCTTTGCTAAAGTCCCCAGTTATAGGTGTCCAGAGTTCTTAAGCATACTCTTTCTGCTTGGGATCACGACTTTAACCATTCAATCTCAAGCTTTTCACTTGGACCTTCATGACACAAGCACATAGCTAGGGACAGCTTGATTTAGCCGCTTAGGCTAGGATTTTATTCCTTTGGGCCCTCCTATCCATTAATGCTCAAAGCCTTGGATCCTCTTTACCCTTGCCTTTTGGTTTAAAGGGCTATTGGCTTTTTCTGCTTGCTTTTTCTTTTTCTTTCATTTTCTTTTTTTTTCGCCAATTTTTTTGCTACTTGTTTCCTTTTTCACTGCTTTTTCTTGCTTCAAGAATCAATTTCATAATTTTTCAAATTATCAATAACATTTCTCTTTGTTCATCATTCTTTCAAGAGCCAACAATTTTAATATTCATAAACTTCACTATCAAAAATATGTATTGTTCAAGCATTCATTCAGAAAACAAAAAGTATTGCCACCACATCAAAATAATTAAACTAATTTCAAGATGAAATTTGAAATTCAAGTACTTCTTGTTCTTTTGTAATTAGGCACATTTTTCATTTAAGAAAGGTGAAGGATTCATGGAATTATTCATAGCTTTAAGACATAGATACTAGACACTAATGATCATGTAATGAAGACACAAACATAGATAACACATAAAGCATAAAAATTGAAAAACAAAAAGATAAGAACAAGGAAATCAAAGAACGGGTCCAACTTAGTGATGGCGGCTAGTTTTTCCTCTTGAAGATCTAATAGAACGCCTGAGCTCCTCTATGTCTCTTCCTTGCCTTTGTTGCTATTCTTTCATGGCTATTTGATCCTCTCTAATTTCATGGAGAATAATGAAGTGTTCTTGGTGCTCCATCCTTAGTTGCTCCATGTTGGAACTCAAATCTCGCAAAGAGGTGTTAAGTTGCTCCCAATAGTTGTGTGGAAGAAAATGCATCCATTGAGGCATCTCAGGAATTTCTTGATGAGGAACTTCCTCATGCTCTTGTTGAGGTCTATGAGTGGGCTCTCTTATTTGCTCCATCCTCTTTTTAGTGATGGTCTTATCCTCTTCAATGAGGATGTCTTCCTCTATGACAATTCTAGCTAAACTGCATAGGTGACAAATGAGATGAGGGAAGGCTAACCTTGCCAAAGTGGAAGGTTTGTCAGCAACCTTGTATAGTTCTAGACGTATGATCTCATGAACTTCCACTTCCTCTCCAATCATGATACTATGGATCATGATAGCCCGATCCACACTTACTTCGGACCGGTTGCTAGTAGGAATAATAGAGTGTTGGATGAACTCTAGCCATCCTCTAGCCACGGGTTTAAGGTCATGCCTTCTCAATTGAACCGGCTTGCCTTTGGAGTCTCTTTTCCACTGAGCGCCTTCCACACATATGTCCATGAGGACTTGGTCTAACCTTTGATCAAAGTTGACCCTTCTAGTGTAGGGGCGTGCATCTCCTTGCATCATACGCAAGTTGAATGCCAACCTTACATTTTCTGAACTGAAATCTAAGTATTTTCCCCGAACCATTGTGAGCCAATTCTTTGGGTTCGGGTTCACACTTTGATCATGGTTCTTGGTGATCCATGCGTTAGCATAGAACTCTTGAACCATTAAGATTTTGATTTGTTGAATGGGTTGGTGAGAACTTCCCAACCTCTTCTTCGGATCTCATGTCGGATCTCCGGATACTCATTCCTTTTGAGCATAAAAGGGACCTCAAGGATCACCTTCTTCTTGGCCACAACTTCATACAAGTGGTCTTGATGGACCTTTGAGACGAATCTCTCCATCTCTCATGACTCAGAGGTGGAAGCTTTTGCCTTCCCTTTCCTCTTTCTAGAGGTTTCTCTGGCCTTAGGTGCCATAAATAGTTATAGAAAAAGAAAAAGCAACGCTTTTTCCACACCAAACTTAAAATGTTTGCTCATCCTCGAGCAAAAGAAGAAAGAAGGGACAGAGAAAAAAAAGAAATAGAGGATATGGAGAGGTGTGAGTGGTTCAGCCAAGAGGGGAAAGAAGTGTTTATGATGTGTGAAAATGAAGGAGGGATGAAGGGTTTATATAGGAGAGAGAGAGGGTAGGGTTCGTGTGTGAGGGTTGGGTTTGGGAGGGAAAGTTTTTGAATTTTGAAAGGTGGGATAGGTGGGGTTTTTGGGGAAGAGTGGGTGGATTATGAGTGGTAAAGAGGTGATGGGGAAGAGAGATGGAGGTGATTGGTGAGGGGTATTTAGGGAAGGTGGTATGGGGAGGTGTGAAGAAGAGAGAGAGTGAGTTGAGGTAGGTGGAGATCCTGTGGGATCCACAGATCCTGAAGTGTCAAAGATTTCTCATCTCTGCACCATTTTGGCGTGTAAATGCCCTCCTAGTGCCAATCCTAGCATTAAACGCCAGGTTGCTGCCCATTTCTGGCGTTTAACGCCAGCTTTTCTTCTCTTTTTGGCGTTGAACGCCAACTTGATGCCCTTTTCTGGCGTTAAACGCCAGTCTGGTACCCTTTTCTGGCATTAAACGCCCAGAATGGTGCCAGATTGGGCGTTTAACGCCCATTCTGCTACCCTTACTGGCGTTTAAACGCCAGTAAGCTCCTCCTCCAAGATGTGCTATTTTTAATACTATTTTTGAGTTTGCTTTGATTTTTATAGTTGTTTTTGTGACTCCACATCTAAAGAAAACATAAAATAACAATGGAAAATAGAAAATTATCATAAAATAAAAATTGGGTTGCCTCCCAATAAGCACTTCTTTAATGTCAATAGCTTGATAGTGAGCTCTCATGGAGCTTCACAGATATTCAGAGCATGGTTAGGGCCTCCCAACACCAAACTTAGAGTTTGAATGTGGGGGCTTTGGTTGACTCTGTATTGAGAGAAGCTTTTCATGCTTCTTCTCCATGTGTACAGAAGGAGATTCGTGAGCCTTAAACACAAGGTAGTCCTCATTCACTTGAAGGACCAACTCTCCTCTGTCAATATCAATCATAGCTTTTGCTGTGGCTAGGAAGGGTCTGCCAAGGATGATGGATTCATCCTCATCCTTCCCAGTGCCTAGGATTATGAAGTCAGCAGGGATGTAAATGTCTTCAACCTTTACCAAGACATCCTCTACAACCCATAAGCCTGTTTTCTTAAATTATCTGCCATCTCCAGTGAGATTCTTGCAGCTTGTACCTCAAAGATCCCTAGTTTCTCCATTACAGAGAGTGGCATGAGGTTTATGTCTGACCCTATGTCACACAGAACCTTCTCAAAGGTCATGGTGCCTATGGTGCAAGGTATTAAGAACCTTCCGGGATCCGGTTTCTTTTGAGGTATCTTCACCTGAGCCAAGGTGTTTAGTTCATTAATGAGCAATGGAAGTTCATCCTCCCAAGTCTCATTACCAAATAATTTGGCATTTAGCTTCATGATTGCTCTTAGATACTGAGCAATTTGCTCTTTAGTAGTAACTTCATCCTCTTCAGAGGAAGAATACTCATCAGAGCTCATGAATGGTAATAGGAAGTGTAGTGGAATCTCTATGGTCTCTAGATGAGCCTCAGATTCCTTTGGTTCCTCAGGAGAGAACTCCCTAGTGGTCAGTGGACGTTCCATGAGGTCTTCCTCACTAGGAATCACTGCCTCCTCACTCTCTCCAGGTTCGGCCATGTTGGTCATGGTTATGGCCTTGCACTCTCTTTTTGGATTCTCTTCTGTATTACTTGGGAGAGTTCTAGGAGGAGTTTTAGTAACTCTTTTGCTCAACTGACCCACTTGTGCCTCCAAATTTCTAATGGAGGATCTTGTTCCATTCATGAAACTTAGTATGGTCTTAGATAGATCAGAGACTATGGTTGCTAAGCCAGAACGACTCTGCTCAGAGTTCTCTGTCTGTTGCTGAGAAGATGATGGGAAAGGTTTGCTATTGCCAAACCTGTTTCTCCCACCATTATTGTTATTGAAGCCTTGTTGAGGCTTCTGTTGATCCTTCCATGAGAAATTTGGGTGATTCCTCCATGAAGAATTGTAGGTGTTTCCATAGGATTCTCCCATGTAATTTAGCTCTTCCATTGCAGGATTCTCAGGGTCATAAGCTTCTCGTTAAGAGGAGGCTTCTTTAGCATTGCTAGATGCAGCTTGCAATCTAGTCAGATTCTGAGAAATCATATTGACTTACTAAGTCAATATTTTGTTCTGAGCCAATATGGTATTCAGAGTATCAATCTCAAGAACTCCTTTCTTCTGAGTTGTCCCATTGTTCACAGGATTTCTTTCAGAAGTGTACATAAACTGGTTATTTGCAACCATTTCAATGAGTTCCTGGGCTTCTGTAGGCGTTTTCTTCAGATGAATAGATCCGCCTGCAGAATGGTCCAGTGACATCTTGGATAACTCAGACAGACCATCATAGAAGATACCTATGATGCTCCATTCTGAAAGCATGTCAGAAGGACACCTTCTAATCAATTGCTTGTATCTTTCCTAAACTTCATAGAGGGATTTACCTTCCTTCTGTTTGAAGGTTTGAACTTCCACTCTAAGCTTGCTCATCTTTTGAGGTGGAAAGAATTTAGCTAAGAAGGCATTGACCAGCTTTTCCTAAGAGTTCAGACTGTCTCTAGGTTGTGAGTTCAACTATATACTAGCTCTGTCTCTTATAGCAAAAGGGAAAAGCATGAGTCTGTAGACCTCGAGATCAACTCCATTGGTCTTAACAGTGTCACAAATTTGTAAAAATTTAGCCAAGAACTGACGAGGATCTTCCAATGGAAGTCCATGAAATTTGCAATTCTGTTGCATCAGAGAAACTAATTGAGGCTTAAGCTCAAAGTTGTTTGCTCCAATGGCAGGAATAGAGATGCTTCTCCCATAGAAGTCGGGAGTTGGTGTAGTAAAGTCACCAATCACCTTCCTTGCATTGTTGGCATTGTTGTTATTTTCGGCTGCCATGTCTTCTTCTTTTTCGAAGATTTCTGTCAGGTCCTCCCAGAGAGTTGTGCTTTACCTTCTCTTAGCTTCCTCTTCAGAGTCCTTTCAGGTTCAGGATCAGCTTCAACAAGAATGTCTTTATCTTTGTTCCTACTCATATAAAAGAGAAGAAAAAAAAGAAAGTATGGAATCTTCTATGTCACAGTATAGAGATTCCTTGATGTGTCAGAGGAAAGGAAGAATATAAGGATGAGGTAGATAAAGAAGAATTCAAACATATAAAGAGTGGAGATGGTTCAAATTATTAAGAGCGGAGGAGTGTTAGTGTTTAAATAGAAAGAGATGAGAGAGAGAGAGAGAGAGAGAGAGAGAGTTTTCGAAAATTAAAAAGATTTTCGAAAAAGTGGTTAGTGATTTTCAAAAATTAGAAAGAGAGATAAGTAGTTAGGTGGTTTTAAAAAAGATAAGAAATAGTAATTAGTTGAAAAAGATTTGAAAATCAATTTTGAAAAGATAAGAAGTTAGAAAAGATTTTTGAAATCAAAATTTAAAAAGATATGATTTAAAAAGATATGATTGAAAAGATATGATTGAAGAAAATTTGGTTTTTAAAAAGATATGATTGAAAAGATATGGTTGAAAAAGATTTGATTTTTAAAATTATGACTTGACTAACAAGAAATTAAAAGATATTATTCTAAAATTCAAATATTGACCCTTTCTTAACAAGAAAGTAACAAACTTGAAATTTTTGAATCACAACATTAATTGTTACCAAGGATTTTCAAAAATATTAAAAGAAAAAGAAAAAAGATTTGATTTTGAAAAAGATATGATTGATAAGAGAAGATATGAAAAAGATAAGATTTTGAAAAATTAGTTTTAAAACTTGAAAAATTGAAAAAGATTTGAATTGAAAACAAAACTACCTCCTTGATGCTATCCTAGCGTTAAACGCCCAGAATGGTATCCATTCTGGCGTTTAACGCCCACTTGTCTACCTTTTTTGGCGTTAAACGCCCAGCCAGGTACCCTGACTGGCGTTTAAACGCCATAATTCCTTCTTCACTGGGCGTTTTGAATGTCCAACTTTTTCTCTGTGATTCTTTTGTTGTATGTTCTGATTCTTCAATTCTCTGTATTATTGACTTGAAAAAGACATAAACTTTTTTTGAAAATTTTTAAGAAAATAAAAACATGCAAGACACCAAACTTAGAAATTTTCATACTAGAGACACTAACAATTTGAGAATGCATATGAAAAATAACAAAAGACACAAAACAGGAGAATTTAAATATCAGAACAAGGAAGATCATCAAGAACAACTTGAAGATCAATGAAGAATACAATGCATGAGTTTTCCAAAAATGCATGCAATTGACACCAAACTTAAAAATTGACGCTAGACTCAAACAAGAAGCACAAAATATTTTTGATTTTATGATTTTAAAATTTTTTTGTAATTTTTCGAATTTTTTTTGAAAAAAAATAAGAAACTCAAAATTTTTAATAAGAATTCTAGGAATCATGCAATGTTAGTCTAAGGCTTCAGTCTAAAAAGATTAGACATGGTCAGCCAAGCTTCAGCAAGATATTGCATACAACAGCCAAATTGATGGGAATCAACTAGCTCCTGTGATGATAAAAGCATCATCTGAAACTCTAGAATTCATTCTTAAAAATTCTGAAGAAGAAAATAAAAAGAAAAAATACCTAATCTAAGCAACAAGATGAACCGTCAGTTGTCCAAACTCGAACAATCCCCGGCAACGGCGCCAAAAACTTGGTACACGAAATCGTGATACACAACTTCGTGCAGTTGACCAGCAAGTGCACTAGGTCGTCCAAGTAATACCTTACGTGAGTAAGGGTCAATCCCACGGAGATTGTCGGCTTGAAGCAAGCTATGGTCATCTTGTAAATCTCAGTCAGGCGGATTCAAATGGTTATCGGGTTTTGATAATTAAAAGAACGAAATAGAACATAAAATAGGATAGAAATACTTATGCAATTCATTGGTGAGAATTTCAGATAAGCGTATGAAGATGCTTTGTTCCCTCTGAGCCTCTGCTTTCCTATTGCCTTCATCCAATCATTCATACTCCTTTCCATGGCAAGCTGTATGTAGGTGGATCACTGTTGTCAATGGCTACCATCTATCCTCTCAGTGAAAATGGTCCTCTACGGTTTCCCGCATGGCTAATCAGTTGTCGGTTCTCAATCATATCGGAATAAGATCCATTGATCCTTTAGCGCACTGTCACTACACCCCACAGTCGTGAGTTTGAAGCGTGTCACAGTCATTCCATCCCAGATCCTACTCGGAATACCACAGATAAGGTTTAGACTTTCCGGATCTCAAGAATGCTACCCATTTGATTCTAGCTTATACCACGAAGACTCTGATTGCACGGAATGAAAGCTCTATTGTCAGGAGAGGCAACCATGTGTCGTGGACCAGGAGGCCAAGAGATACACACTCAAGCTCTTGCAGATATAACAGAGGTGGTTGGCAGGCACACGTTCATAGGGGAGGATGATGATGAGTGTCACGGATCATCACATCCATCAGGTTGAAGTACGAGTGAATATCTTAGAACAAGAATAAGCTTGAATTGAATAGAAAACAGTAGTAATTGCATTAATTCATGAGGAACAGCAGAGCTCTACACCTTAATCTATGATGTGTAGAAACTCCACCGTTGAAAATACATAAGAACAAGGTCCTCCCAATAACATGAAACAAACGAAACAGGGTTCAAAGACCTGATTCCAAGATCAAAAATGATCAAAAGATGATCAAAGGATCATCAAAGGATCATAATACAATAGTAAAAGGTCCTATTTATAGAGAACTAGAAACCTAGGATTTACAGAAATAAGTAAATAATATATAAATCCACTTCCGGGGCCCACTTGGTGTATGCTTGGGCTAAGCATTGAAGCTTTCACGTGCATAAGCTTTTCTTGGAATTAAACGCCAGCTCTGGTGCCAGTTTGGGTGTTTTACGCCAGAATTTTTATGCTGACTTGGAACGCCAGTTTGGGCCATCAAATCTCGAGCAAAGTATAAACTATTATATATTGCTGAAAAGCCCAAGATGTCTATTTTCCAAAGCTATTGAGACCGCTCCAATTGGGCTTCTATATCTCCAGAAAATCTATTTCGAGTGCAAGGAGATCAGAATCTAACAACATCTGCAGTCCTTTTTCAGCCTCTGAATCAAATTTTTGCTCAGGTCCCTCAATTTCAGCCAGAAAATACATGAAATCACAGAAAAACACACAAACTCATAGTAAAGTCCAGAAATTTGATTTTTGTATAAAAACTAATGATTATATACTAAAAACTAACTAAATCATACTAAAAACTTCCTAAAAACAATGCCAAAAAGCATATAAAATATCCGCTCATAAAATATCTATCAAAAATAGTTTCTACATGGTGCTTTCTTTGTACTCCAAAGGACCACAAATTAAAATATTAGTTAATCTGTATAATATGAATTTTAACCGTTATACGCACCAATACATACTCATAATAACTCACTATAATAATTATCACTAAGTGCACTACCTACTTCATATTGTTATATATCATTTATATAATATAAATTAAAGTATATAATTAAGAATGTTTCACATTTACATTATTTGCATAATATATTTAAACTAATGTGTATTAACAACATACATTAATTCCAAAATATTTATAAACACATATGTATTAACATTGTTAACAACATGGATATTATTTTTTAAATTCATATGCATTTTACATACTAACACCAAACATAGAAACAAAAAAAATTGCTAAAAAAAATATTAACACTTACATAATGAGGATTAGCAAGATATTCAATAGGTGATTGCTCTCATACCCCAATATTTGTGAGAGAATTCATACTCTATTTATATAGACCAATATAATATAGACAAGTGACATTATTAATCCCAATCAACTAAAAGCTAAATAATTTAAAAAAATTAAAATTTAAAGTATTTTAAAGGTATATTAAATATTATTTTTATACAAATACCAATATATATATACCATTAACCATACATAATTAACCATAGTTAAATATTATATTTTATTAATTAAAATTAATATAAAATAAATAAAAAAACACTCTTCCTTCTTTTCTCTTTCTGAGCACGCACCTTCACTCTCAAACAAAATATGCTCACACTTAAAGAGGAACATCCTCATTCTGCCATCATGCTGTTCACCGCCGTTCACTACCACTGTCATATCCCTTTCGTCTTTTACTCCTTCATTTATCTCCATCACCATCTCTCGTATCCTCTATCTCCGACCCCTGTTCTCATCCCCCTGTGTTCGACTCCTCTACCAGTGTCATTGCCTCTCGCCGTTGTTCGTCGTGGCCATTGCATTCTCCGTCATTGTGCGACAACACTCTATTTCTCCCTCTTGAGCTAGGGTACAGAGCCAACAGTGTTATTAGGTTAGGTTTTCATCCTTCAAAATATTCTCTGATATTAATAATATTTTCGTTACCAAATCAATTATTTTTGAAAAAAAAATCTTCTTGGCCTTCTTGTAATTTAGTTTAATGTGCAGGAGTGAAACTCAACTAGATCGATCGATATCAGCTACACCTACAACTAGTTCATTCCTAATGGCTAAGGAGAAGCAAGGACAAAAGATAACATGTTTGTGAAAAAAACAAAGGTTGAAGAGGTAATAAACTTGATTAAATGATATTGGGGATTGTAATACATAAAATTTTTTACAAGTACAATTACAATTTTTGGATACCATTGAAAGATTACTTTGGTATTTGATTAATCATTTAAGCATTTTGTGACCAAAACTAACACAATGAAATCTTTTTGAAAATATATTTCTATCTTTGCTAAGTTCATGTTGAGCTTATTATCATATAGGATAGAAAGTGATGATAGAAAGTGGCTCACCTTCTTTAATTTGATGGATAATTCACTAAGTTCATGTTTAATTCGTATCTTCATATATGATTTCATATAAATTAAAGGACTTTTTGTAACAACCCAATTTTTAATACGTCATGACCATACCGAAAACCAAGTGCTACCAACTCATTTTATGAAAACTTATCCAACAATTATTATTAAACATGTAATTGAGTTATCATGTCACGTGATCGATATGTATATTATTATAAATGAAAAAAAAACCCGATTGAATGATTGCGAAAATTTAAATAGACATAAACAAAAATATAACAATAAATAGAGCAATACACACAGGGTAAATATCATAATATACATCAAGTACACTATACATAAAGTGTTATAAAAAAGAAACTAGTTAGTGTACCACCTCAACACAACTTATGACTAAATACATACATACATATATAACACTCCGGGTTCTGGTCCATAAAGAAAACTCCTAATCTGGCACCCGAACTGGCCTAATAAAGCTATACAAATCCTAATCTCTCGATGGAGCTATCCAAAAGTGAAAGACTACAACAAAAATCTATGCTAAGCTGAAACGCTCCCAAAATATACTATCAACCTCAGATCTCGTCGCTATCAGAAGATGAAATCTCTATTACATTAGGGTACTCCTCAGGATCCTCATCATCATTGTCAGAAATCTCTATAACCTTTGAAATCTCTCTGATGTTGCTATGACTGCTTAGATCCATATGCACAGGCCCATCAGCAAACACAACTCCGTCCTATATACAGAAGGTCTAGACAACTCTCCAGTCTGTGCTCTAAACGAAGGTGATGAAACCAACTTCAGAGGAAGATCCCACTGATAAACCACTATTTTATGGTTTATTTTGTATTGAATTGGGTGGATTTTATCCATTATTCTCACACCTATGCATATGATTCGCATGTTTTATATTTTTCTTCCTAATTTTGTGCTATGATTGAAAACATGCTTCTTTGGCCTTAAACTTGCTAATTTTAATTCTCTCTTATTACCATTCGATGACGTGATATGTGTGTTCAGTATTTTCAGATTTTATACGGTAGGAACGGTTTAGAGGATGAAAAGGAAGCATGCAAAAGTGGAAGATACACAAGAAAGTGAAGATTTGAGAAGCTGATACCAACGTGCACGCATAGACGACGCGTGCGCGTGATCGCGCCATGCTCCAAGCGACGCGTACGCGTGACCTTGCGCATAGTTCAGTGACGCATACGCGTGACAAAGCGTCACGTGCTGCAGATATCAAAAAACACTAGGGGCGATTTCTGGGCTGCTTTAGACTCATTTTTAGGCCCGAAAATATTGATTAGAGACTACAGAGTGGAGCTGGAAGGGGAAATCAATCATTCATTATTCATTCACACAATCTTAGGTTTTAGATGTAGTTTTCTAGAGAGAGAGACTCTCTCTTCTCTCTAGATTTTAGGATTTTTTAGTCTTATTCCTTTTCAATTTTAGAATTCTACCTTGCTTTAATTTAGTTTTCTTCTACTCTTATTTGTTCTAGCACTTTAGCTATCTACTTCTCTTATTGATTCCTTTATTTTGCTAATTTAGTTTATGAACTCATGTGTTACTCTCAACTTTCATTAATGTAATTTATGTTTCACGTTTCTTATTATTCCATTGCCTTGTTATTGTTATTTCCTTGCTTTGGTTAGTCTTAGATTTTGCTTTGTCTTGTTAATTTTCTCTGTTTTTATTTTATACCTTCCAAGTGTTTGATAAAATGCTTGGTTGGATTTTAAACTAGATTTTTATATTCTTAACTTCGATTGATCAATTAGAGACTCTTGAATTATCAAAATTCTTTTGTTGATTGGTGATTGAAAATTGCTAGTTGGCTTAGGCTTCACTAAATCTAGTCTTTGACTAGGACTTGTGAACTTTAGTTGATTATGCTCACTTGACTTTTCTTCATTGTTAGAGGTTAACTAAGTGAAAGCAAAAGGCAATTACCATCACAATTGATTATGATAACGAGGATAGGAATTCCAATTCTCAATCCTTGTTAGGACTTTTTCTTAGTTGTTGTTTTATTTCCTTGTTATTTACATTACTTGTTCTTATCACAAAACCAAAAATATACTTTATCATAACCAATAATAAACACTTCCCTGCAATTCCTTGAGAGACGACCCGAGGTTTAAATATTTTGGTTAATTTTATTGGGTTTTCTTAAGTGACAAACAATTTAAATATTGATTGAGGTTTAATTGTCGGTTTAGAACTATACTTGCAACGCGATATTTTTAGTGAAAATCTTTACCGACATTTTTTCTCCATCACCCACTCAGATACAGGCTCAGGCATGTGCTGCTCAATTGGTTTTAGTGGGGGAGCAACATGGTCCTCGGGCTGTATAGGATGGGGAGTCTAGGTCCATCAAGAAACAGATGGTGTGGAGCGTCAGGGTGAAGCCAAAATAAAGAAAACTCGTAAGGGGCGTCAGGGTCAAAGAAAGGAGTGTCAATCGGATGCTAGAAGGGATGGTCACGTAACACATACCGTCGTACTCGTGACTCAGTGTCTACTATGTAGAAACTGTGGTGCACCGTGTCCTCGTATCTGTAGGAGTGGTCCAACTCATAGAAGATTACTCCCATTTCCATCTAAAGGGAGAAAAGAAGGGGGTAAGAACTAGAAAGTCCTTAGTAGGGTCGGGGTAGCTAGTTAGGTTCGTTTTATTAAGTACTCAGCTACAACAATAGTCAACAAACACAACCAAACATAATAACTAAAGAACATAGAAATCAAAGCACATACATAATCACAGAAAACATAATTCATAGAAAATATGCACAAACAATTATGATGCATGTCCATACCTAGTGCAAGTAATGAGCTCAATTGTCGATTTCTATCCGCTCTTAACGTAACCAAGCAACCTTTGTCTGAGTATGACTTTCCAGTTGGCATAACCTCTGTAAGCAATCTCTATCTTATATGTGCAACTCTCTCTTGTCAATATATACCGGACATAACCTCTGTAAGCAACCTTTGTCTTACAAGTGCAGCTCTCTCTGATTATTGTATGTCATGATAAACTTTTGTAAGGATACCACTTTACAAGTGCGACCATCACCCCAGACTGGCCGTTGTATCTCTGTAAAGCAAATCTCGGTGGACTCACTACCATATCTCTGCTCGTTTTCAGCAGGTAAACAATATCCCAACTCGTTCTCAGTGTCAAACAATATTTTTGCTCATTTTCTTTTCTTTTCTTCTCTTCAGTCTTTTACTTTATTGTTCTCAATATCTCAAATTATGTTCGCATTATTCTCTCTTCTTTTCATAATTGTCTTATAAAAAAAGATTCGTACGATTTTCAAGATAACTCTATATTTCTAATGCTTTTAGAGAGTCTTATTATTTCAGTTTTCTTTTCTTGTTTAATAATAATGGCTTACATAAAAATAAATAAATAAAATATATACTAATTAAATAGGTACATATATAAAAGTAATAAGAAGTATTAATATTTACTTTTTCTATTTTTGTTATACAAAAATTAGTTTTGTTAAAGCTTTATTCTTTAGACTTTTAGAAATTATACTTTGAACCTCAAGTCTTTAAATATTTTATTTTTAGTCTAATATTTTTATAAAATTAATAATTAAATCACACATATATTAATATTTATAAAAATAACCCATAATTTTTATAAAAAATCCGTTCATCTCTGAACTATTATTTTTTACTTAAAATACCCCTAAACTCATTTAATTTACAAAATTAACCTCAATTTTATCAAAATACAATGTCATTATCAAAATAATAATGTTATGTTAGTGACAAACACAACTATCAAAACTAAAATCCTTTCTTGTGATCTCTACAAAATATATATTTGATTTTTTAATCCATTTTCAAGCTTTACAATTATCAATTTCTCAAAGCTTTTAATTTAATCTGTCGGCCATTAAACCTCATCAATTCTTATCAGTAACTCTCACTACAATAGCCCCAAAAATCATCAAAATACCCCAGTAAGGCTGTCCTTTTATTGTCGAACTAATATCTCAAGCAAACAACAATAATGCCCCACAAATTCACCATAAACTTAATCAAACTCAAACAATAATCAATCAAACCAACATTCACTTATCACATTCACATTCAATCAGTGTAAAATTATCAAACCCTACCTCTCGCTCGCTGTCCTCACAACCGAAGTACCAGGAAAATTTTTTGACTGAGAAATCTGAGAAAAAAACATCAAAGATCGGCTACTCCACCTCTGGACTCACTTGGCCAAACATGGATGGAGGGACAGTAGCTTCACCGTCGACTTCTGCCAAAAAAAGTGATGTCAACGTGAAGAGTAGGAAGATATGAACGCTTTAATCGGATTAGATTTTTTATCGGAGTTGTGAAGCTCAAAAAATCGGACTCGAAAGGTTTGAGGTTTCACTGTTTCTTCTTTTCTCCCTCTCGGTTCTCCTTTCTTTCTTTTCTTCCTTAATGGCTCGGTGATGATGATTAATGATAGGTGATGATGATTTTGAGTGATTCTTGACACATAAGAGGGTTAAGTGTCATAATTTGGGGTGGTTCAAGTTATAAACGACTCGTTAAAATAAAAATAAACTACTGAAAAATCAAAACGTCGTTCAATTACGAGAGAAAAAAAAAGAACGTTACACTTTTCAGATTAATTGATGCTAGTATTTTTTGTATAAACTTTTAGAAATTTGATAATTACTTTTCAGGAGATAAATTCGTTGGAGAGACCAACAGATTAATTCTTGTTAAGCTTGTCAGCATTAGATCTTGAAGTCACCAAGAACAAGTATCGAGGTTAACTTTGTCAAGATAAATTTTCAAACTATTATCATTTAGAGTTTATTTGTGTATGCTTTTTTTTAATACATTTATTGTAAACAGAAAATTTGATTAAGAAAGATGTGATATTGAAGAATACAGTTCAAGAAAGGGAGTTTACCTCTTTTATTTTTTTGTAATTATGTTTTGTTTTGTTAGTTGATGATATACTATTTTATTGAGGCATTGACTATGATACACGTATGTAGTTTATTGATCTTTGGATAATAGGTATAGCCATACGGATTTATGCCTTGAATCATGGTTGAACGAAGCTAAGTTGAGTCTTTTCTATTTTTGTTTGAAATTTCTGAAATTGACATATCATAATGCCTAATTTATGGCTTTTCTATTTCGTCTAATATATGGAATTATAGATATGAAATTTATACATATTTTGTCTGATTTATGTCTTGAATTTGGTTTTTTGTGACTGGTTCCTTTACTATAGCATTAAAGAAATATTTGATTTCTTTATTACAAATCATTAAGTTTAAAATGTATTTAACTTTATTCAAATTTAATTTGCTTTTAAATTTGATTTTCATCAAGTAGTAAGTATTTGAAGTTATTCACTTTTGAAATTGATTAGTAACGTATTATTTACTTAATAAAAATATATCGCATAATCCCAATATTACTCCTTTGAAATTATTTTTTTTAAAAAGTATTCTAGAAACAGTTATATAATTTATATTTTGAAACTGATTAGTATCATATTTATTACTTATTGTCATAATCATTAATAATAATCACTAATGTATTAACATTTATTCTCACTATTCATATATCATGTACTAACCAATTAAATTATTAATAGGATATTTTTAAAGACGATAAAATAAATTAATGTATCTTTAAAGAGAAATAGTTAATTTTTTCGAATAAAATAGGTTATAAAAAAATTAATTATGAGTCAAAAAGACAGTGATTTCAATTGTGCTATGCCACTAAATATGCATGGATCATAATTTGAAAAGGATATGAGTAGATAAAAAAAATTTTAATATTTGCATGCTCATCTAAATCAAAAATAGAATAAATGAGACCATCATGAAATTGAATCTATACGCGTATTAATAAGCCATGAATTGAATAGAATTTGCTATGAATTGAATTGAATTGAATTCATTCATATGCATGAGTTCATAATGAAATTCACTACAAGAAAATAGAGTTATTTTGATACTTTATTTTTTAACATCATAATTAAATGTCAAAATTAATATATATTTTTGACAAATATCACAAATGTCAAATTTTCTATATTTTCTTAACGAAAAATTTGACCGTAGAAAATTACTCCTCAATTTTGACATTCATTTGTTTTCAATCTACTCTACTATTTTTTTCTTCTTTGGGCTCTGTTAATTTTGACATGCTCTCAGTTTAGGATTATACAACTCATTCTTTATCTTCAAAGTCTCAATTTATTCTTTAGTTTCAAGATCACATCTCATTCTTTGTTAAAATTTTTTGTTGAGAATATTTTATAGTCAATAAGTGTCAAAATAAATAGTATTTTTGACAATTAATAAGTATCACAGAAAATATGTTCTCAAAATTTTCTAACAAATTATTTTTGACAGCCAATATTTATCAAAATAAGATTTAAATTTTTTTCACAATCGCTTATATATTAAAAATACTATTTTTAACAAAACTTTTATTAACATATTTTCATAGTTAAAATAGTGTCAAATTTTATTTTTTTGACAAATTTTAATTTTCTTTTACACATTATAACCCTAAAAAATAATCTATATTATTGTAGTGATTGAAGCCAACACGTATTAACAAGACATGACTCATCAAAATTCAAGCTCAAATTAAGCATGCAATTTCCATTACAATATTATGTCGATATCTATAAGCTTCAGAACCTGGGTTTCTTTTAAAACAGAATGACAGAGAGGAGTATTGCAATACAACAAAAGAGAAATATTGTTCAAGCCTATCACCGATTAATTCAAAAAAAAATTTAATTTCAACTTATTAAAGACTTGCAAAATTTAAAAGTAAGAAAATTTATATCACAAACTCCAAAAAAAAAATTAAAAATAGATAAATAACGATCTCCACAATTCTATTACATTGTTCCAAAAAAATACTTATATTAAAAAAAATTACTTTTTAACTAAATTCTTATTTTCTTCTTCAATCTTTTTGTAGTTTTTTTTTGCAGCCTTCAAAATTATTTTTTATTTTGTATTATTTGATAACCAAATTAAGAGTAATGCGCATTTTTGTTTGTCATTAATCTAAAATTGATGTATAAAATAATAAGTAACAAGTCATGAATTTAAAACTAAATAATAATTATTTGATAATATGAAAGTGTGCTTAATGATAGAATAGTTGTCACTTCTATCACAATCATTCATCTAAATTGCTAGTTGCTACCAAAACTCCACAATCATTGCTATTTTAGTGTGTAAAAAGTAAAAAATCAAAGATAAAAAAGTATACAATATAATATTTTTTAAAAACAAATAAAGATAAGATTAAATCAATACAAGCTAATTTTTTGTTCTACTATTTTTATATGCTTTGGATCAGCGAATGAGAAATTTTAGGCTTAATAGTAGTCTCAAGATCTTAAAATGAGTCATCATGAAGCATCTCTTCAATATACATAACTTGTTAATTTGCTTAAGTTAAATTAGTATAAACACTACTCTTATAGAAAGCTTACATATGGAGGATAAATGTTAACATTACAAATATACATAATTACCAGCTTCCTAATATTAAAGGATTTGATCCTCTAAATTTTGGATTTCATTTGTGAGGGTAAAGTGTGATCTCTAACAATTTATTTTATAGGTGGGACTAAGAGAAAACATGAGAGAGAAAATATTTAAAGATGAGATATTACACTTTATCCTCTCAAGTGAAAATCCAAAATTTAGAGGATTCAAATTTAATATTAAATTTCTTTCTCTCCATCTTTTTAAGATTTGGCTTAGAGTCCAACCAAATTATTTGATGTTTGTGCATATCAAACACAACAAGATACCAATGAATATTTTTCTCATTAACATTTGGACAAATATCTAAGTATAAAATCAAGTTAAATAAATTTGAAAAAAAATAATATTAAATATTAAATTTATATTTAGTCCAAGTTGAAGTATTTTTACCTTACGAAGGATTTTTATATTTTTTATGAAAGATTTTTAATACTATACTATCAATTTAAAAGGAGGATATTTTTCTATAAGTACAAAGTTTCTAAACAAGAATAAAAATATACGTTAATAATATGTACCATAATATATAAAAATAAAACGAGTCAATTACATGCAATTAATAATCAATTACTTACAGAAAATATAATAGACATATACCAATATCTTGGGCATCTTAAATCTAACCTCTTCTCATTAATTAGCATATGAGCATGCACACACACAAAAAATTTAAATACAAGAAAAATCAGATTCAATTAGCTCATTTTTTTAGACAACAAAACTTAAAAATTGATATAATTATATTTATTATTATTTTTTTTAAAAGTAGATGATAATTAAGAAAAAAAACTTACATCTTCATCAATCCATCCTTTGGGAACAAACTGAGAAAACTATTTGTATTTGCATCAAATTTAAAACCTCTTGCTAAAATTTCATGTATGTATGATTTTTTTTAAAAGATGAAATTTAAATTATTCAAGTCTTATATATAAGGTTATAAAACACTAAAAAATGTAAATTATATATATAGTTGATATCATATTTATCTATTAATTTCATTTTCTTTCTCAAATCCAAATTTGTATGTGGCCACTTGGATGTCTGTTTCATCTAATTTTATTTCTAAACACAATTGGATGCCACTATAATTGAATCATTGCATAGAAATGATTTAATAAATTCTTATAACACTTGTAAGTTTTAGAACGCAAAAAAATTTAAAATTTTCATAAGATTCAATTAAATAAAATAAAAAATTTACAACTTACAAAGGGTGTTTCAATTCTAGAGCGGCAAAAATTTGATTTTGGCGGAGTGTTATAGTTGATGTAATATCTAGTTGGAGAGCCCTGACCCAATAAAGATTTTGAAATTTCAGTTGGTGACGATTTTGAAGAGTAAAGTTTTTTTTCAACTAAAACTGAACATTTGCCTAGTAATTCATTTTGATGCCCAACATTAGTCTTCTTGGCTATTTTGCTTGGTTCTATTATAGTATTTTTACCTACGAAAGACTTGAGTTTTCCAATAATAGCATCTGTTAGTGGTATGATGGAAATAGGGTCTACAAAGGGAGGAGGGTATGGAGGCATATGTATGTGAATCAAAGGGGTGTACATGGAGGTGAGGTCTAAGTAAATCCTAAAAAAGTAACATAAAAGTTTAGAAACATAAGGTGGAAGATGTAACACCCTACCACTCAAATCTTTACGCTTAAGTCGTAAATCAAAGGTGGTGAGGTATTACGACCTCTAAAAATTGAAAAATACATATATTGGTAGATTTAAAAGGAAGTTTAACTAGGAGCCTTGACGGAAAGCTTTAAAAAACAAAATAAAAGATCTCCTCACACTCGAATGGTTAAGAATAAAATGCGTAGATAATAGTGAAACATATATATATATAATCCAAAATATCAAAAGACAAAATATATCATATTCTCCAAGTCAACCTCTAGGAGGGACAAAATACCAATTTATGAAAAGTGGAGAACACACACACACACACACATAAACTAGATACACAAATAAAAGGCCCCCAAAACATATATCTTCGCTTCAAAGATTCTCCAACATGCTTAGTGAGGTGCCTCAAGTCCTGCATCTGAAAATCAATAGAATATGTATCGAATAAGAACCAGGGATTCTCAGTATGGTAAAAGTGCCCATATAGATAATACATAAGGTCCCAGAAAGGCAAAGGGATTCCAAAATCTACAACAATTCAAATCAAATTCCACTGTTCTCACTAAACCAAAAATAAGGTGATTATACCTAAGGATTCTAGTCTAACTCTTTGTCTTCTGTTTTCTGCAAACCTCCAAATCACTAAGTGGAACGACCCTTAACATCATCTCCACCAGCATGAGGGATCTCTTAAAAACAAACACATACAATACAAACAAGAAAAACACAGATATGGATAGCAAATACAGCAATTAGATCAGATAGCAGTTAATTACAATTAAGCATATAGGCAAGCCAAAACAAGTGCATACTCAAACAAACAAGTTCATGTGATGCATGTTTGTCCTATGGCTGATGATATCATCTGTCGATTATATAGCCAAATCCAACATGTTCGGTAGCGAACCCTAGACAATCCCTGCGTGCGCGCATCCCCAAGAGTCTATGCATATATATATAACCATTCATTTATCATCTAATTGGGGGAATCTGGAGAGTTAAAGTGTATGGTCACATCTTGTGATGGATGGTCAACAGAGTATCGAGTCTCAACCTGGAGCAAGTGGGGAAAGCCACTAGGGGTGTGCATGGCTCGGCCCGGCCCGAAGACCTGGCCCGGTCCCGAACATTTTAGGGGTTAATTTGATATGATTTTACTGGGTCTAGGGCCGGGTAAGGGTCTCAAAAATAGACCCGGTCATTATTTCGGGTCGGGTCATTATACACAATTAATATTTTGTGTTATTAGTGATGGATGATGGCTATTCTTATGTAAAATTTAAGTATTGTAAACCTTAATATTTTGTGTTATTAGTTATTATAAGACTATAAGTTAATGTTTTATGTTTAAAATGCATAAGATTTTAGACTAACGCATAATATTGTGTTATTTGTATTGCTTTAAATATTTGGTGTTATTAGACAATATTAGTATTGATTATGGTTATGCTTTAATTTTAGAGAAGAGTTGGTTCTTGTTATATTTTTCTAAGTGAATTTTACCATGTCAAATAATGGTTGGAGTCTTGGAAATTTGAATATTTTCACATGTTAGCTTATAAGAAGGTATCAATGTAATGTAATGTTAACAACCCAATTTTCACCCGATTTTTACCTGATATAATCGTGGTCCGAAACTATATAGGTTTCATCGGTTCTAGAGCCGGATTTGGGTCTAATAAATAGGCCCGATATATATTTTGGGCTGGGTCGGGGTCACATCAAACCCGATTTTACCCGGCCCATGCACACCCCTAAAAGTCACTACATCTACTCAGGGAAACTCGTGTCTCAGATATTTCAAATGCATATGCCATATGGATATTTCAACTCGTATATTGACAATGGATATTTGTTCTTTACTGTCACCTTGTTTAGCTTTCTGTAGTCCATGCATAGTCGCATGCTCCCATCTTTCTTGTTCAGCAGTAAAATCGGTGCTCCCCATGGGGAAATGCTTGGCCGAATAAAATTTTTATTCATTAACTCCTCCAGATGAGCCTTAAGTTCTGCCATTTCTAACGGTGACATTCGGTATGGCACAATCAAAATTGGTCCTGCTCTAGGCCCCAGTTCTATTGCAAACTCGTTTTCTCGAGAAGGAAAAAATTCAGGTATATCTTCAGAAAATACCTCAGAAAATTCGTTTACTACCGAAATCTGACCCAAATTATATTCATCTCCCGACGAGCTTGTAGCTAACAACACGAAACCCTGACACTCACTCCCCTACAATTCACCACAACAGAATTCAAGTAATAATCATTTGCTACGATCGGTCCTTTTGACCCCTCAGACATAAACTACATTGATAATAAGAACCAATCTAATAATACATGATACTTTGACAACCAATCCAAACCCAGAATTAAATCCAAACCAGTCATTGGCAAACATATCAAGTCATGGGTAAACTGTCTATTCTTGATTCGAAATGATACTTGTTGGCAACCTAACCTAGTTACAGTCTCAGAGGCAGGAGTATGCACTTGTAAGTCATAAGCTAATACAGAGATTTTCAATCCTAGTTCACCAGACTTCTCAAAAAATATAAATGAATGTGATGTCCCAATATCTAACAAAGCAATTAAGATTTTGTTTCTGATTTCACATTTACCTCTGATCAGTGTGTCAGACCTAGCAGTACCATCCGTTGTCATAGGAAAAACTCGACCTTGCTGCTGAGCTCTCCTAGCATCTTGGTTCTTCTTCTCTGGACAAGTCTACCACATATGTCCACAGTAGTAGCACAAACCCAACATCTCCTACAAGTCAAGTTACTGGGAGGAACCTGAGCTTGCTTTCCCTTTCCTCTTCCTTGGTTATTGTGTTATTGAATCTCCAAAAATTGTTTTGACCCGGGCGGGGTTCTGGAACGTAACCATCTCTCTTGAAATTTTGACCCCTCGGCGCAAAATTCCTTCCTTGATCCTTCTTGAAGAATGCTTGATGATCGCCCTTGTCTAACGCGGTCTTCCTCGCACAATCCTCAACAACCCTACTCTTATTCACCAATTCAGAGAAGATTCTGACCCCCATTGGCACCACAGCACTCAGAATATCGCTCCGTAATCCACCCTCATACTTTACACATTTTCACTCTTCATATTTCTCCGGAACACCCAAACAAACTTTAGAAAACCGACAAAGCTCCTCAAACTTGCTAGTATACTCTGCTACAGTCATAGAACCTTGCTTCAATTACAGTAACTCAAGCTCTTTTGCCGCCCTGATTGAGTTAGGAAAATACTTCTTATAGAATTTGGATTAGAAAATTGCACAAGACTTTCAAATTGTGCTTGCAAATAATTATCATGACATTATAGTAGAGTCAGACTCTATTTTGGCTCTTACTTAATTAGAGATAGTTGTCCATTAATCCACCATTGTTGAAGAAATTCATGTCCAAGTTGATCGCTTTTATCATATTAATTGGATGCACACTCTTCATGAAGCAAATTTATAGTAGTTTCACTAGCTATAACAGGTCACAACCTTCCTTTTGGTCTCCACCTTTTCAACAAGACGCCTCCTGACATCAGGATAGGTTTAAATTATAATTTTTCAGGTCTCTTCAATTGAGGGCTCTTAGTTTTTTTTCTTTTTCCTATTTTTTGTTTGTTCCTTTTCTTTTCTGGGTTTATTAATCCCCTCTGTGATCAATGAAAAAATATAATAAACATGATTTTCTTTATTATATATATTTGTCACTGGGTTGGACTAATATATAGAACAATTTTAATATTATCTAACAAATAAATAAGCAAATAAAATATGGACCTAGCAATGTAAATTCATATACCTATTTTTAAAAATAACAACATTAGAGATGTCTGGGTTAAACAAATTTTTTGAAGGTTGATAACTACTTTGAATGTTGACTTCATTCAAACACACTTGCGCTTAACCAGTTGTGCTACCTGCACCAGTGATTCACCCTTATCTCTCTTTAACAATCTCATAACTTCATCTACCATATCACCAAACAGAGTCAACTTTATTTTGTTTATCCTATAAAATTTAAAAAGACAATAAAAAATATAGAAAAATAACTCATGCTATCTCTTTATTCAAATTATAAACTATAGAATAAACTTAACAATTAGTTTAACATAAAAAGCTAGGTGGAAAAACAAACTTTAAGTCTTTTAAGTAAACCGCAATGCGTTTATTTGATTTTTCTTATTACCAATTCTTTTTCATCTTCCTTGCCTATAAGACGACCAATACAATCTATGAAATCATATGACTCCTATTATCTTACAACATTCATCTTACACGTACAAATAGCATTGCAAAACATAGAATATTAACCACTCATAAATATTTTTATATTTACCTATAAGGCAATTTTGACTCAGGTTGTAGCAGCCAGTGACTCAATATCAGAATACAATGTAAAACAAAAAGTATTGAATGAAAAAGTATCGTTGGAAAGCATAATGACAAAATTCTTCATATAAAAGCTTGTACTTGTGCGAAATAGTCCTAATTGGTTTGCCATTTTTTTGGACAACAAGGGTAAATTTGGTTTGCGTTTTTATTTTTTGTTTTTATTTTCAGTGTTTTCTGTTTTCTGAATTTTGTGAACGAAAAGGTGAAAACAAAAAAATTTCACTGAGACTCATCAGCTATAGGGCAATCATACATCATTTGCATATGTTTGACTTGTTTGGGTTTGCCTATTTATTTTGGATTGCTAAATTGTACAAACATGCTATGTTACCTGATTATGTGATACTTGTTCTACTTGTACCTTATTATGTATTACTTGTTTGTATTGCTTGTTTTTGTACAATTGAGAGGTCCCTCATACTGGTGTCGATTGACGCTGAGGGCTGTTGTTATTGAAATGAAATAATGATATGATTAATTTAAAATGATGATTATTGAATGAGATAATTTGAACTCCCTGGGTAGACGCAGTGAAGTGATTTCACTTGCTCCAGGTGAGGATATGAAGTATTGATATAGAATTCTTGAGACAGAATGACTTGTGATGATTTTGTTTATGATTCTGATTCTGATTTGTTGGAGAGTTAGAAAGTTGGGAAGTATGATGAAGATGAATTAGATTTAGTATTCCCTTATGACATTTGCCTATTTATAGATTAGTGAGGACTTAAGGTGAATAATTGATGAAAGGAAGCTTAGGATGCTTAGTGAGTTTGTATTATAGCCCATTGTATTTATTTGGCACTATTACCATACTGGGAACCCATGGGTCGGGGGTTCTTATTCCGTATATATCTCTTGTTTTTCAGATACAAGTCCAGGTGCTCAGAAGTGAGCTGTGGTTCATCTGAGAGGTGGTGAAGATCTTTATATTCTCTACTTTATATTTTGTTTAGAATCTCTCCACCTTTATCGTGATAAACTCTTTTGAATTTACCTATAGAGACTCTTATATTTCTTTTGGGAGAGATTAGGAGATTCTGTTGTCAACTACTTTCATACTGTACCCTACCTGGCCTAAATTTTACGGGTCACGACTAGTGACTATTTACTTATGTTATATATCTACATACTATCCTTCTCTTACTCTCATTATTGCCTTTATATGTGTATCGCTTTCGACTTCACGCGTTATCTTTAAGTTGTCGATACATGAGTGATACGACTTTTCGATTTCATTTAAAAATCCACCTTGAGAGTCGTACCACCTTATTACCATTTACTTATGACTCGAGCATAAGGATTTGAATAGTAGGGTGTTACAATATTCTCTTGAATCTAACAACGTAGTTGAAAGTAAAAATTGAACTTTAAAAAGAAATGATGAATGCATTGCTTATTAGTTTAGGACTATCTTATTCCATGTAGGGGGAAGTTATTCTATCTGCATGCTATATACAAAATAGAGTACCACACAAAAAGTTTAGCAAAACACCCTATGAACTTTGGTTTGATAAAGTGCCTAATTTAAATCACTTAAAAGTTTGGGGTTGTTTGGCTAAGGTTATGTTGCCGGATCCTAAGAAAAGAAAAATATGTTCAGGAACATGTGATTGTGTATTTATTATACTCAAAATAGTAGTGCATATAGATTTCTTGTTATTAAAAGTGAGTACTTGAACATAATACCATAATTGAATCTTGTAATGCATCTTTCTTTGAAAATATATACCCTATTAAGTCAAAAGATAAAAATATTTCTAGCATGCATACTTTGTCTGATAATATTGTTGATGAATAAGATAATAAAATAAGAAGTAAGAGTGCTGTAAAAGCAAATAATTTGGTGATGATTATGTTATTTATCTTGTTTCTAATGATCATTTATCATATAATGATGCTATATCTTCTCCTGATGCTCTTTTTTGAAAAGATGTTATAAATGTTGAAATTGAATCTATTATGTCTAATTATACTTGATAATTAGTTAATTTACCTCCTAATGAAAAATCTATTGGATGCAAATGGATATTTAAAGAAGAAATTAAAACCGGATGGTAATTTTGATAAATATAAATCTAGGTTAGTAGCTAAAGGTTACAAACAACAAATGTAGATTTTTTTGATACATATGTTCCAGTAGCTAGAATTACATCTATTAGAGTTTTATTTGTTATTGCATCTATATCCAAACTTGTTGTACATCAAATAGATGTGAAAAATACATTTTTAAATGGAGATATTGATAAAGAAATTTATATGGATCAATCCGAAGGTTGCATGGTAAAAAATAAAGAGAATAAGACATGTAAATTTGTCAAATTTTTTTATGGTTTAAAGCAAGCTCCAAAACAACGGCATGAAAAATTTGATAAAGTTATACTTTCTAATCTTTATGTGATTAATGAATTTGGTAAATGCATATATAGAAAATTTAATAATGGTATTGGTGTTATTATTTGTGTATATGTTGATGATATATTAATTTTCGGAACATGCTTAGAGAAAGTAAATGAAAATAAAAAGTTTCTATCTTCTCAATTTGATATAAAGGATATAACTGTTGCAAATGTTATTCTTGGAATAAAGATAATAAAAAAAAATGATAGTTTCATATTATCTTAATCTTATTATGTTAAAAATATATTTAAAAAATTTGGATATTATGATTGTAAACCTGTATCTACACCATATGATTCAACTCATTCAAGTTTATATCCATTTAAGTATAAAGGTGATAGTGTGTCTCAAATTGAATATGCTCGTATAATTGGTAGCTTGATGTAGTTGATGAATTGCACTAGACCTAACATTGCATATGCTATAAATAGATTGAGTAGATATACTCATAATCTTAATAAAGATCATTGGATTGCTTTAACTAGAATTATGAGATATTTGAAAGGAAGTATCAGTTATCCCTCTGTTTAGAAGGATATATTGATGCAAATTGGATTTTTTATTCTGACAAGATAAAATCTACAAGTAGTTTTGTGTTTATGTTAACAGGAGGTGCAATCTCATAAAAATCCACCAAGCAGACATGCATTGCCAGATCAACTATAGAATCAAAATTTATAACATTAGAGAAGCCAGCGACTAAAACCGAATGGCTAAGAGATTTATTTGTGGATATCCCACTATGGAGTAAGAGAGAAACATCTGTGACTATGTATTATGATAGTTATGCTACTATTACTAGAGCAAAGAATAAGATATACAATGGTAAAAGACGACATATAAGAATGCAGAATAACATTGTAAGACAACTTATTGAGAGTTGTGTAATATCCATGGATTTTATAAGGTTAGAAAAGAATTTAGATGATCCTTTGACGAAGCCGCTTGCTAGGACGCTAGTAAGTGAAACATCGTGGGGATGAGACTTGATCCTATTGCGTATAACTGTACGATTGATACCTAACCACTCTTATTAGATCTTCTATGAAGATGGTTCAATATGGTCAACGAAGTCATACAAGTTTTAAGGATATTGTAGCTTCTTTGTTTTCCACCAAACATATGAGATGTTTGGTGATGAGTTCCTCCCTAGGGTGAATGACGGTACTAATGTAGTTATGGTGCTTTATTGTTTCTACTATTCATATAAGATGTTTGATGATAATGTTCATAGTCCTAAAATATGGAGGTGGAGATGTTACTGCAGCATACTCTTGATGGATAAGCACAAAACTGAGAGTGGAAATGAGGCCGTCTCCTATAAGTTTGGGCATTTAACTCTTTAGCTCTCATATTAACAGGATGTGGCGAATGGCCATTAAAACACAAACCGCTAGGAGCAGAATTACCCAAAAGAATATTTTGTGGACTTGTGGATCTACTCCAACTATAATCTCAGAAGCATAAGGTTCAAAGAGTTTATTCTACCACGCTTCTACAGGGTTGTCACCCACTCGACCTAAGGTGAAGTTCAAATCCTTTTGGATATTCTACAAATGCAAAATATTCTCAACCTCCCTTAGTTCTTCTAGTTTTTCCTAAGTTTGAAACATGTGGGGGAGTGTTGTGTTTATTAAGATTGCATTTCAAACTTAGTACCACATGAGACACTCTAATAAAAATAAAAGTTTTGAATTGATTTATGACTGTTTTTAATCTTATTGAAAATATGACCGTTGTTAATTAAGAAGAAAAATATTAAATTGAATTATTGCTAATTATGAAGAAAATCATTGAATTATTTTGTACTCTCTCTCTCTCTTTCAATAATATTAGAGCTTCTCAAATATTAGTAAGAGTTACTTGTAACATATTTTTCAATTAAGAAGAAAAACGAGGTTGTGCTGCTCCAAGTGTTCCAAAATATTGGTGTGGACTGTATTCTTGATGATCCATGTCTAATTCTAGAGGATTTTTGTCGAAGCCATTTCACCTATGGGTAGGGTGGTAGTAAATCTTAAGGACAGTACCTAGCACGATTTATGGTAAACTTGTTCTATTATTCTTTTAATTTATTTATCTACAAAATTCTATTTATATTTAAAGTAGCTAAAATATTATTTTTGAATTCTAATTTCCAACGGATGGATCATTTGGCAAATCATTATCGAACTAGGAGAGACTATACCGATATACCTGGCTCATCAATAGGTCCAGGTGTTCAATAGCACATTGATCATGCTTTGGGCTATACACAGGCTCATCTGACAGGCCAACAGATGCCATCATCGAATTACCAGAATTCACCACGACTATCGCATCAGTATGGATCAGTTCCATCATCGTATTACTAGACTCCACCACTACCACTGCCTCCACACATGATTGGAGCAGTACCACTTCCACTACCACCATCTCACACATGCATGGAGCAGTACCGGCACCGCCCATCACCACAGCAAACACTCCTCACTAGGAGTCATTTATTTATTCGTCCTTAAGCAGGAAGGCCTTAGAGACTGACACATCCTCGTGGATGTGGAATGCAACACCACTTGGACCATCATGGCGGTCATCTTTAATAGTTAGGTTTCTGTTTATGTAGTATTACCATGTGAGTTTTTTGTGTATCACTATACATTATGTACTTGTATTATAGGTAGGGCATGTGATTGGTTTATGGTTTTTAAAAAGTTCGGATATTTTATGTTAATACAACCACGTTATTGAAAAGCAAGTCGACAAACCAAAAATATTTGATATATGATGATAAACTTTATTAAATTATATATAAACCAAACATTCCCTAGTTTCAAGTTAAACCAACTTAAACTAAACATACTTAAACCTAAACCATAAACCATAGCTCTCACGGATCCAATTGTAGAGCGTTGGGACATCCTCCTCTAGTGTGTCCCTCTTGCCGATAAAGATCGCATTTGTTCTCTGTATGCTCCACTGCATCCATCTCATTCCGCAATCGAGTAGATACCAATTTCCCCATTGGCTTCTGTCACATGGAGGGGTTGGGATTCAACTGTGCACTATACCATGAATCCCACATCTTCTCGTCTGATATCGGTGAAAAATCCATCTCATAGACCTTGAAAAAAAAGTAGAAGCCATCTTGTACACAGGGTCGACAAGGTGCCCCCACTCGATGCTCGCTATAAGACCCATGACTTTTGAAAAAGGGCTATCATGAGCTAATTTCAAATTCAGTATTTCTGTAGCTTTAATTTCAGAAATTTCTTTATTAAAGAAAATTAAAGCAAGTTTCGATTAATTGAATTTGAAATAAATGAAGATTATTAGCCAATTTTACAATTATTGAATTATTTTCTATATTCAAATTATAAAGTTGGTAGTTGTGAAATAATAAGGATTTTATATGATTTGGACTAAATAATTAATATTTTAAAATATTAATACTGCTATTTTAGAAAAATAAAGGATTTAATTATATTATTTCTAATTAGATTTGAACATTTTATTGAAAATAATTGTGAAATTGATGAAAAAATAGTATTTTTATACATTATTATTGTTGGATTAAAATTTATTTCAAATTACTATACTATCCCTACTTTATCCCTAACCCGCAGTCGCCACACCCCAACCCCTCTTCCTTACTCTCAGCAGCAACACACAACACATTCAGAAGCAGCAGCAACGCTGCAATGAGAAAGAAGAGAAGCTGAAAGGGAGATCTGAGAGACGAGAGGTTCAGAGAGGAGGGAGACGCCGTCACCCTTGTCGCCGGAGCCGCGAGGAGCATCGTCGGAGCCGCGAGGAGCGTCACTGCCAAAACTGTGCCGTTCGTCCTTTCCCAGTCGTGGTTCTGCCACCCATCACCCCGTTCCGTCGCTTGAGGAGTATCACGAAGAGAGAGAGCTCGGGCACGAAGAGAGCACGCAGGGGAGAGGAAGGAGGCACTGGTTGGCCGCCACACCTCGCCATTGTTGCTGGAGATCTGAGAGTCGCCATCGATTGCCATTGAGCCGCACTGGACCTAGAACTGCGAACGTGAGGGATGTGTTGCAGGAGCCTGACGCGAGAAAGAGGGAACGCACGTGCATGCGCAAGGGAAGGGCGGCGCTGCTGTCACGAGCTGCCGCCGCTGCTGTGAAGGCTCTGCCACTGCCTTTGTTGCTGGTGGGGAGAAGGAGACCGGAATGGGTAAGTAGGAGGAGGGGTTTCTGCCACCGTTGGAATTGCGTTGCTGTTGTTGACATGGCTGCCGCGCCTTTGGCTGCCGGGATCGGTATTGTGGCCACCGGAACCCATCTTTCTTGGTAAGTTTTATGTTTCTGAAACCCCTTAAAGTTAGTGCTCTGTTATACTCCATTAGAGATTCTGAGATGTTGGTTACACAGGGGTCAGTTTGGAATCGCAACTGCCTCATTTTGTTATTTTGGTAAGTAAGTATGTTTTGAAAAGCCTCGCGTTAGTATTTTGTTGTGTTTGGTTAATGAATATGATTTTTGGTCACGTGGGGTCGAGTCCTGATTGTTATGTGTTGCAATTAGAGTCATTGTGGTTATTGAGAAAGCAAGTGGAGCCGACTTGTTGGTTGCCGTCAGTTCGGGTTAAGGCGGAAAGGACTCTGTGAGGTATTTGGGCATTGGTTTCGCGTGTCGAGTTAGGGACTTTTTATACAAACTAATTTATTTTAAATTGAAAAATGTTATAAATAGATATGTTGTGTGAAACGTATTTCTGGTGATTATGTGAGTCTTATGAATTGTCTGATTTTATCTTGAATGAATATGGTTGCCTGTTTGATTGAAATAATGTCTGCTTTGATAAATTGAAGATTTCTGGATTGGTTGATTTGAAATGATTTTTAATAGTCTGAAAGTTTGAGATTTTGTTTTATTGGAAACTGATTTGATCTTGAACCTGTTGGAAAGAGTTGATGATTGGTTTGGTTGGGACTCGGACATGGTGGCAAAATCCAAGTTTTAGGGGAGATGCTGCCAAAACTTCTATAAAATTCGAGACTTTATTTGACACGGTATTTTAAAAAGGGAATGGGTTATGCCTTGAACTGTATTATTGATAAAAGAATTAGTTTTGAACCCCTTTATTAAGAAAATTATTATATTTTGAATATAAACTATTTTAGAAGAGAACCATGTTCTAAAGTCGATTTAAAGATGAAAATAATCAAGTTTGGAATTTGATCAAATAAGCAAATTTGAAGGAGTTTTAATGGAGTTCGATTAACTAATTTCACTTTACAACATTTTAAGAAAAGGTTGAAGTATTTTCTGAAACTTTGATTTAGTGAAACTGAAACGCTTTCTGAGCCTTCAGAAACAGATTTAAGAATGAAACTAAAAATTGGTGTTTAGTTTAGATGATTTGGTTTTGGTCAAGTTAGTGGTTTTGAAATTGGTTCGGAATATTTGGATACATGACTTGGTTTTGGTTTAAATTCTACTTTTAATTATTCATATCAAGAAGTTAAGGTTTCGGAGGTTTTCAATAAATTTAAGAAATGAGTTAGGTTATTCTCCCCTGAAGTCTTGAGACTCCGCTTAGGAATTTTACGACCAAATCTTGATTTAGAAATGAATGATTTTGAGTCTTTCAAAGAGATTTTGAATTTGGCATGGTTTTCTGATTGTTTGGAAGTGTTGGAAAGATGTGGAAAGTGGCTCCGTTTTGAAAAGTAATTCTTGGCAAGATGTGAATTGAATACGTTTGTTATTTAAAAGAAAATGGGCCAAGAATGAATTTGAAATAAGCTATTGAGCCTGATTGATTATGATTGTCCTTAAGATTGATGAGTTAGGGTTTGGTAGGCATAAGGGCCGGGTTCGTCCCGCTTATACTGAGATGAGATTGTTGATAAGTCGCTAGCACCTGGCAAGGACGGTGGTCTAATCCCGCTTGTCGAGGGTTCAGTGCCTACGTAAGGATGGTGGTGGATGATGAGCGGATAATTTATACGCTTTTTGGCATTGTTTTTAGTATGTTTTTAGTATATTTTTAGTTAGTTTTTGTTATATTTTTATTAGTTTTTAGTTAAAATTTACTTTTCTGGGCTTTACTATGATTTTGTGTGTTTTTCTGTGATTTCAGGTATTTTCTGGCTGAAATTGAGGGACCTGAGCAAAAATCTGATTCAGAGGTTGAATAGGACTGCAGATGCTGTTGGATTCTGACCTCTTTGCACTCGAAGTGGATTTTCTGGAGCTACAGAAGCCCAATTGGCGCGCTCTCAAGTGCGTTGGAAAGTAGACATCCTGGGCTTTCCAGCAATGTTTAATAGTTCATACTTTTCTCGAGATTTGATGGCCCAAACCGGCGTTGCAAATCAGCTTCAGAATTCCCAGCGTTTAACGCTGGAACTGGCACAAAAATTGGAGTTAAACGCCCAAACTGGCATAAAAGCTGGTGTTTAACTCCAGAAAAAGTCTCTACACATGAAAGCTTCAATGCTCAGCCCAAGCACACACCAAGTGGATCCCGGAAGTGGATTTTTACGTCATTTACTCATTTCTGTATACCTTAGGTTACTAGTTCACTATTAATAGGACCTTTTGACATTGTATCTCTACCTTATGACACTTTACACGTTTTTCATTGTATCTTCTAGGGCATGAGTCTCTAAACCCCATGGTTGGGGGTGAGGAGCTCTGCTGTGTCTTGATGGATTAATGCAATTACTACT
>NC_029772.3:23249162-23261543 GCF_000817695.3 Arachis duranensis | reverse complement strand
GATTGAGAACCGACAGATGATTAGCCGTGCTGTGACAGAGCGCGTTGAACATTTTCACTGAGATGATGGGAGGTAGCCATTGACAACGGTGAAACCCTACATACAGCTTGCCATGGAAGAAGCCTTGCGTGTATGAAGAAGAAGATAGTAGAAAAGCAGAGATTCAGAAGATAGAGCATCTCCAAAACGTCAACCTGTTCTCCATTACTGCAAAACAAGTACTTATTTCATGTTCTTTTACTTTTCACAATCAACCCTGATAATTATTGATATCCTGACTAAGAGTTACAAGATAACCATAGCTTGCTTCAAGCCGACAATCTCCGTGGGATCGACCCTTACTCACGTAAGGTATTACTTGGACGACCCAGTGCACTTGCTGGTTAGTTGTGCGGAATTGCAAAAGTGTGATTGCAATTTCGTGCACTAAGTTTTTGGCGCCGTTGCCGGGGATTGTTCGAGTTTGGACAACTGACGATTTATCTTGTTGCTTAGATTAGGATTGTTTTATTTTTGTTGGTTTAGAGTCTTTTATTTGAGTTTAGTTTCATATTTTAAATTTGGTGTCAATTGCATGCTTTTGTTTTCTTTTATTTTTCGAATTTGCATGTCCTTAGTCCTTTCTTGATCCTTAAAAATTTTAAGTTTTGTGTCATTTTGTTGTTTTTCTCCTTCCTCATCTCAAAAATTAAATCTTTTTCAAAATAATTTTCAATCATATCTTTTCAATTGCTAATTCCAAAATCTTTTTTTGTTAACTAATTGATTTAGTTTTCAAATTGTTTTGATCTTATTTTTTTTGTTTTCAAAATTTTATTTTATTTTATTTTAAATTTTTCGGTCACCTTTAATAAAAAAAATTTACTTTACTTGTGAATCCATATCATATTCCCTTTCTCCATCATGGACCTAAGTGGAATTGAGCAGACCAGAAGGACTCTGGGGTCATATGCTAACCCCATTACAGCTGCATATGGGAGTAGCATCTGTATACCTCCCATTAAAGCAAGCAGCTTTGAGCTAAATCCTCAACTCATTATCATGGTGCAGCAAAATTGTCAGTATTCCGGTCTTCCACAGGAAGAACCTACTGAGTTTCTGGCACAATTCTTACAAATTACTGACACAGTACGTGATAAAGAGGTAGATCAGGATGTCTACAGGTTATTACTGTTTCCATTTGCTGTAAAAGATCAAGCTAAGAGGTGGTTGAATAACCAACCCACTGCAAGCATAAAAACATGGAGACAGTTATCAGATAAATTTCTGAATCAATTTTACCCTCCAAAAAGGATGACACAGCTAAGGCTGGACATCCAAGGCTTTAAACAAGAGGATAATGAATCCCTTTATAATGCCTGGGAGAGGTATAGAGGTATGCTAAGAAAATGCCCCTCTGAAATGTTTTCAGAGTGGGTACAGTTAGACATCTTCTATTATGGGCTTACAGAAAAAGCTCAGATATCTCTAGACCACTCAGCTGGTGGATCTATACATATGAGGAAGACGATTGAAGAGGCTCAAAAACTCATAGATACTGTTGCTAGAAATCAACATTTGTACTCTAGCAGTGAGCCCTCTACAAAAGAAGAAGCTATGGCAGTAGCTACTGATCCTAATCCTCAAGAACAGATTGTTGAGCTTAATCAGCAATTACTCCTGATGACAAAACAGTTGGCAGAATTTAAAGAGATGCTCCAAGAAACAAAAATTGCCAACAAGAACATAGAATCACAGTTGAATCAGACAAAACAGCAGTTATCTAAACAGATAACAGAAGAATGCCAAGCAGTTCAACTGAGGAGTGGGAAGACATTGAATAACACTGCTCAAAGTAGCAAAAAGCCAAGAAAGGAACAGTTGACAGAGGATAACCAAACCACTGCTCAAAATCCCTCTGAGGATAGTAAGAGCCCATAGAGGAATACTCCTGGTGTTCAAATGCCAGAAAGGGGGGAAAAGCTGGCGTTAAATGCCCATTCCTTGCCCAGTTCTGGCGTTTAAACGCCAGAAAAGGGGGGAAAAGTTGGCATTAAATGCCCATTCCTCACCCAATCCTGGCGTTCAAACGCCAATGAGGAATCAGACACCTGAGAGTGCTGATAGTAACCCCTCTAAAAAGGCTTCTCCAACCACCTCTATAAGGAATAAACCTGCAGCAACTAAGGTTGAGGAATATAAAGCCAAGATGCCTTATCCTCAGAAACTCTGCCAAGCGGAACAGGATAAGCAATTTGCCCGCTTTGCAGACTATCTAAGGACTCTTGAAATAAAGATTCCGTTTGCAGAGGCACTTGTGCAAATACCTTCTTATGCTAAGTTCATGAAAGAGATCTTAAGTCATAAGAAGGATTGGAGAGAAACTGAAAAAGTATTTCTCACTGAAGAATGCAGTGCAGTCATTCTGAAAAGCTTACCAGAAAAGCTTCAAGATCCAGGAAGCTTTATGATACCATGCACATTAGAAGGTGCTTGCACCAAGACAGCACTGTGTGACCTTGGAGCAAGTATCAATCTAATACCTGCATCTACTATCAAAAAGTTTGGGTTGACTGATGAAGTCAAACCAACCCGAATATGTCTCCAACTTGTTGATGGATCCATTAAATATCCATCAGGCATAATTGAGGACATGATTGTCAAGGTTGGGCCATTCGCCTTTCCAACTGACTTTGTAGTGCTGGAAATGGAGGAGCACAAGAGTGCAACTCTCATTCTAGGAAGACCTTTCCTAGCAACTGGACGAACTCTTATTGAGGATGAGTAAAAGTTGAATGCTGTAAAAGCTATGCAGCATCCAGACACACCAAATGACTGCATGAGCGCTGACATTATTGACTCTTTAGTAGAAGAGATCAATATGACTGAAAGTCTAGAATCAGAGCTAGAGGACATCTTCAAGGATGTTCAGCCTGATCAGGAAGAACCAGAGGAAATAAAAGAATTTTTAAAAATTCCTCAGGAAGAGGATAAGCCTCCCAAACCTGAGCTCAAACCACTACCACCATCCCTGAAGTATGCATTTCTGGGAGGGGGTGACACTTTTCCAGTGATCTCTGGGAGAAGACAACACTTTTCCTGTGATCATAAGCTCTACCTTAAAGCCACAGGAAGAGGAAGCGTTGATTCAAGTGCTAAGGACACACAAGACAGCTCTTTGGTGGTCCATAAGTGATCTTAAGGGTATTAGCCCAGCTAGATGCATGCACAAGATCTTATTGGAGGATAATGCCAAACCAGTGGTTCAACCACAAAGGCGGCTAAATCCAGCCATGAAGGAGGTGGTGCAGAAAGAGGTCACTAAATTACTAGAGGATGGGATTATTTATCCCATTTCTGATAGCCCCTGGGTGAGCCGGTCCAAGTTGTCCCCAAGAAAGGAGGCATGACAGTAGTTCATAACGAAAAAAATGAGAGGCATGACAGTGGTTCATAATGAAAAAAATGAACTGGTTCCTACAAGAACAGTCACAGGGTGGCGTATGTGTATTGACTACAGAAGGCTCAATACAGCCACCAGAAAGGATCATTTTCCTTTACCATTCATAGATCAAATGCTAGAAAGACTAGCTGGTCATGATTATTACTGCTTTTTGGATGGCTATTCAGGTTACAACCAAATTGCAGTAGATCCTCAGGACTAAGAGAAAACAGCATTCACTTGCCCTTCTGGCGTGTTTGCCTACAGGAGAATGCCTTTTGGTCTGTGTAATGCTCCTGCAACTTTTCAGAGATGCATGCTATCCATCTTCTCTGATATGGTGGAAAAATTCCTGGAAGTCTTCATGGATGACTTCTCAGTATATGGAGACTCATTCAGCTCATGTCTTAACCACCTAGCACTTGTCCTGAAAAGGTGCCAAAAGACTAACCTGGTTTTAAACTGGGAGAAATGTCACTTTATGGTGACTGAAGGAATTGTCCTTGGGCACAAAATTTCAAGCAAGGGAATAGAGGTGGATAAAGCAAACGTAAAGGTAATTGAAAAATTACCACCACCTGCCAATGTTAAGGCAATCAGAAGCTTTCTGGGGCATGCAGGATTCTACAGAAGGTTTATAAAGGATTTTTCAAAAATTGCAAAACCTCTGAGCAACCTGCTAGCTGCTGACACACCATTTGTGTTTGACACACAGTGTCTGCAGGCATTTGAGACCCTGAAAGCCAAGCTGGTCACAGTAACAGTCATCTCTGCACCAGACTGGACATTGCCATTCGAACTAATGTATGATGCCAGTGACCATGCCATTGGTGCAGTGTTGGGACAGAGGCATAACAAGCTTCTGCATGTCATTTATTATGCCATTCGTGTTCTAAATGATGCACAGAAGGATTACACAACCACAGAAAAAGAGTTACTTGCAGTGGTCTATGCCATTGACAAGTTTAGATCCTATTTAGTAGGGTCAAAAGTGATTGTGTACACTGACCATGCTGTTATTAAATACTTACTCACAAAGCAGGATTCAAACCCAGGCTCATAAGGTGGGTACTGCTTCTGCAAGAGTTTGATATAGAAATAAGAGACAGAAAAAGGACAGAGAACCAAGTAGCTGATCATCTGTCCTGAATAGAACCACTAGATGGGGCGTCCCTCCCTTCTACTGAGATCTCTAAGACTTTCCAAGATGAGCAACTCTTTGCCATTCAGGAAGCTCCATGGTTTGCAGATATTGCAAATTATAAAGCTGTGAGGTTCATACCCCAGGAAGGGTGCAAAGAAAGAAATTAATTTCAGATGCCAAGCACTACCTATGGGATGAGCCATATCTCTTTAAGAGATGTGCAGACGGAATGATCCGCAGATGTGTACCCAGAGAGGAAGCACAAAGGATCCTATGGCACTGCCATGGATCACAGTATGGGGGACACTTCGGAAGTGAGCGAACAGCCACTAAGGTCCTCCAATGTGGCTTCTACTGGCCTACTCTCTATAGAGATGCCCGAGAGTTTGTGCGTAACTGTGACAGTTGCCAAAGAGCTGGTAACTTACCTCATGGATACGCCATGCCTCAACAAGGGATCTTAGAGATTGAATTGTTTGATGTATGGGGTATTGACTTCATGGGTCCGTTCCCACCATCATACTCAAACACCTACATTCTGGTGGCAGTGGACTATGTATCTAAATGGGTAGAAGCAATTGCTACACTAACTAATGATACTAAGACTATGCTAAAATTCCTCCAGAAACACATCTTCAGCAGATTTGGTGTTCCCAGAGTCCTAATTAGTGATGGAGGCACTCATTTCTGCAACAAACAGCTATACTTTGCTATGGTCCGATATGGAATTAGCCACAAAGTAGCAACTCCGTATCATCCACAGACAAATGGGCAAGTTGAAGTCTCTAACAGAGAGCTAAAAAGAATCCTAGAACGGACTATAATTGCCCGTAGAAAGGATTGGGCAAAGTGCTTGGATGATGCTCTGTGGGCATACAGAACAGCATTCAAGACTCCTATAGGAACATCTCCATACCAACTTGTGTATGGCAAGGCCTGTCATCTGCCCGTGGAACTGGAACATAAAGCCTACTGGGCAACCAGATTCCTAAACCTGGATGCTAAGTTAGCTGGTGAAAAAATATTACTCTAGCTAAATGAGCTAGATGAATTTAGACTCAGTGCCTTTGAAAATGCGAAAATTTATAAGGAAAAGGCAAAGAAGTGGCATGACAAGAAGTTGTCATCTAGAGTCTTTGAGCCAGGACAAAAAGTTCTGCTCTTCAACTCTAAGCTCAGACTGTTCCCAGGAAAACTTAAATCCCGGTAGAGGGGTCCGTATGTGATTACAGGAGTGTCACCATATGGATATGTTGAGCTTCAGGATACTGATTCTGACAAAAAGTTCATTGTTAATGGACAGAGAAACAAGCATTATCTTGAAAGCAATTTTGAGCAAGAATGCTCAAAACTGAGGCTTGAATGATTCTCAGTGAAGGTCCAGCTAAAGACAATAAAGAAGCGCTTGCTGGGAGGCAACCCAGTCATTAGCAGGTTATCTGTTTTGTTTAATCAAAGTTTGATACATATTCTCAAAGGGCAATCATCAAAATTGAAGGGATTCACAGAGTTACAAAAGGATTCAGTGCAAAAAGCAGAGAAAAGGAGCTTGCTGGCGAAAAAATGCCAGTAAGGGGTACTTTGGGCGTTAAACGCCAGAATGGGCACCATTCTGGGCGTTTAACGCCAGTAAAGGTGCCATTTTGGGCGTTAAACGCCAGAACGGGAACCATTCTGGGCGTTTAACGCCAGGTGTGCAGCATCCTGGGCGTTTAGCAAAACGCCCAGTGATGAAGGGGTTTCTGGCATTTAACGCCAGCCAGGGTACCTGGCTGGGCGTTAAACGCCCAAATTGGCCAACATTTGGGCGTTAAACGCCAGAATGGATACCATTCTGGGCGTTTAATGCCAGAAAGGTGGGGGACAGAGATTTTGCTTTCCACTTCAATTTTTTTTCAAACTTTCCTGTTTTGATCCATAATTTTCTACATAAACACATTTCAAACTTTCATCATTCACCTTCAAATTTTCAAAATTAAAATCATTCTTCAAATCTCTTTCAAATTCCTTCCAAATCTTCTTTAAAAAAAACTCAAATATCTCTCAAATTCTTTCCATATCTTCTCAAATCTCCTTCAAAATTTTCGAAATCTCTCCCCCTTTCTTATAAATATATGTTCGGCCACACCCCCCTTCCCCACCATTCGAATTTGCTCTCCTCCTCTCTCTCCTCTTTCCTTTCTTTTATTTGCTCTCCTCCTCTCTCTCCTCTTTCCTTTTTTTTGCTTTAGGACAAGCAAACCTCTAAGTTTGGTGTGTTTTTCCGTGATCACTATGTTAAGGCTCATCAAGATCATGGCCCCCAAAGGAAAACAAACCAATTCAATAGGCAAGAAAGAGAATGCTCCAAAAGACCTTTGGAGTCAAGAGAAGTTCTTAACCAAAGAACGTGCATACTATTACCACAAAATAATGGGTCTAAGGTCAGTGATCCCGGAAGTTAAATTTGATCTGAAAGAAGATGAATATCCGGAGATCCAAGAGCAAATTCGAAACAGAGGATGGGATGTTCTAACCAACCCTGAGACAAAGGTTGGGAGAAATATGGTTCAGGAATTCTACTCAAATCTGTGGCTGACAGATAAGCAGAGAATGACTGGAACCGCTTTTAATACCTACAGAACCATGGTCAGAGGGAGAATTATTTACTTCCATCTAGACAAAATAAGAGAGGTCTTCAAATTACCTCAACTACAAGATGATCCTGAATCCTTTAATAGGAGAATGGTGAGAGTAGATAAGGGGTTGGATCAAGTTCTAGAGGACATATGCCTCCCTGGAACCAAGTGGATTACCAATTCAAAAGGTGTCCCTGATGATTAAATTTTTGACGGTTTAGAATTTCTGAAATAAAATCTCGTCGAAGTATAGTTTCTAAACCAAGCAATAATCCTTTCATACAAAAAGTTGTTTGTCACTAAAACAAACCCCTAAATTTATAAACCGAAGTATTGAACCTCGGGTCGTTCTCCCTAGGAATTACAATAAAGTGTCTTGTTATTGGTTATGAGTTATTTTGGGGTTTTGGATAAGAAGCATGAAAACTAAATGGCAATGAAAATAAACTAACAACTATAAAAGGCTCTTGGCAAGGTATAAAAATTAGAAGTCCTATCCTAGTTATCCTCCTCAATTGTGATGAGAATTGTTCATTGCTACCACTTAGTTAACCCTTACTAAATAAAGGAAAGTCAAGTGGATGAATCAATTTCAGCCACAAGTCCTAGCCAACTCCCAAAGAAAGACTAGCTTTAGTACACTCCAAACCAATTAGCAATCTCTCCAATTACCAATCAACAAAGGAATTAGATAACTCAAGAGTCACTAATTACTCTACCTAGGCCAAGAGGAACAAAACCTACACTAAAATCCAACCAAGCATTTCATCAAACACTTGGAAGGCACAAAAGAAAAGCATAGTAAATTGAGAACAAGAATAGAATCTAACAACAATTATTGCAAAGAATTAACAACAACAATCAAGGAAATCACAATTATCATGAATTACCTCAAATTGCATTATTGAAAGAAAACAAAAGAACAACAATCTATCCAAAACAAAATGAAGAATTACAATTATTAAAGCACATAACTAGAAAGAGGAAGAGGAGAAGATTAAGAATTGGTAAATGAAAAGTGAATCAAAGCATGAATTAAACCTAGATCTAAGAAGAGAGATTAACCTAAACCTAATCCTAATTCTAGAGAGAAGTGAGAGCTTCTCTCTCTAAAACTAACTCTAAACTAATCCTAATTAGCTATATGATTTCCTCTATTCAATGATGATGATAATGCCTTCCCCTCAACCCTTGATCCTTTTATTCCTTTCTCCTAGTAATTGGCGCCAAAAATGGGTTCAGAAAACCCTCTCAAATTGCCAGTCACGTGTTGCATTAATGAAGTCATGTGCGGTCATCGACGTGTGCGCGCACGGTACGCGTGCGTGTCCCTAGCCGATTCTGCAATGTGCGCGCGAGCGCCTTGTGCGCGTGCGCGTGCTTGGCCGAGATCAATTCCTTTGTCTTTTGTGCTTCTCTCCATTTGCATGCTTCCTTCCTTGCTCCTTTGATCCATGTCTAGCCTATTTCAATCCTGGAATTACTAGCAAACACATCAAGGCATCTTATGGAATCAAGGAGAAATTAGAATTCATCAAAATAAGGCTTAAAAAGCATGTTTTTACACTTAAGCACAGATATGGGAGACATAACAAAACCATGCTAATTCATAGGCTAAATGTGACAAAAGGTTATCAAAACACTCTAAATTCAGTACAAGATAAATCCTAAAAATGGGGTTTATCAACCTCCCCACACTTAGACCTTAGCATGTCCTCATGCTAAAATAAGAAGGAACTAAGGGGTGTGACATTTATTGAATGCAACTAACTATATGAGTCCTGTCTAAATGCAACTACCTAAAGTAAATGCAAATGCTTAGTTCAAACAAATCAATTCCCAAGAGACATGTGTAAGCACAATAGTTAGGGCAATAGGAGTTAAGTCCAACCACAATTGTATTGAATTTATCAAAAAGAGTTCAAACTTGCAAGAATATAGATGATATGGGTGAATACATGTATTTGAACTTTTGAACCCTCACCGGATGTGTATCCGCTCTATTCACTCAAGTGTTTAAGGGTTAATTCGCTCAATTCTCTTCTATTCAAGCTTTCCAAAATTTGATTTTCTTCTAACAATCAACATTCATTCAATGCATGCATACATTCATCATGAGGTCTTCCATTTAGGTTGTAATGGGGTTAGGGTCAAGGTAGGATCATTTATGGTTAAGTGGGCTAGAGTTTGAATCTTGGATTAATATAGACTTTCCCACCTAACCTACATAATGACCTATACAAATTCAAACTACTCTAACTACCCATTCTTCACTTTTCCTTACATACTCATGCATTCTTATTTGATTCATAACACTTATGCATTGATTCCTTTTTGTTGAACTTCACCTTGGGCATTTTGTCCCCTTTTTATTATTTTTCTTTCTTTTTCTTTCTTTCTTTTCCTTTCTTTTGTTTTTCTCTTTTCTATTCTTTTGTTTTTCTCATTTTCACTCTTATTTTTTTTTCTTTTCAACTATACACAAGAACATCAATGAATAAGGTTTTATACATTCAATCAATACATGAATATGTTCCCAATTCTAAAATATGAAAGTGTACTACCCTTTTTCATCCCATCCAATGTTCCCAAGCCTCACCAACTTTGAATACTAAACACTCTCACTAGCCTAGACTAACCAAAGATCCAAACAAGGACTTTCATTGGTTTTCTGCCTTGGGCTTGTAATATGCTAAAATGAGAATAAGTTGGTTAAGCATAGACTCAAAATTGGCTAACAATGGAGAGTAAAAGGTTGGCTATTTGGGTAAGTGGGCTAATGAAATAATGGCCTCAATCATACAAATGCATAAATACAAGAAATAAATGGATATATAGAATCAAGCAAATCAAGGATCATAATCATAGAAAGAGAACAATTTCACACAAGAATGGAAAATAAGTGGTTATAAAATGTAACCACATCAATAGGCTCAAGTCTCACAAGCTTGTGTTCTTAATTCAATACATGCTTCACAAAGTATGAATTCAAGCAAGTTTCACCAAAAATTTTCTTTCAATCAATTGGGTTGGTGCCCTATAATTAAATTTCTTGAAAAATCTCAATATTTGACTAAGCATTGTTGTGATTGAAAAATTCAAAAATTTCCTTAGTTTACCCTTTCCTTTTTCGCTCAAAACCAATTTTTTATGTAAAAAGGGTGACTGAGTGTTTGCAATTCAAAGTATGATTTCTAATCACAACCACAACTAAAAAGAAAGATATGCAAAGATGTATAAAGACAAATCCAACTAAAAGTATGGAATCTATCATCCAAAACATCTAAAAATATCCAAAAGCATCAAAATGTCTAAAATCCAAAATAAGTAGTAAAATTATCCAAAGGAAACTAAAAATATATATACAAAAGATATGCAAAATAGGATAACTAGGAAAGTGCTACCGGTGACCTCCCCACACTTAAGATCAATCATCGTCCTCGATGCTAAACTGGAGGATCAGTGGAAGGTACAATGGTAGGTGCTGAATCTGTCTGAGGCTGTGGAACTGGCTCCTCATGGGGCTATGGTGTCTCTGTGGTGGCTGGGGCATCCTGCTGAGTCGGTGCCTCCGCATCCTCCTCCTGATGATCCTGCTCATCGGAGGCCGGAGAGTCAGGAAGCGGAGGTAACTCAGCTCCCAGAGAAATGAGCGCCTGGTCCATCCGATCCAGTCGGCGTCTGACATGGAGCCTCTCGCGCTCTAAGAACCGAAACAGACAGTGGACCAGTAAGTAGGTGGGCTCAAGTACTGCAGGAGGAACTGTAGATGAAGATGGAGCTGCTGCTGTAGAAGAGGATGGGGCTGTTGTAGGGGCTGATGGTGAAGGTGTCCCCACCACTACTCTAGCCCTAGAACGGCGTCTAGCTGGGGGCTTCTCGTGCACCCAACCACCCCAAGGAATAGTAACTTCCCTATCATCTGCATCAGGGGGTGGTGGTATCACATCATCCTCTAGCCAGGGGACCTCAGCTAGGGCCGCCATACTCGTGACCAAGGTAGGAAATGGAAGTAGGCCACGAATATGCGCCCGCCACATGCACTATCGGATAAGTCGAGGAAAAAAGATGTCCTTCCCCTCCATAACACACCCAATCAGCGAAAGCATCTTGATGAGCGGATAATTTATACGCTTTTTGGCATTGTTTTTAGTATGTTTTTAGTATAATCTAGTTAGTTTTTAGTATATTTTTATTAGTTTTTAGTTAAAATTCACTTTTCTGGACTTTACTATGAGTTTGTGTGTTTTTCTGTGATTTCAGGTATTTTCTGGCTGAAATTGAGGGTTCTGAGCAAAAATCTGATTCAGAGACTGAAAAGGACTGCAGATGCTGTTGGATTCTGACCTCCCTGCACTCGAAGTGAATTTTCTGGATCTACAGAAGCCCAACTGGCGCGCTCTCAACGGCATTGGAAAGTAGACATCCTGGGCTTTCCAGAAATGTATAATAGTCCATACTTTGCCCGAGATTTGATGGCCCAAACCGGCGTGGCAAAACAGCCTCAGAAATTCCAGCGTTTAACGCTGGAACTGGCATAAAACTTGGAGTTAAACACCCAAACTGGCATGAAAGCTGGCGTTTAACTCCAGAAAAGGTCTCTACACGAAAATGCTTCAATGCTCAGCCCAAGCACACACTAAGTGGACCCAGAAGTGGATTTTTTTGTCATTTACTCATTTCTGTATACCCTAGGTTACTAGTTTACTATTAATAGGATCTTTGGACATTGTATCTGTACCTCATGACACTTTACACGTTTCTCATTGTATCTTCTACAGCATGAGTCTCTAAACCCCATGGTTGGGGGTGAGGAGCTCTGCTGTGTCTTGATGGATTAATGCAACTCTGCTGTGTCTTGATGAATTAATGCAATTACTACTGTTTCTCATTTAATCATGCTTGCTTCCATTCTAAGATAATACTTGTTCTTAACCCGGATGAATGTGATGATCCGTGACAATCATCATCATTCTCAACTATGAACGTGTGCCTGAAAACCACCTCCATTCTACCTTAGATTAAGTAGTTATCTCTTGGATTCTTTAACCGGAATCTTCGTGGTATAAGCTAGAACTGATGGCGGCATTCAAGAGAATCCGGAAGGTCTAAACCTTTTCTGTGGTATTCTGAGTAGGATTCAATGATTGAATGACTGTGACGAGATTCAAACTCCTGAGGGCTGGGCGTTAGTGACA
>NC_029772.3:23248862-23248995 GCF_000817695.3 Arachis duranensis | reverse complement strand
CCCTACATACAGCTTGCCATGGAAGGAGCCTTGCGTGTTTGAAGAAGAAGACAGTAGGAAAGCAGAGATTCAGAAGATGGAGAATCTCCAAAACCTCAACCTATTCTCCATTACTGCAAAACAAGTAATCATT
>NC_029772.3:23246698-23247854 GCF_000817695.3 Arachis duranensis | reverse complement strand
GCTTGATTTAAAGAAGTTATGCATTTTCACTCCAAATCACTTACTTAGGATGCAAGAAAGTGCATAAATGCTAACAAAACAAGTGAAATTAGCTTGAAAAATGGGTATATGATGACTTGTCATCATGCTCCATGAAACTAAAGTTGCTAACAAGCGCATAGAACTGCAGTTGAATCAAGCAAAACAGCAATTATCTAAACAGATAACAGAGGAATGTCAAGCAGTTCAATTGAGGAGTGGGAAGACCCTGAGTAACACTGCTCAAAAGAGTAAAAAGCCAAACAAGGAACAATTGACAGAGGACAACCACACCACTGTTCAAAATCCCTCTGAGGACAGTAAGAGCCCAGAGAGGAATGTTATTGGCGTTCAAACGCCAGAGAGGGAGGGAAAGCTGGCGTTAAACGCCCATTCCTTGCCCAGTTCTGGCGTTCAAATGCCAGAAAAGGGGGAAAAGTTGGCGTTAAACGCCCATTTTCCACCCAATCCTGGCGTTCATATGCGAAGGGATGATCAGACACCTGAGAGTGCTGACAGTAATCCCCCTAACAAGGCTTCTTCAACCACTTCTGTAAGGAATAAACCTGTAGCATCTAAGGTTGAAGAATATAAAGCCAAGATGCCTTATCCTCAAAAACTCCGCCAAGTGGAGCAGGATAAGCAATTTGCCCGCTTTGCAGACTATCTAAGGACTCTTGAAATAAAGATTCTGTTTGCAGAGGCACTTGAGCAAATACACTAAGTTCATGAAAGAGATCTTAAGTCATAAGAAGGATTGGAGAGAAACTGAAAAAGTGTTTCTCACTGAAGAATGCAGTGCAGTCATACTAAAGAGCTTACCTGAAAAGCTTCAAGATCCAGGAAGCTTTATGATACCATGCACATTAGAGGGTGCTTGCACCAAGATAACTCTATGTGATCTTGGAGCAAGCATCAATCTAATACCTGCATCCACTATCAGAAAGCTTGGGTTGACTAGAGAAGTCAAACCAACCCGGATATGCCTCCAACTTGCTGATGGCTCCATTAAATATCCATCAGGCATAATAGAGGATATGATTGTCAAGGTTGGGCCATTCGCCTTTCCAACTGACTTTGTGGTGCTGGAAATGGAGGAGCACAAGAGTGCAACTCTCATTCTAGGAAGACCTTTCCT
>NC_029772.3:23242802-23243378 GCF_000817695.3 Arachis duranensis | reverse complement strand
TGGCGAAAAAACGCCAGTAAGGGGCATTTTGGGCGTTAAACGCCAGAATGGGTACCATTCTGGGCGTTTAACGCCATAATGGGCACCATTCTGGGCGTTTAACGCCAGGTGTGCAGCATCCTGGGCGTTCAGAAAAACGCCCAGTGATAAAGGATTTCTGGCGTTTAACGCCAGCCAGGGCACCTGGCTGGGCGTTAAACGCCCAAAAGGGGCACTAAATGGGCGTTAAACGCCAGAATGGGTGCCATTCTGGGCGTTTAACGCCAGAAAGGTGGGGGGACCACAATTTTGTTTTCAAATCAAATTTTTTCAAACTTTCCTTTTCTTACCTATATTTTTCTGCAAAAATACATTTCAATCTCTCATCATTCACTTTCAAATTTTCAAATATCTAAAATCACTCTTCAAATCTCTCAAATCATTCCCAAATTTTGTTCAAAAAAATCACCCTTTATTCAATCTCTTTCCATATCTTCTCAAATATCCTTTCAAATTTCTCTTTTTTTTTTCGAAAACTCCCCTACCCACCTTATAAATACGCATTTGGCTCCCTCTTTCCACCACACCATTCGAATT
>NC_029772.3:23232311-23239643 GCF_000817695.3 Arachis duranensis | reverse complement strand
TGGATTCTATTCCGGCCTGATTGAGAACCGACAGATGAATTCCGCGTGCTGTGAGCATATGCAATCGTTTTCACTGAGAGGATGGGAGGTAGCCATTGACAACGGTGAAACCCTACATACAGCTTGCCATGGAAGGAGCCTTGCGTGTTTGAAGAAGAAGACAGTAGGAAAGCAGGGATTCAGAAGATGGAGCATCTCCAAAACCTCAACCTATTCTCCATTACTGCAAAACAAGTAATCATTTCATGTTCTTTTGTTCTTTTTCACAATCAATCCTGATAATTTCTGATATCCTGACTAAGATTTACAAGATAACCATAGCTTGCTTCAAGCCGGCAATCTCCGTGGGATCGACCCTTGCTCACGCAAGGTATTACTTGGACGACCCAGTGCACTTGCTGGTTAGTTGTGCGGAGTTGCAAAAGTGTGATTGCAATTTCGTGCACCATATCTCCATAGGGATCTCAGAGAAGTGAGTGGTAGGCAAGACATAGTGGGCAAATGTCATCTGCCAAGTCTTGGCCTCTCTAGTCAAGTGAGCAAATAGCATCCCCTTAGGCTTGGTGTTGGTCGCATCCATGACCCAAGTAGCATCTGGTAACCTAATCACGCGCCTAAGCGCCTCATAATCAAAGGTCATGGTATGGATAGCCATCTCTGCCTGCTGATGGGCACACGTGTCATCAGGAATGTGCCGACACTGTAATGCCTCCCCAGTAGCAGTCTCAGTAATCATGATCTCTCTACCCCTCACCTGAACCGAATCCAAAGTAGGACGAAAGAAGTTGCAATAGAATTCCTTAACCCAAGAAATGTTGATGTCTCCCAAATCTCTGTCAACAAAATCGATACCCAACTCAAGGATGCGACCAGTAATGGACCGTCTCACATCATTGGGTAGGAGAAATTTCTTCTCAGTATTTAGCTTCGCTGTGCGATATTTGGAAAATCGAAGCTCACAGTAGAGATTGGAGAACTTTGTTGGGTCAGTAGAAGGTAACTGCTGATTTTCTTTTTCTTCGTCATTTAAAGGATTCTTAGCATAATGCTTGTAGATGGAGGGGATAGAAGATGCAGAGTGTTTTCTCTTCTTGGAAGAGATGGCTATAGCCTTTCCTTTATCCGACATCCTGAAAGAGAAATATAATGGAATATGAGCAATAAAGCATGTAGCACAAAGCAAAGAAAGCATATTCAAGATGTAAAATGGATGACAAGCAAACATGATGTGAATGGGACTTGAAATATAGCCAACAAATAAGAACAGAGAACACAGTCATATCCTAAGAATTCAATGTTCACTAATGATCACAATTCATAAAGAATAAGCATGTTCATCATCAACACTCAAAGAATGGTTAAAAGAGTTAAAATGCAGGTTGGGAAGGAAAGGGGGCAGTGAGTTAGAGAAGAAGAAAACAAAATGGGGTTAAAAATTAGGAGCATGATGAGAGATGAATATTTCAAGAATACAAATCATGGCACAGCATATCATGCAAATCCCGGAAGTTGAAAATAACGAAAGGTAGCCCAAATTCGTGATAGAGAGCAAAATGAAATTGAATTTCTCGAAAATTGGGCAGCATTTCGGCTTAAAATTTGACGTTCCCGGGTTGCAAAATGGCACAAATAGCATGATCACAACATCAAGCAAGTACAGCAGTAGTGGTATAGCATGCAGGCAACACAATTTGTACAAAATAGCAACCCAAAAAATAGCATACACACCCAAGGAAACAGACAGCAAATATGCACATACGGAGCACTTATCAGGCCTAGAATCCTCTATCCAGTCCTAGCTACCTAACAGCAAATATTTCTATCTAACCTAACATGCAACATTTAAATTCAAACTAACTACAGACAATTATAGTAACTAACAAAAATGAACAAATAGAAAGAAAAACAAAAAAACAGGAATTGAGCAGGAACCTGGGAGCTGGGAGAAACTGTGAAGGGAAGGAAAATTGGGATTGGGAGAAGAACTGTGAAGGGCAGCAGAGGCGGTGGTGTTCGGAAGAATGAGGCGCTGAGTGAAGGAAGGCCGACGATGGGGGAAGTTGGTGATAGGAGAATGTGAAACAATGAAAGAGAGGGAGGGGGCCGCCGAGTAGTGTTGCCCGCAGTGATGGTGGAGCGACGGCGGTGGTGGCTGTCAGCGGCGGAAGGAAGAGGATGAGAGACTTGAGGAGGAGTGTGCAAGTGAGAGAGAGAGGACGAGGGCGAGTGGGGTGAGGGTGAGAGAAGGAGAGAAAGAAGAGAAGAGAAGCTGGCCGTGCAGTGGTGGTTGCCAGCGGAGCAGAGGTGGTTATGGGGGGAGAAGAAGAAACTGTGGGAGAGAAGAGGATGGGGAGTGCGCTGCGGCGCAACGCTCTTCGCGTCTTAGGGTTATCCCTTTTTTTGAATCGACGCGAGCGCGCACCTTGCACGTCCGCGTACATTGATGAAAATTTGGGACCCACGCGCGAGCGTACAGTGCGCTCAGGCGTGGATTAGCAGACTATGCAATGGCGCGTGCACGTACAGAGCGCGCACGCGTACATGTGGTTGGGCCTGAGGCTTAGAGTGGGCTTAACGCGCGCTCAACTCTCAGGGCAAAAGCCTAGAGTGGCGGCAGCATGTAAGGGCGCGCGCGGCAAGTGCGCGTCCGCGTACATTGATGAGTTGCTAGTAGGCGCGCTAGCGTGACGCGTGCACTCGCGTCTGTTCCACCTTGGACATATGGGCGCGCATGTGGCAAGTGCGCGTCCGCGCAGATCGAGTTGGGCCAGGGGCGTAAAGCTGGCCCAGAGCCGGCTCAACTCTCTGGGGCTTGGCTCAAAAACTTTGTAGCAGCAGATCGACGCGGACGCGGTAGGTGCGCGTCCGCGTGAACTTCCATGTTCGCATAATCTGCGCGCACGCATGTAGTGCGCGTCAGCGTGGGTCATGTTGGGCTCAGGGCATAATGTTTGCCCAAGAGAGGCTCAACTCTCGGGTACGTGGGTGATGATGTATCCGCACAGGGACGCGTGCGCGTACATTGTGCGCGCGCGTCCACCCCCCCTTTTTTTCATAAAAAATTATGCTCAAGTGCTCCCCATACTGTTCACAACTCTTTATTCAATCAACCATCATACAATTCATAAGAATACAATTTGATATTATTCATCTACTACTAAACACAACATACATGTGACTAAGCTAACAATTAAGTTGTACAAACAAATTTATGTGAAACATCTACCTACTAAGCTAACTCAAATCACTTATTGAGCAAATTTAAAAGAGAATGGAAAGAGTTTACCATGGTGGGGTGTCTCCCACCTAGCACTTTTAGTTTAAGTCCTTAAGTTGGACATGCTGAGGTGCTTATTGTCATGGTGGCTTATATTTGTACTCCTCCTTGAATCTCCAAGGATCTTTGCTTCTCAATTGGTTGATAGAATTTCCAACCATTTTCATCAAGCTTGGGCAAAGTTCTACCCAAGATATGAGTCCCCATAGTTGGTCTTCACATAGCGAACCGGGATCCCATATCTTATCTTCACACCTGTCTTCAATTTGATCTTCATACTTTTTCTTTCCGGGTGGTTGACATAAGGGTGATTGCACATAGAATTCTCTTTAGCATACCAAGCCTTCTGTTGATACCCTTGTAAAGTGGCATTCTTCCAATCATCGTTCCTATACCTTGAAGCTTTTACCTTAATGAGCCTAATGCCTAGCTTGCAACCACTACACAACTCATTCTTACTTTTAGTTCCACAAAGAGCTCTAAGTTGACCATCATTTTCAATTAAGTCATATTCAAGTGAGAAGGTAAAGCTTAGGGATAAGAGTTTTATCCACTTGAATGTTGTGATGGATGGTGACTTGGGAAGAGAGACCTTCCCATACTTAGACAATGCAATGTCTACTTCTTTAGGCTCTTCTTTGGTTGTTTCCACCTCTTCGCAAGCTTCTTCAATTTCAACATTTTCCCTTTTTTCACTTGGCTTGGTGTTATCTTCAAGAACTTCATCTTGCCCAATGGGAGGTGATTCAACTTTGGATAGGAATTCATTGATGAATGAATCCATCTCTTGATCAACCTCTTCATATTCTTCAATTTCGATATACACCATGCCATTTTCGTTTTCCTTGGGAGGTTGTGCACACTCTTTTATAATTTCAACTTCATGTCCAATGGGAGAGGATTCCATTGTGGAGAGAAATTCATCCATGATTGAATCCATTTCTTGATAAGCTTCTTCCAAGTCTCCAACGATGATATGCTTTGGAGGTTGCGCACCCTCCTCAACATCAATATCAAACTTCTTGGAAGAGTTCTTCATGATGCTACATTCCCATGGACTTTCAACATCTCCTAAATCTTCAACCACTTCTTCCTTTTCCTCAATGATCATAGGCTTCTCCAATTGTTCCAACACAAAATTTGACTCCTCTTTCTCCACCGAATTGTCCAGTTTCTCCTTCATGCTTTGCTCTTCTTTTGACCTTTCACATGTGGTCATGGAAGTACCTTGAGTATTCAAACATTGGTGGGCTAAAGTGTGCACCACCTTGGTCAAATTTGTCACAAACTCAAGTGTATCCCGCTTCATGGCTTCTTGTCCTCGAAGTAACAAAGTGAGAGAATCGTCTATTGGGGCTTGGGGCGAGTAGGAGGGTTCATTGTTTTGGAGAGAGGGCTCATAATAGGAAGGTGGTTCTTCTTGGTAAGGTTGTGGAGATTGTGTGTATTGAGGTGGTTCTTGGAAGTAATCTTGATAGGATTGTAGTGGTTCTAAGGGTTCTTGCTCATAATGGTTATAGGAGTATGGTATGGTTGATTGGTTATATGATGGATAAGGGTCACATAAAGGTACTTGGTATGGAAAGGCTTGTGAGAATGGTTGAGGTTCATGTTGAAGATGAGATTCATAGGCATATGATGGTGGTTGTTGAGTGTCACAAAAATAGTCATCATAGCCGTCAAATTGACATGCATTAGGATGGGAATTATACCTATAAGTATCCGGAGGTTGTTGCCAATAGGAGTGATCAAATCCTTGAGGCTCCTCCCATCTTGGAGTGTTCCATCCTTGGTACATGTTAGCATTGAAGTCCACATTTCCTACAACACAATTAGAACCAAACTCATAGCCAAAGTGAGAATTCATGTAAGTATTTCTGCCTGTCACGCGGACGACCTGGGTTCGATCCCCGGCAACGGCGCCATTTTGATGATTAGATTTTTGACGGTTTAGAATTTCTCAAATAAAATCTCGTCGAAGCATAGTTTCTAAACCAAGCAATAATCCTTTCATACAAAAAGTTGTTTGTCACTAAAACAAACCCCTAAATTTATAAACCGAAGTATTGAACCTCAGGTCATTCTCCCTAGGAATTACAATAAAGTGTCTTGTTATTGGTTATGAGTTATTTTGGGGTTTTGGATAAGAAGCATGAAAAGTAAATGGCAATGAAAATAAACTAACAACTATAAAAGGCTCTTGGCAAGGTATGAAAATTAGAAGTCCTATCCTAGTTATCTTCCTCAATTGTGATGAGAATTGTTCATTGCTACCACTTAGTTAACCCTTACTAAATAAAGGAAAGTCAAGTGGATGAATCAATTTGCAATCAAGGAAATCACAATTATCATGAATTACCTCAAATTGCATTATTGAAAGAGGAAATAAAAGAACAACAATCTATCCAAAACAAAATGAAGAATTACAATTATTAAAGCACATAACTAGAAAGAGGAAGAGGAGAAGATTAATAATTGGTAAATGAAAAGTAAATCAAAGCATGAATTAAACCTAGATCTAAGAAGAGAGATTAACCTAAACCTAATCCTAATTCTAGAGAGAAGTGAGAGCTTCTCTCTCTAAAACTAACTCTGAACTAATCATAATTAGCTATATGATTCCCTCTATTCAATGATGATGATAATGCCTTTCCCTCAATCCTTGATCCTTTTATTCCTTTCTCCTAGTAATTGGCGCCAAAAATGGGTTCAGAAAACCCTCTCAAATCGACAGGCACGTGTTGCATTAATGAAGTCATGTGCGGTCATCGACGCGTGCGCGCACGGTACGCGTGCGCGTCCCTGGCCGATTCTGTAATGTGCGCGCGAGCGCCTTGTGCGCGTGAGCGTGCTTGGCCGAGATCAATTCCTTTGTCTTTTGTACTTCTCTCCATTTGCATGCTTCCTTCCTTGCTCCTTTGATCCATGCCTAGCCTATTTCAATCCTGGAATTACTAGCAAACACATCAAGGCATCTTATGGAATCAAGGAGAAATTAGAATTCATCAAAATAAGGCTTAAAAAGCATGTTTTTACACTTAAGCACAAATATGGGAGAGATAACAAAACCATGCTAATTCATAGGCTAAATGTGACAAAAGGTTATCAAAACACTCTAAATTCAGTACAAGGTAAACCCTAAAAATGGGGTTTATCAGTCCCAAACTAACTCAAGAGGGGAGATCTCAAACCAGTTGCAAGAGGCTGGTTGGACTTCATAAGGCGTTCTATCTTGCCCACTAGTAACCGTTCTGAGGTTACTATCAAGAGAGCAATGATGATTCATTGTATTATGCTGGGAAAAGAATTGGAGATTCATCATCTGATTGCTTGTGAGATTTACACAATTGCAAACAAGAACTCCACTGAAGCCAAACTGGCTTACCCAAGCTTAATCTCTTTGCTATGTAAAGATGCTGGGGTGAGGATGGGAGTAGATGAATTCATCCCAATTGAGCACCCAATCACCAAGAGGTCAATGGAAGGACAAATGCAAGATAACTCTATCAAAAAGAGGGCGCAGGAGTTCCTCCCTAAACTTCCTGAAATTGACTACTGGACTCGTCTAGAAGCATCTGTTGCCAAGCTGCAAGAAGCTATGGAACAAATTAAGGAAGAACAGTAGAATCAAAACTGCATGCTCTACAAATTGCTAAAGGAACAAGAGAAGCAGGGGCGTGAGCTACAGGAGTTGAAGTGCCAAAAGCTCTCCCTTGAAGGATCAAATACCCCACAAGTTGAGGGAGCATCCACTTCTCAAGATCAAGGTTGTTGAGTTCTAACTCTGTGATAATTTCTATCATTAAGAGTCTATCTTAGAGTAATTTAAAATTCTGTTTTCTATTACTATTAGTCTTATCTTATATCTATTTTTGAGTCTTGTTCTTAATTCATGATTAAAAACATTTAAGGTTCATGTCTTAAAGCTATGAATGTCCTATGAATCCATCACCTCTCTTAAATGAAAAATGCTTTAATCACAAAAGAACAAGAAGTACAGGATTTCGAATTCATCTTTGAAACTAGTTGAATTAGTTTGATGTGGTGACAATACT
>NC_029772.3:23231674-23231921 GCF_000817695.3 Arachis duranensis | reverse complement strand
TTCTCTTCTTTTTATTCTATTTTGATTTTCAGTTGCTTGGGGACAAGCAATAATTTAAGTTTGGTGTTGTGATGAGCGGATAATTTATACGCTTTTAGGCATTGTTTTTAGTATGTTTTTAGTATATTTTAGTTAGTTTTTGTTATATTTTTATTAGTTTTTAGTTAAAATTTACTTTTCTAGACTTTACTATGAGTTTGTGTGTTTTTCTGTGATTTCAGGTATTTTCTGGCTGAAATTGAGGAAC
>NC_029772.3:23169468-23230745 GCF_000817695.3 Arachis duranensis | reverse complement strand
GAATCCTACTCGGAATACCACAGACAAGGTTAGACTTTCCGGATTCCCATGAATGTCGCCATCAATTCTAGCTTATACCACGAAGATTTTGATTAAGGAATCCAAGAGATATGCGCCTGGTCTAAGGTAGAACGGAAGTGGTTGTCAGTCACGTGCGTTCATAGGTGAGAATGATGATGAGTGTCACGGATCATCACATTCATCAAGTTGAAGTGCAACAAATATCTTAGAACAGGAATAAATTGAATTGGATAGAAGATAGTAGTAATTGCATTGAAACTTGAGGTACAGCAGAGCTCCACACCCTTAATCTATGGTGTGTAGAAACTCCACCGTTGAAAATACATAAGTGAAAGGTCCAGGCATGGCCGAATGGCCAGCCCCCATGATCTGAGAACTAAACGTCCCAAGATGTCTAATACAATAGTAAACTATCCTATTTATACTAGACTAGCTACTAGGGTTTACAAGAGTAAGTAATTGATACATAAATCCACTTCCAGGGCCCACTTGGTGTATGTTTGGGCTGAGTTTGATCTATCCACGAGCTGAGGCTTCTTTTGGAGTTGAACGCCAAATTGTAACGTGTTTTGGGCGTTCAACTCCGGTTCGTGACGTGTTTCTGGCGTTTGACTCGAGACAGCAACATGGAACTGGCGTTGAGCGCCAGTTCACGTCATCAATTCTCGAACAAGGTATGGACTATTATATATTGCTGGAAAGCTATGGATGTCTAATTTCCAACGCCGTTGAGAGCGCACCATTTGAAGTTTTGTAGCTCCAAAAAATCCATTTCGAGTGCAGGGAGGTCAGATTCCAACAGCATCAGCAGTCCTTTGTCAGCCTCTTTATCAGAGTTTTGCTCAGGTCCCTCAATTTCAGCCAGAAAATACCTAAAATCACAGAAAAATACACAAACTTATAGTAAAGTCCAGAAATGTGAATTTAGCATAAAAACTAATGAAAACATCCCTAAAAGTAACTAGATCATACTAAAAACTACCTAAAAACAATGCCAAAGGCGTATAAATTATCCGCTCATCACAACACCAAACTTAAATTGTTGCTTGTCCCCAAGTAACTGAAAATCAATTAGGATAAAAAGAAGAGAATATACTATAAATTCCAAAATATCAATGAATATTAATTCTAATTAGATGAGCGGGACTTGTAGCTTTTTGCTTCTGAACAGTTTTGGCATCTCACTTTTTCCTTTGAAGTTTAGAATGATTGGCTTCTCTAGGAACTTAGAATTTCGAATAGTGTTATTGATTCTCCTAGTTAAGTATGTTGATTCTTGAACACAGCTACTTATGAGTCTTGGTTTTTGCTTTGGATCATGACTTTAACCACTCAGTCTCAAGCTTTTCACTTGAGCCTTCATGACACAAGCACATGGTTAGGGACAGCTTGGTTTAGCCGCTTAGGCCTGGATTTTATTTCCTTGGGCCCTCCTATCCATTGATGCTCAAAGCCTTGTATCCTTTTTACCCTTGCCTTTTGGTTTTACGGGCTATTGGCTTTTTCTGCTTGCTTTTTCTTTTTCTTTCTAAAATTTTTTTTTTCGCAAGCCTTTGCTTTTTCACTGCTTTTTCTTGCTTCAAGAATCAATTTTATGATTTTTCAGATCATCAATAACATTTATCTTTGTTCATCATTCTTTCAAGAGCCAACAATTTTAACATTCATAAACAACAAGATAAAAAATATGCACTGTTCAAGCATTCATTCAGAAAACAAAAAGTATTGTCACCACATCAATATAATTAAATTAAATTCAAGGACAATTTTCGAAATTTATGTACTTCTTGTTCTTTTGAATTAAAAACAAATTTTTTATTTAAGAGAGGTGAAGGATTTATGGAATTTATTCATAGCTTTAAGACATGGTTACTACATACTAATGATCATGAAGTAGAGACACAAAACATAAATAGACATGAAGCATAAAAATCGAAAAACAGAGAAATAAGAACAAGGAATGAGTCCACCTTAGTGGCGTCTTCTTCTTGAAGGACCAATGATGTCCTTAAGCTCTTCTATGCCCCTTCCTTGCCTTTGTTGCTCCTCCCTCATTGCCCTTTGATCTTCTCTAATTTCATGGAGAATGATGGAGTGCTCTTGATGTTCCACCCTTAATTGATCCACATTGTAACTCAAATCTTCTAAGGAAGTGTTGAGTTGTTCCCAATAGTTGTTGGGAAGAAAGTGCATCCCTTGAGGCATCTCCAGGATTTCTTGGTGATGAGCTTCCTCATGCGTCCCTTAGGCTCCATGAGTGGGCTCTCTTGTTTGCTCCATCCTTTTCTTAGTGATGGGCTTGTCCTCCTCAATGAGGATGTCTCCTTCTATGATAACTCCAGCTGAGTAACATAGATGGCAAATAAGATGAGGAAGAGCTAACCTTGCCAAAGTAGAGGACTTATTGGCTATTTTGTAGAATTCATAGGAGATGACTTCATGAACTTCTACTTCCTCTCCAATCATGATGCTATGAATCATGATGGCCCGATCCAAAGTAACTTCAGATCGGTTGCTAGTGGGGATGATGGAGCGTTGAATGAACTCCAACCATCCTCTAGCCACAGGCTTGAGGTCCAGTCTTCTTAGTTGAACCGGCTTGCCTTTGGAATCTCTTTTCCATTGAGCTCCTTCCCCATATATGTACATAAGGACTTGGTCTAACCTTTGATTAAAGTTGACCCTTCTAGTGTAGGGGCGTGCATCTCCTTGCATCATGGGTAAGTTGAATGCCAACCTCACATTTTCTGGACTAAAATCTAAGTATTTCCCCCGAACCATTGTAAGATAATTCTTTGGATTCGGGTTCACACTTTGATCATGGTTCCTAGTGATCCATGCATTGGCATAGAACTCTTGGACCATTAAGATTCTGACTTGTTGCATGGGATTGGTTAGGACTTCCCAACCTCTTCTTCGGATTTCATGTCGGATCTCCGGATACTCATTTTTCTTGAGCTTGAAAGGGACCTCAGGGATCACCTTCTTCTTGGCCACAACATCATAGAAGTGGTCTTGATGGGCTTTGGAGATGAATCTTTCCATCTCCCGTGACTCAGAGGTGGAAGCTTTTGTTTTCCCTTTTCCTTTTCTAGAGGATTCTCCGGCCTTGGGTGCCATCAATGGTTATGGAAAAACAAAAAGCTTATGCTTTTACCACACCAAACTTAAAATATTGCTCGCCCTCGAGCAAGAAAAGAAAGAAGAGAAGAAGAAGAAGAAGAAAATATGGAGGAGAAGGGGAGGTATAGGTTTCGGCCAAGGTATAGAAGAGTGGGTTGTGTTGTGTGAAAATGAAGTAGAATGGAGGGGTATATATAGGGAGGGGGGAGAGGGTAGGTTCGGCCATTTAGGGTGGGTTTGGGTGGGAAAGATTTTTGAATTTTGAAGGTAGGTGGGGTTTCTGGGGAAGAGTGGATGTATGTGAGTGGTGAAGGGGGTAATTGGAAAGAGAGGTTGAGGTGATTGGTGAAGGGTTTTTAGGAAAGTGTGTTATAGGATTAATTAGGAGGTAAGGTGGGAATATGTTAGGTAGGGATCCTGTGGGGTCCACAGATCCTGAGATGATTCTGTGGGGTCCACAGATCCTGAGGTGTCAAGGATTTACATCCCTGCACCAATTAGGCATGTAAAATGCCTTAGCATACCATTCTGGCATTTAAACACCGAAGTAATGCACGTTCTGGGCGTTCAACGCCCATGCGTAGCATGTTTCTGGCGTTGAACGCCAGTTCCATGCCTGTTACTGGCATTCAGCGCCAGCTTTCCTCAGGGCATATTCCTGGCGTTCAAACGCCAGGGTGTTGCTTGTTTCTGGTGTTCAGTGCCAGATCCATGCTCTGTTCTGGCGTTGAACGCCAGCCAGATGCACCTTACGGGCGTTTAAACGCCAGTAAGTCCTTCCTCCAGGGTGTGATATTTTTTTTGCTATTTTTTATTCTGTTTTTAATTTTAATAATTTTTTCGTGACTCCACATGATCATAAACCTACTAAAACACAAAATAACAATAAAAATAAAATTAGATAAATAAAAATTGGGTTGCCTCCCAACGAGCGCTTCTTTAATGTCAATAGCTTGACAGTGGGCTCTCATGGAGCCACAAAGGTGATCAGGTCAATGTTGTGGACTTCCAACACCAAACTTAGAGTTTGGATATGGGGGTTCAACACCAAACTTAGAGTTTGGTTGTGGCCTCCCAACACCAAACTTAGAGTTTGATTGTGGGGGCTCTGTTTGACTCTATATTGAGAGAAGCTCTGCATGCTTACTCTCCCTTGTTATAGAAGGATAGCCGTGTGCCCTAAATACAAGGTAGTCCCCATTCAATTGAAGGACTAATTCTCCTCTGTTAACATCTATCACAGCTTCTGCTGTGGCTAGAAAAGGTCTTCCAAGGATGATGCATTCATCCTCCTCCTTCCTAGTGTCTAAGATTATGAAATCAGCAGGGATGTAAAGGCCTTCAACCTTTACTAACACATCCTCTACTAATCCATAAGCTTGTCTTACTGACTTGTCTGCCAATTGTAATGCGAATAAGGCAGGTTGTACCTCAATGATCCCCAGCTTCTCCATTACAGAGAGTGGCATAAGATTTATGCCTGACCCTAGGTCATACAGAGCTTTTTCAAAGGTCATGGTGCCTATGGTATAGGGTATTAAGAATTTCCCAGGATCTTGTTTCTTTTGAGGTAAAGTTTGCTGAACCCATGTATCAAGATTTAATGGAATCTCTATAGTCTCTATATGAGCCTCAGATTCCTTTAGGTCCTCAATAGGGAACTCCTTCTTGCTTGAGAGATGTCCCAAGAGGTCTTCCTCGCTAGGATTTTCGTCCTTCTCCTCCCTTGTGCATTCGGCCATATTGATTACATCAATGGCCTTACACTCTCCTTTTGGATTCTCTTCTGTATTGCTTGGGAGAATACTGGGAGGAGTTTCAATGACTTTCTTACTCAGCTGGCCCACTTGTGCCTCCAAATTTCTGATGGAGGACCTTGTTTCACTCATGAAACTTAAAGTGGCCTTAGACAGATCAAAGACTAAATTTGCTAAATGAGAGGGGCTCTGCTCAGAATTCTCTGTCTGTTGCTGAGAAGATGATGGAAAAGGCTTGTTATTGCTTAGCCTGTTTCTTCCACCATTATTAAAGCCTTGTTGAGGCTTTTGTTGATCCTTCCATGAGAAATTTGGATGATTTCTCCATGATGAATTATAGGTGTTTCCATAAGGTTCACCCATGTAATTAACCTCTGCCATTGAAGGGTTCTCAGGATCATAAGCTTCTTCAGAAGCTGCCTCTTTAGTACTGTTGGATGCATTTTGCCATCCATTCAGACTTTGAGAGATCATGTTGACTTGCTGAGTCAACACTTTGTTCTGAGCCAATATGGCATTCAAAGCATCAATTTCAAGAACTCCATTCCTTTGAGGCATCCCATTATTCATGGAATTCCTCTCAGAAGTGTACATGAATTGGTTATTTGCAACCATGTCAATATGTTCTTGAGCTTCTGCAGGCATTTTCTTTAAGTGAATGGATCCACCTGCAGAATGGTCCAATGACATTTTGGAAAACTCAGATAGACCATAATAGAATATATCCAATATGGTCTATTCTGAAAACATGTCAGAAGGACACTTTTTGGTCATCTGCTTGTATCTTTCCCAAGCTTCATAGAGGGATTCACCATCTTTTTGCTTGAAGGTTTGAACATCCACTCTAAGCTTGCTCAGCTTTTGAGGAGGAAAGAATTTATCCAAGAAGGTCGTGACCAGCTTATCCCAGGAGTCCAGACAATCTTTAGGTTGTGAGTCCAACCATGTTCTAGCTCTGTCTCTTACAGCAAAAGGGAAAAGCATGAGCGTGTAGACTTCAGGATCTACTCCATTCGTCTTTACAGTCTCACAAATCTGCAAGAACTCAGTTAAAAACTAGTAAGGATCTTCAGATGGAAGTCCATGAAACTTGTAGTTCTGTTGCATTAGAGCAACTAATTGAGGTTTTAGCTCAAAATTGTTTGCTCCAATGGCCGGAATGGAGATGCTTCTTCCATCAAATTTGGACGTTGGTTTAGTGAAATCACCTAGCATTCTCCTTGCATTATTGTTGTTGGGTTCGGCTGCCATCTCCTTCTCTTTTTCGAAAATTTCAGAAAGGTTGTCTCTGGATTGTTGTAATTTAGCTTCTCTTAGTTTCCTCTTCAGAGTCCTTTCAGGTTCAGGATCAGCTTCAACAAGATTGTCTTTTTCCTTGTTCCTGCTCATATGAAAGAGAAGAGAAAAAGAAAAGGAAGAAGAATCCTCTATATCTGGACAAAGAGGATCCTTATTATTAGTAGAAGAAGAAAGGAAGAAAAGTGGAGAATCCAATCACAAGGGTGAGAATAGAGGCAGTGATTGGAGATGAGGAGAGGTAAAGAGAAGTGTTAGTAAATAAATAAATAAATATAAGAAGAGAAGAGAGGGAGAATTCAAAAATAATTTTGAAAAAGTAGTTAATGATTTTTGAAAATTAAAGATAAGATATAATTAAAATTAAAATTTAAAACAATCAATTAATTTAAAAAGAATTTTGAAAGAGGGATGAGATATTTTCGAAAGTTAAAGAGGGAAAAGTAGTTAGGTGGTTTTGAAAAAGATAAGAAACAAACAAAAAGTCAAATAGTTAGTTGAAAAAGATATTAAAGTCAAATTTGAAAAGATAAGAAGATAAGAAGTTAGATTTCTAGAATTTAAAGATTGAACCTTTCTTAACAAGAAAGTAACAAACTTCAAATTTTTAAATCAATCACATTAATTGTTAGTGTAATTTCGAAATTTTGAAATAAAATTAAGAAAAAGATTTTTGAAAAAATATTTTCAATTTTCGAAATTAATAAGATAAAAATGAAAAAGATTTGATTTTTGAAAAAGTTTTGAAAAAATAGGATTTTTGAAATTGAAAATTTGACTTGACTTGTAAGAAACAACTAATTTTAAAAATTTTTGACAAAGTCAACCCAAAATTTCGAAAATTTGGAGAGAAATAAGGAAAAGATATTTTTTATTTTTGAATTTTTAATGAGGAGAGAGAAAAACACAATTATGACCCAAAACATGAAAATTTTGGATCAAAACCAATTATGCATGCAAGAACAATATGAATGTTAAGATGAACACCAAGAACACTTTGAAGATCATGATGAACATCAAGAACATATTTTTGAAAAAAAAATTTTGATGCAAAGAAAACATGCAAGACACCAAACTTAGAATTCTTTAATGCATGGACACTATGAATGCAAAAATGCATATGAAAAACAATAAAAGACACACAACAAAAAATTATCAAGATCAAACAAGAAGACTTACCAAGAACAACTTGAAGATTATGAAGAACACTATGAATGCATGGAATTTTCGAAAAAATAATGCATAAATTTTAAAAACATGCAATTGACACCAAACTTAAAAATTGACTCAAGACTCAAACAAGAAACACAAAATATTTTTGGTTTTTATGATTTTATGATTTTTTGTATTTTTTATTATATTTTTTGAAAATTACTTTTTTGGAAAAAAACAAAAAATAGAGAAAAAAATTTTGAAAAATTTTTGAAAACCCTTTTTTTTAAAAGAAAATAAAAAGAAAATTACCTAATCTGAGCAACAAGATGAACCGTTAGTTGTCCATACTCGAACAATCCCCGGCAACGGCGCCAAAAACTTGGTGGACGAAATTGTGATCATGATTAATGGCTCTTTGGTATGTGCTTCTGTTAACTCAGTACTTTCTTTTCACAACTTCGCTCAACTAACCAGCAAGTGTACTGGGTCGTCCAAGTAATAAACCTTACGTGAGTAAGGGTCGATCCCACAGAGATTGTTGGTATGAAGCAAGCTATGGTCATCTTGTAAATCCCAGTTAGGCGGATTCAAATGTGATTGGATTAGATATTCAAAAGATAAATAAAATAAACAGGAAATAAAGATAAAGTTACTCATGTAATCCAATGGTGGGGATTTCAGATAGGTGCATGGAGGTGCTGTGTTCCTTCCGAATCTCTTTCTTATTACATTCATCCAATCCTTCTTACTCCTTTCCATGGCAAGATGTATGTAGGGCATCACTGTCGTCAATGGCTACATCCCATCCTCTCAATGAAAAAGGTCCAAATGCTCTGTCACAGCATGGCTAATCATCTGTCGGTTCTCAATCAGGTTGGAATAGAATCCCTTGATTCTTTTGCGCTTGTCATCACGCCCAGCCTTCAGGAGTTTGAAGCTCGTCACAGTCATTCAATCCCGGAATCCTACTCGAAATACCACAGACAAGGTTAGACTTTCTGGATTCCCATGAATGCCGCCATTAATTCTAGCTTATACCACGAAGATTCTGATTAAGGAATCCAAGAGATATGCGCCTGGTCTAAGGTAGAACGGAAGTGGTTGTCAATCACGCGCGTTCATAGGTGAGAATGATGATGAGTGTCACGGATCATCACATTCATCAAGTTAAAGTGCAACGAATATCTTAGAATAAGAATAAATCGAATTGGATAGAAAATAATAGTAATTGCATTAAAACTTGAGGTACAACAGAGCTCCACACCCTTAATCTATGGTGTGTAGAAACTCCACCGTTGAAAATACATAAGTGAAAGGTCCAGGCATGGCCGAATGGCCAGCCCCCATGATCTGAGAACTAAACGTCCCAAGATGTCTAATACAATAGTAAACTATCCTATTTATACTAGACTAGCTACTAGGGTTTACAAGAGTAAGTAATTGATGCATAAATCCACTTCCAGGGCCCACTTGGTGTATGTTTGGGATGAGTTTGATCTATCTACGAGCTGAGGCTTCTTTTGGAGTTGAACGCTAGTTGTAACATGTTTTGGGCGTTCAACTCCAGTTCGTGACGTGTTTCTGGCGTTTGACTCCAGACAGCAACATGGAATTGGCGTTGAGCACCAGTTCACGTCGTCAATTCTCGAACAAGGTATGAACTATTATATATTGCTGGAAAGCTCTGGATGTCTAATTTCTAACGCCATTGAGAGCACGCCATTTGAAGTTCTATAACTCCAGAAAATTCATTTCGAGTGCAGGGAGGTCAGATTCCAACAGCATCAGCAGTCCTTTGTCAGCCTCTTTATCAGAGTTTTGCTCAGGTCCCTCAATTTCAGCCAAAAAATACCTGAAATCACAGAAAAACACACAAACTCATAGTAAAGTCCAGAAATGTGAATTTAGCATAAAAAATAATGAAAACATCCCTAAAAGTAACTAGATCATACTAAAAACTACCTAAAAATAATGCCAAAAAGCGTATAAATTATCCGCTCATCAGACGGCGGTTTAATCCCGCTTATGGTGGAGGCAAGGATGGTGGTTTGATCCCTCGTGCATGTTCTGGGCAAGGACGGTGGTTTAATCTCGCTTGTCTGTAGGTCCTATGGGTAAGGACGGTAGTTGGATCCCGCATATCCGAGTCGGGTTTGGCAAAGTAACCGACGCATGAGCTCATGGCCAGTAGGACAGGCATGCATCATATGCATTTATGTGATATTGTTTGGGTGTGCATATCATAATTAGTTTGCCTTTGTGAATACTTATGTTAACTGCTAACTGCTATAATTGTTGTAATTGCTATTGATTGTGTTTGAACTACATTAATTGTGATTGTGTTTGATTGGTTGGTTTCTGATGAATTGGTTGATGATTGAGTTGTTTGGGCTTGGGGGCTGTGTTGGATTGGATGGACTTGAGGCTGTGATTGGTATATTGAGTTCTAGTTTTGTATAAAGTATCTGACTGGTTTAGCATAGACTTAATGAACCTATGTTAGGAACGGGATGATCATTTATACCGCGTAGGTAACTGCTTTCATGGTTGTGGTTTAGAAAAGTATGAAAAATCAAACTCTTACAGTATAGACTTAATTGAACCTATGTTTGAGACATGTTGATCATTTATACTGTCTAGGAAAAAATTTTCAGATTTTACAAGAAAGGAAAAAGGTTTTGTTTTACAATATTTGAGGAAGTTACCAAGTCTTCGAAAAGGATTTTTTGGATTTCGAATATGAACCCATGGTTTTTGGAAGACTCATAAGACGAGCAATGATCACTGTACTCTAAAAATAGTTTTATTTTACGTATCTTGTTATAGCAATTTCTGTAAACCTATAGTGAGAAGAAGCGAGGACGACGTTCTCACTCCCCTACAGGTTATTCCTTTTCAGGATATGGACAACAAAGATTCAGAAGAGTTATGTTCACTTTCTGTTTATTCGGTATTTTTGTATAATCTTAGCTATTATGTTTCCCTCGCCATGTACGTGTATGTTTTTGTTTTCAACGAAAAAGTGTTTTTGAAAGGTTATGCTGTTTTAAGTTTTAAACAGGCTCCTATCTTAGTATTAAATAGTATAAGAGTCGTCGTAATGTCCGAGCAATTAGAGTCGCATAGCCAGAAGCGTGAGCTCTGATAGTTAGGGTGTTACATTATGATATCAGATCAGTCTTTCCTGTAGAGCCTGAGGAATGGACCGACTATGCTTCAATTGCATACTCTGAGCATTTGTCATGTAATAGGTCTTGTTTGGATGACAAGAATTAGAACTTTATGCATATGACGGTCTATTGATTAATGCCATTAGTCTCGCATTGCATAATTCCTGATATTAAGTTTGGCCGGCTTAATACTCGTGAATTATGTATATGAAAGAACTGATGGGTTATCATAGATGATATACGAGTTTTGGGTAAAGCGAGTCACGGGTTTTGGGAACGTTGGAGACTATTTCTCGAGGCTATTCAGTTGTGTGTCTTGAATTCTGTTCGAGTTGACCTGTTCTTTCATATCCTAACTTGAAGTTCTTGTTTGCTAATCCCTTTGAAAAGTAGTTTGATTTTTTCAACTCTATTCCTCTATTCATATGCATTCTTGTTTGACCTTAAATGCATATGCTTGTTTGATATCCTTGTTGCATCTATCTTTCTCTATTTGAGTTCTTCTTGATTCACATATTCTTTGATATAGCTTTGAACTTGTCTTAACGCACTATGTCTTTTAACTCCGGATTCTGAGTTCATTCTTAGAGAAATCATTGATTCAATTTTTCTCTTAATTGACTGTATTTATAACCAATTTTCAAACTTTTATAAAATCCCTTTTGATTTGATATACACCTATCTATATAAAACTTTGAAAATTCCTTATGCAATTTAAAAACTATTTATTTCTAATACCTCGCATGTTCTTTTACTGGTTTACGGAGCTACACTTACTTTAAGTACAATTTAACTTTTCAAATAATTTTCCTACGGTTCCTATACGTAACTTTATTTGACTATGTACTTAGGTAATTTTTTTTATTCTTAAAGGAAAAGATTTTCGCTTTTATTCCAGTTAGCTTTCGTTTGACAAATTGACTTTAATTTAGCATGATACATTATTTATGCATTCGTTATTCTTTCGAAAATATTGGGTTCATACCTTTCCTCTCAAGTATGAGCTAATTCTTTAAGCTCTTGTTTCTATGATTGTGATACTTGATTTTGTTTTTGACTATTCTTTTACTTTTATGAACATCACTATTAGTTTTAGTTTTTCCTTCTCTTGTAAATCTCATACTCATCCGAATCAACTTGAATTTGTTTCTATCAAGTGTGTTGTTTGTCCTCTTAATTGTCCTTCTTTAGTTAAAGGTTCTTTCTTGAAAATTCACTGTTGATTGAGTTGTCTTTCCTGATGAGTTTTGCATTCTTTTGGACCAATTGAAAGCTTGTTTGATGTCTCATGCCTAGTGGATCTTGTTTGAAATACCTTGATTTAAGATCCTTTCTTGTATGGCTTGACTCCTTTTTAAGTACATCCTAATTTTCGTGAATATCCTTCTGAGGTAGTGATTACAAGTATACTTTTGGAGTCTTGTTTTGAATTTTATAAAGCAGTTTGAATTCTCTTTGAAGAAGTTCTAAACTAAATTTACTTTTTTGTTGCCTGATTGTAATTGAAACTATTGTTCAATTCTGACAAAGTTAATTTAAAGTTGGCATGCACTATTTTAAATGAAGTTTCGAAGAGCTTCCTTATTTAGTGGAAACCTGTCCGTTTGTAACGCACCACTTGTTTCCTTTACTAATTTATAAGCAAACTTTTACCTCGGATTTTCTTTTCTAAATAGAGTTTAACTTTCCCTTTCGTCCTTGCTAGAACTTTTATACAGGCTTGTTTGAATATGGACTTCGGAAATTTTTGAACAAGCATTTGATTTCTCTTTCGAGTTTTATGTTGCTTTTGGTTAGGTTGTGCACCTAACTATCTTTCTAACATATTTGAAGAAATATTTTAACTCTTAGCCAAACCTGTGTACATGTCGTTTTTAAAACTCTACATAATCTATTTCAACATGGAACTGTATTAAAGGATGCCACATTTATACTCTTGATATCCTTTTTTCAAAGTGTTTGTTGCGCACCCGTCTCCCTGAAAATGTGAAATAGTTTTTGAAAGGTCTTTCACTCTTCATGAGCACTGTATTTGGAAGTACTTTAATCGTGCTCTTGAGTTCTGTGAGCTTTGTCTTGGGTTTGAGATATTCTTTTCTAGAAACCTCATACTTCTTTGACTCAGCTTGAGTTTGTTTCAAACTGATGCGCTGATTTTCTTCTTATTGATTCTATTGAATTTCTATGATCCAAGGGTTATCTTTGAAGTTGTCAATTGATTTATTTCTATCAAATTTTATTGCTTGAGCATCCTTGATTACCTGGAATTGCATACACTATTTCAAATCTATGAGTATTGTCCTTGACAATTGCCTCTCCTTTCTAAATCTTGTATCCTTCTGAGTAGACTCAAGAATTGTTTTGATGTCACGTGCGATCTGTAGACGTAGTAATGCGATGCGTTAGTTCTTTAAGACGTGATATGTGTATATGAAAGTTGAAGCGGCAGGTGTACAACGTTACAAGTTGTGGGTATTTTGTTCCTTCTGAGAGAGTCTGCGGGTGTTAGACTTGTGATCGGTTATGGAGTTGTAAAGTGATTGATGGAGTTGGAAATTTGAAGCTTTGAGGTTGGTACGAGATTAGTGCACAGATGATAAGCACGTCGATTTAAGCCCATCCTATTTTATAGCCTTCAATGCCTTGCCTTGCTATCACATGTTTGAACCATGTCATCTTTTGCATGGAGCATATCTTGTAACGTTTGCTTTGCAATCACACTCCTATCTTTGTATCCTTATGCATATGATAATCCAAGTATTTAGAAACCGTATATATGTTTATATGTTGAGATATTTTGCTTCTTTCTTAAATGTGTTCAAGAGTGAACTGTTATGAAATTTCTTTTGTTTTGTATCAATTTTGAGGACGAAAATTTTTATAAGGTAGGTAGAATGTAAGACCCAGGACTTTTGAAAAAGGGCTATCATGAGCTAATTTCAAATTCAGTATTTCTGTAGCTTTAACTTCAGAAATTACTTTATTAAAGAAAATTAAAGCAAGTTTCTATTAATTGAATTTGAAATAAATTAAGATTATTATCCAATTTTACAATTATTGAATTATTTTCTATATTCAAATTATAAAGTTGGTAGTTATGAAATAATAAGGATTTTATATGATTTGAACTAAATAATTAATATTTTAAAATATTAATACTGCTGTTTTGGAAAAATAAAAGATTTAATTATATTATTTCTAATTATTGTATTTGAACATTTTATTGAAAATAATTGTGAAATTGATGAACAAATAGTATTTTTATACATTATTATTGTTGGATTAAAATTTATTTCTAATTACTATACTATCCCTTCTTTTATTTGAAATTACAAAACTAATCCTATTACCCTAATTTTGTTAAAATTACCAAATTACCCCTAACCCTAATTCCTCCATTTCCTAACCCAAACCCCCTCTACCTCAGCCAAAATCCCCTTCCCCCCCAAAACAGCAGCAAACACAACACACTCAGAAGCAGCAGCAATGCTGCAATGAGAAAGAAGAGAAGCTAAAAGGGAGATCTGAGAGACGAGAGGTTCAGAGAGGAGGGAGACGCCGCCACCGTTGTCGGCGGAGCCGCAAGGAGCGTCACCACCGAAACCGTGCCGTTCGTTCTTGCCCAGTCGCGGTTCTGCCACCCATCACCCCGTTCCGGCCTGAGGAGTATCATGAAAAGAGAGTGAGCTCGGGCGCGAAAGGAGCGCGCAGGGGAGAGGAAGGAGGCGCTGGTTAGCCGCCGCACCTCACCGCCGTCGCTGGAGATCTGGGAGTCGCCGTCGATTGTCATTGAGCTGTGTCAGACCTAGAACTGCGAACGTGAGGGATGTGATGCAGGAGCCCAATGCAAGAAATAGGGAACGCGCGTGCGCACGCAGGGAAAGGACCGTGCTGCTGTCACTGCCGTTGCTGAGCTGTCGCCGCCACTGTAAAGGCTCCGCCACTGCCATTGTTGCTGTTGGGGTGAAGGAGACCGGAATGGGTAAGTAGGAGGAAGGGTTTCTGCAACCGTTGGAACTCTGTTGCTGTTGTTGTCAAAGCCGCCGTGCCTTTGGCTGCCAAGATCGATATTGTGGCCGCCAGAACCCGTCTTTCTTGGTAAGCGTTATGTTTCCGAAATTCCTTAAAGTTAGTGCTCTGTTATACTCCGTTAGAGATTCTGAGATGTTGGTTATACAGGGTTGAGTTCTGATATTTGTGCGTCTAAACTAAGGCTGCTGTTGAGCCACCGGAGCGTCTGGCCGCTACGGGGCTGTTGTTGGGTCGGTTCGGAATTGCAACTGCCTCATTTGGTTATTTCGCTAAGTAAGTATGTTTTGAAAAGCCTCGCGCTAGTATTTTGTTGTGTTTGGTTAATGAATATGAGTTTTGGTCACGTGGGGTCGAGTCCTGATTATTATCTGTTATGATTAGAGTTGTTGTGGTTATTGAGAAAGCAAGTGGAGCCGAGTTGTTGGTTGCCGTTAGTTCGGGTTGAGGTGGAAAGGACTCTGTGAGGCGTTTGGGCTGTGGTTTCCCATGTCGAGGTAGGGGCTTTTTATACAAACTAATTTATTTTAAATTGGAATTTGTTATAAATAGATATGCTATACAAAACGTATTTTTTGTGATTATGTGAATTTTATGAATTGTCTGATTTTGTCTTGAATGAATATAGTTGCCTATTTGATTGAAATAATGTCTGCTTTGATAAATTGGAGATTTCTGGATTGGTTGATTTGAAATGATTTTTGATAGTCTGAAAGTTTGAGTTTTTGTTTTATTGGAAACTGATTTGATCTTAAACCCGTTGGAAAGAGTTGAGGATTGGTTTAGTTGGGACCCAGACAGGGTGGCAAAATCCAAGTTTTAGGGGAGATGCTGCCAAAATTTCTATAAAATTCGACACTTTATTTGACACGGTATTTTAAAAAGGGAATGGGTTATGCCTTGAACTATATTACCGATAAATGAATTAGTTTTGAACCCCTTTATTAAGAAAATTATTATATTTTGAATGTAAACTATTTTAGAAGAGAACCATGTTCTAAAGTTGATTTAAAGATGAAAATAATTAAGTTTGGAATTTGATCAAATAAGCAAATTTGAAGGAGTTTTAATGGAGTTCGATTAACTAATTTCACTTTACAACATTTTAAGAAAAGGTTGAAGTATTTTCTGAAACTTTGATTTAGTGAAACTGAAACGCTTTCCGAGCCTTCAGAAACAGATTTAAGAATGAAACTAAAAATTGGTGTTTAGTTTAAATGATTTGGTTTTGGTCAAGTTAGTGGTTTTGAAATTAGTTCAGAATATTTGGATACATGACTTGGTTTTGGTTTAAATTCTACTTTTAATTATTCATATCAAGAAGTTAAGGTTTCAGATGTTTTCAATAAAATTAAGAAATGAGTTAGGTTATTCTCCCCTGAAGTCTTGAGACTCTGCTGAGGAATTTTACGACCAAATCTTGATTTAGAAATGAATGATTTTGAGTCTTTCAAAGAGATTTTGAATTTGGCATGGTTTTGTGATTGTTTGGAAGTGTTGGAAAGATGTGGAAAGTGGGTCCGTTTTGAAAAGTGATTCTTGGCAAGATGTGAAATGAATACGTTTGTTATTTAAAAGAAAATGGGCCAAGAATGAATTTGAAAGAAGCTATTGAGCCTGATTGATTATGAATTTCCTCAAGATTGATGAGTTATAGTTTGGTAGGCATAAGGGTCGGGTTCGTCCCACTTATGGTGAGATGAGATTGTTGATAAGTCACTGGCACCTGGCAGGGACGGTGGTCTAATCCTGCTTGTCGAGGGTGCAGCACCCGCGTAAGAACGGTGGTTTGATCTCGCTTACTGTGGAGGCAAGGACGGTGGTTTGATCCCGCTTGCATGTTCCGCGCAAGGACAGTGGTTTAATCCTGCTTGTCTGTGGGTCCTACGGGTATGGATGGTGGTTGGATCCCGCTTATCCGAGACGGGTTTGGCAATGTAACCGACGCGTGAGCTCATGGCCAGTAGGACAGGCATGCATCATATGCATTTATGTGACATTGTTTGGGTGTGCATATTGTAATTGGTTTGCCTATGTGAATACTTATGTTAACTGCTAACTGCTATAATTGTTGTAATTGCTATTGATTGTGTTTGAACTACATTAATTGTGATTGTGTTTGATTGGCTGGTTTGTGATGAATTGGTTAATGATTGAGTTGTTTGGGTCGGGGGGCCGTGTTTGATTGGATGGGCTTGAGGCCGTGATTGGTATATTGAGTTCTAGTTTTGTATAAAGTATCTGACCCGTTCAGCATAGACTTAATGAACCTATGTTAGGAACGGGATGATCATTTATACCGCGTAGGTAACTGCTTTCATAGTTGCGGTCTAGAAAAGTATGAAAAATCAAACTTTTACAATATAGACTTAATTGAACCTATGTTTAGGACATGTTGGTCATTTATACTGTCTAGGAAAAACTTTTCAGATTTTACAAAAAAGGAAAAAGGTTTTGTTTTACAATATTTGAGGAATTTACCAAGTCTCCGAAAAGGATTTTCTGGATTTCGAATGTGAACCCATGGTTTTTGGAAAGACTCATAAGACGAGCAATGATCACTGTACTCTAAAAATAGTTTTATTTTACGTATCTTTTTATAGCAATTTCTGTAACCCTATAGTGACAAGTGAGGACGACGTTCTCACTCCCCTACAGGTTATTCCTTTTCAGGATATGGACAACGAAGTTTTAGAAGTGTTATGTTCACTTTCTATTTATTCGGTATTTTTGTATTATCTTAGCTATTATTTTTCCCTCGCCTCATCCTTGTTAAGTTTGTAAGAAGGATAGGAAATTATGATATGTATGTTTGTAAGCTAATGTTATGTATATGTATATATATCCTAAGGTATTGTACCTGGTTTGTAGGTACGTGTATGTTTATGTTTTCAACGAAAAAGCGTTTTTGAAAGGTTATGCGGTTTTAAGTTTTAAATAGGCTCCTATTTTAGTATTAAATAGTATAAGAGTTGTCGTAATGTCCGATATATCAGAGTCGCGCAGCTGGAAGCGTGAGCACTGGTAGTTAGGGTGTTACACTCGCAGTTGCACATGCCATAAGTGCATGACGACATGGGTAATGTAAAGACTGGAATAATCCACAGTCGCATGTACAGGCATTAAGACGAATTCAATATGAAGTCTGGCACCATCCCTTCATCGACTCCACCTCTTCCACACTGAATATAGATGCCCTACGATCACAGTGGGCAACTCTCATCATTGGCATGCTCTCTCTGTTCTTCTCTATAGCTGCTAACAGTCCTTGTGAGAATATTTATCCACCTTGTAATTGAGCATGCACTTCATGACCTTTGCACACAAATAGCTGTTGCAACCTCTCATAAGTTACCTTAACAATGGCTACTACAGGAAGGTTCCTCGTTCTCTTTAGAACTGTATTTATACATTCTGAAAGATTCGTCGTTATGTGATCATACCGATGACCTTCATCACAATGCTGAAGCCATAAGCCCTTCCTAAACTGAAGAGCCCAATCCAACATATCCCAGGATAACCCACCAAAGCATCCAAGTAACAATCGTAACTTTCTTTGCTTGGACTATATGCTGCATTTATAAGGTACCTCTTACCTTTGGTTGATTTGAACTGTGAATTGAAGTTTGAAGCCATGTGACGCATGCAATAAGCATGATGTGCTAAGGTATGATGCCAACCACTATGAGGTGCATTTAAGGCAGCACGAGTGGCCTATGATCTATCAGATATTAGAAGAAGTCCCGGCTACAGAGTAACATGCTACCTCAAATTCGATAGGAAAAATGACCATGACTCAGTTGTCTCAGACTCGACTAATGCAAAAGTTATGGGCAGAATGTTGTTATTACCATCTTGAGCCATAACAGCATGTCCCTGTACTTTTCGTACAAGTGTGTCCCATCCACTAATACAAAAGGCTTCCAGTGCTTAAACGCCTGAACACAAGGAGGGAATGTCCAAAAGACCTTATCAAGCTGGCTCCAATCTCCGTCAACCATGGTGGCATCATAATATGGAACTACAACGCAATCGTGAATTGTACCTGGGAGGCATTCTTGCAAAGCTTGTAAAATATTGGGTATCTTGTTGTACAACTCTTCCTAATCACCATAAATCTGACAATCGATTTCTACTTCGCCATCCACATGTTTCGATACAATGGCTTGAAATGATAACTTTAATGTACCGCACTTTGCAACATTGGGAGAGAGACTGGTGGATCAGTATTTATTATAAGTGGAATGACCTTGCAAATTAAACTATTATCTAACTAAGCATGGTCTTGAGACATGGTTAGTTCCAAACAGGTGTGTAGTCCACTAAACCTACGCACTTTCCTACAAAATTACTCGTACATGTCAACATTCAGTACAAGACATAATTAAAATAATTAGCCTTTAATTTCATCAAAACTAAAAAATAAAATATACCAGTAGTTTAAATTCAGACATAGTGCCACATGAAGACTCTATGGACAACTATTGGTGAATTGCTTGCAACGATATGGTATTTAAGTCTATCCGACTCTAAAACTCTATTCTCCGTGTTCCTTCGAATACTGTAGTTCTTCACATCCATCAGAACAACATCATGGTTCTTGAACCTATGGCCAACCCGAAATTCCAACCCACCATCGATCTTGTAATCCTCTCCTTGGCCGATATTGAAATGATTATCCAACTGCATTGCGTCGAAATTCAAAATGTGATAATGACTTGAAACTTTTGACAATTGAGGAATGATCAAAAGGGGAGGCAGGAGAAATCGAGCACCACCGCTGGTGGGAGTCTCCTGCACATACTCATAAGAAGAAGAAATCTCGTTCGATGACTCGGATTTGGTAACATCATCTGAATCACTATCACGAGGCTGGCAAAGTGGGTATGTCTTGCATCTAGCGGAACTACTTGAGGATTTGAAGAGGACAGCCCACCATAACAACCACGTTACAAACCGCAGCATACCACTCCATCACATGTTATGGCATTAGCCTTGCATGTACGTCGAACATTATCCTCACATGTTGATTCCCTTCAAGCTAGAATAACCTGTTGGTAAATCCACCGCTCGGAAGCGCATACAAAAATCTATATGCAACTCGTCCAACCTCCTTGGAATTTATTCCCCCCATATTGCTCAGTATGACTGTCTTTAGCACATGAAAGATATCAACACGGATAGTGTGCAAAATCACAGTTGAATTAAACTAAAAAATCATTCATTCATCACTATTTCTTACTTTCTTACTATCACATTGGGATAAATTACAACAAAAAAGAATTGATTATTATCCATGCGAACAAAATTAAAGGATAAAGAGAGAAAAGAACAATTACGAGTGTATAGTTGAGGATGGGAGAACATATATAGAGTTTTTCTCCAATATATCTAGGGTGTAGAGACACCTAGACCATAATACACGTATCTCGGATACTGTGGCCTTAATTTGTCTCTGACTATATGTGACCCATTTTTCGTGTTTAAGTATATCTCGAGTACTGATACCCTAATCAGTATTTAAACGTATCTCAGATGCTCAATAACTGTTTCTCCACGTGACACGTATCCCAGATGCACTTACGCAGCGTTTGGTTTATATATCTCTGAGACAGAGATACAGAGACATAGACATTAAAGACATGGACACAAATTATTAGTGTCTATGTATTGTGTTTGGTAAACATTGAACAAGACACAATAAAATTAGAAAATGTCCATATTATCCTTATAAAACAAAAAAAATCAGCCACCATTGCTACCACTATCATCCACCATCTCCACCACTATAAATTCATCATCACACACAATTCGCCACAAATCAATCAACAAAAATTTTACAAGAATCAACAAGAATTTTTATTTTTCAATAGAAAAACAAAAAGGGAGGATAAGGTAACTGAAGAGCAAATTGTGAAAAGAGAAGAACCAAGGTATAGGAAGAGGCGGCAATGGCAAACTTGAAGAGGAAGAGGGAGAGGCGGCCGTGGGCATCACGAATAGGGAGGAGAGGCGACAGATGCATATCTGGACGAAGAAGGAGACGTAGCGGCGACAGCGGATTTGAACAAAGGAGGAGATAAGTGGTGGCACACGGATCTAGACAGAAGAGGAGACACAACGGTAGCGCTCGGATTTGGACAAAGTGGGAGACGTAGTGGCAGTGGCACGTGGATCTAGGCAAAGGAAGGCGGCGGCAATGGCGGTGGATCTGGACGAGGAGATGCAACATTGACGGCGAATATGAATGATAAGATACGATAGCGAAAGGAGGGAGGAAGGAGAAAGAGAAAAAAGAATTAGGATTAAGAAATTAATAAGGGGTAAATGAGTAAAATTTTTTGTCTAATTGATTGTGTCTTACTTTCTCAACACTGAATGAAATTAACAGACACTTCTCTTGTACGCCTATAAATAGGCATGATCTGATGCAAAATAACACACAGCAATAAAAATCTTCTCCCTCTCTTTATATTAAACTTTTCTCTTCCCTCTTTCATACGCTATTAATATATAATAGTAGTAAATATATAAGTTTCTTCTATTATTATAGTGAGATAATTATATTGGTGAATATCAAAATTAGAGTCTTCTATTTATACTTAATTACTTTATATTTATTATATCTTCATCAGTTATTTATTTTACAACACGTTATCAGCATGAGACTCTGATCAAATTTTTAAGAAGACTCAGGTAACAAATTTTTATTATGTCGAGTTATTGGATGCTGAAATCCATCTTCATTCAATGGATCTTGGAGATATCATTAAGGCTGAAAATAAGGCATCCCAGAAGGATAAAGCCAAAGCCATGATTTTTTTTCGTCGTCATCTTGACTAGGAATTGAAAAATAAATATCTCACATTAAAAGATCCTACAGATCTTTGGAAAGACCTTGAAGAAAGGTATAATCATCAAAAGACGGTGATACTTCCTCAAGCCCAATATGAATGGATGCACTTGCATCTACAGGATTTTAAATCCATAAATGAATATAATTTAGCAATGTTTCGAATCACCTCACGAATGAATTATGTGGAAAAAAGATAACTGATAATGATATGTTGGAGAAAACTTTCTCAACCTTCCATTCCTCGAATGTGCTCCTGCAGCAGCAGTATCGAGAAAAGAGATTTAAAAAATATTCTGAGTTAATTTCTTACCTTCTTGTTGCTGAACGCAACAATGAGTTGCTCTTAAAGAATCATGAAGTGCGTCCAGCTGGCAACGCCCCATTTTCTGAAGTAAATGCGACAAATCATCACCCCAGAAGAGGTAAATGGCAAGGTTTTGGAAATAAGAAAAATTATGGAAGGAAAATGAATTATGTTCAAAAGAGAGGATCTCACCAGAAGTGGGATAAAGAAAGAAATATTGGGTAAAATAAATCAACAGAGGATAAGTGTTTCCATTGTAGTGGATAAGGCCATTAGTCGCGTACCTGTCGTACACCAAGGTACCTAGTCGATCTTTCTCAATCATCTTTGAAAAAAGACGACAAAAGAAAGGAAACGAATTTTGTTTCAAATGATGCTGAAAATTCCACCACTTATTATGATGTGTCAGATTTCTTTGAGGATCCTGAAGAAAATATTGGTCATTTGATCAATGATGAAATAGTTTAATATGTAGGATTATTAAGTATTCATGTAAATAAATAATGTAAAGAACTTATTATTAAGTTTTATTTTCTATGTATTTAAGTTTCAAATATGATGTATATAAATAATGAAATATTAATGTTTATGAATTTTGAAATCATTAAATGTGTCAAATTTTAAAAAATAATAATAATAGTGATAATAATAAAATGTTAGTATAAGACATTATTTTTAAGTACAGTGTTTCTTAGAAAAATCATTTCAATCAAGTATTCAATTTAACTGTGCATACTACTCATTTTATATTATTTGTCTTTGAAGAAAATGGCAAGAATATATAATGAAGACGTATACCTTGCGGATAGTGCAAGTTCGCATACCATTCTTAAAAGTGATGTATATTTTACCCATCTTGTGCTAAAAGAAGAATATGTTAATACAATTATTGGCTCAGGCAATGTGATTGAAGGCTCCGAAAGAGCTATAATTTTGTTTTTCGGAGGAACAAATTTCATAATAAATAATGCATTATTGTCTACCGAGTCTCTAAGAAACTTGTTGAGCTTTAAAGATATTCGTCGAAATGGATATCGTATTGAGACTATGAATGACGAAAATCATGAGTATTTATGTATCACAACTCAGGATTCAAATAAAAATATTATATTAGAAAAGTTGCCTTCACTTTCATCTGGGTTATATTACACCAAGATTAGTGCAATTGAATCATATGCCACTATAAACCAGAAGTTTACTAGCCCAAATGAATTCATAATTTGACACGACCGATAGGGTCATTCGGGAACAACCATGATGCGGAGAATTATTGAAAACTCCCATGGACATTCACTAAAGAACCAGAAGATTCTTAAATCTCGTGAATTTTGTTGTGCTGCATGTTCTAAAGGGAAGTTAATTTTAAGGCCATCACCAGTAAATATTGGATTTGAGTCCCCTGAATTTCTAGAAAGAATTCAAGGTGATATATGTGGACCTATTCATCTACTATGTGGATCTTTTAGATATTTTATGGTCCTAATAGACGCATCTTCGAGATGGTCATATGTGTCTTTATTGTCTTCTCGCAACCTGGTGTTTGCGAGATTATTGGCTCAAATTATTCGATTAAAAGCACAATTTCCATAAAATCCAATCAAAGCAATTCGACTTGATAATGCTGGTGAATTTACTTCCCAAGCTTTTGATGCTTATTGTATGGCCAATGGAATAAGTGTTGAACATCCAGTAGCTCATGTTCACACATAAAATGGGTTAGCAGAATCACTTATTAAATGCCTCCAATTAATTGCTAGACCCTTACTTATGAGAACAAATCTCCCAACCTCAGCTTGGGGCATGCTATTTTACATGCCGCAGCACTTATTCGATTGAGGCCAACGAGTTACCATCAGTTCTCTTCTATGCAATTAACTTTTGGCCAGCAGCCAAATGTTTCCCATTTAAGAATATTTGGGTGTGTGATATATGTTCTCATTGCACCACCTAATTGCACCAAAATGGGACTCCAAAGAAAAATGGGGATATATATTGGATATGATTCTCCCTCTATAGTGAGGTATCTTGAGATACAAATTGGAGATATATTTAAATCTCGGTTTGCGGATTGTCATTTTGATGAATCAAAATTTTCAACATTAGGGGGAGAGAATAAGCTTCCTAAAAAGGAACTTAATTGGAATGCATCATCCTTGATGTATTTAGATCCTCGATCAGGGCAATGTGAACTAGAAGTTCAAAAGATTATACATTTGCAAAGAATAGCAAATGAATTGCCTGATGTATTTTCCAATACAAAGAGGATAACCAAGTCATATATAGTAGCGGAAAATGCCCCAATTTGAATTGATGTCCCAGTTGGACAAATTGCCACCAAAGCAAATACACACCAGAAGCGTGGCAGGCCTGTTGGTTCCAAAGACAAAAATCCTTGAAAGTAAAAATAGGTAAATACTATTCTTGTCAAAAAAGATATAGTAAAGACACATGCAGCTGTCCAAAATTCTGATATACTTTTAATGCCAGAAGACGTTCAAGTACTTGAAAATTGTGAAAATGACGAGATCTCGATAAATTTTGTCTTTACAATGGAGAAATGGGACCGAAATAAGAAAATTGTCAATGAAATATTTGCATATAATGTGGCATTAAATATCATGCATGAAAGTAAGGATCTTGAGTCAAGATCAGTCGAAGAATGTCGACAAAGAAATGATTGGCCAAAATGGGAAGAAGCCATGAAGGCTGAATTAAACTCACTTGGAAAACGTAAAGTCTTTGGACCTGTAGTCCGTACACCAGAAGATGTAAAACCTGTTGGATACAGGTGAGTATTTGTGAGAAAACGGAATGAAAAAATGAAGTTGTGCGCTACAAAGCCCGACTTGTGGCACAAGATTTTTTACAAAGGCCCAGCATATATTATAAAGAAATGTATTCCCCTGTAGTGGATGTGAAAACATTGTGTTATTTGGTCGGTTTATCTGCATATCATAAACTGCATATGCATTTAATGGATGTGGTAACAACCTACTTATACGGCTCATTAGATCGGGATATCTATATGAAAGTTCCGAAGGACTAAAGATGTCTAAATCATCCAATGAATATTTGCAGGGGCTATACTCAGTTAAATTGCAAAGATCTTTATATGGTCTAAAGCAATCTGAACGAATGTGGTATAGTCGTTTTACTAAGTATCTGGCCAAAAATGAATTCAAGAATGATGATATCTGCCCGTGTGTTTTCATAAAGAAATCTGCATCTGGATTCATTATAATTGCTGTGTACGTTGATGATTTAAATATCATTGGAACTCCTGAAGAGATTCTAACAATTATAAAAACTCTAAAAGAAGAGTTTGAGATGAAAGATCTTGGAAGGAATAAATTTTATCTCGGCCTGCAGATCGAACATATACAAAACGGGATCTTTATTCATCAAACAACATACACAGAAAAGATCTTGAAAATATTTTATATGGATAAATCACATCCCTTGAGTACCCCAATGATCGTAAGATCTTTGGATGTGGAAAATGATCAATTCCGTCCTAACGAAGAAAATGAAGATATCCTTGGTCCTGAAGTACCATATCTTAGTGCCATTGGAGCGCTAATGTATCTTGCTAATAATACACAACACGATATATCATTTGCTGTGAATTTACTAGCAAGATATAGTTCCTCTCCAACCAGACGACATTGGAGTGGAATCAAACAAATCTTTCGATATCTTCATGGAACGGTTGATATGGGATTGTTCTATCCCTATGGATCCAAGTCACAACTAGTTGGCTATGTAGATGTTGGATACTTGTCTGATCCACACAAAGGGAGATATCAAACAGGATACCTATTCACATATGGAGGTACAACTATATCATGGAGGTCCACGAAATAGACGATAGCAACAACCTCCTCTAATCATACTGAAATACTAGAGATACATGAAGCAAGTTGCGATTGTTTTTGGCTCAGAAGTTTGATCTAATATATCCTGTCATCATGTGGACTGATTGATCATAAGATAGCTCCAACTGTCCTGTTTGAAGATAATTGACTGGCGGAAAAATGCCGATTAAGAATTTATAATAGAAATAATGTTGCAAGTACAGTTCTTAATCGACAAAAATTCCGCTTATCAATTTAGAAAGAGTTGTCATAATTTAAGAATAAAATACTGGGAGTAGAATTCCTAGGTCGTCTCCCAACGAGTTGACAAAAGAGTGTAATTTATTGGTTAGAAATTTTCTGAGAATTTTTAGAGTTGGGGAATAGATAAATAAATGACTATGAATTAAAGCAAAAAAAATTAACAAGAGGTTTTATGCAATTGAAATAAAAAGCCTTGACTAGGAGAAGATTAATCGGAAGTTCTATCCTTGTTGAATTTTCCCAAGTGTAATGGTAAAAGGTTGTTGTTTCTACTTAGTTATCCTTTACCTAATAAAGAAAAGTTAAGTAACTGAACTAACTCGGATTCACAAGTCCTAATCCTCTCCTAGGAAAGGATTAGAGTTAGTGACTAGAGAGTCAGTCAACAACTTCCAATTACAAATTAACACTTGAGTATTCCAACTCAAGGGTCTCCTATTAATCAACTCCAAAGTCAAGTTGGGAGCCTACTCGATTGACATGGGTGCCATTTTCGCAAACATATAAAGAAAATAGAAAGAAGACCTGGTAATTAAAATTAATTTAGTAAAAGTTATTTTTGAAATAATAAATTAAGGGAAGATGATATTCAAACAAATAATGAAATTAAATGTAAAAATAACCATTGCATTAATAATTTCCAAAATCAAAGACATCCATATATAACTCTGAACAAACTAAATGGACAATAAAAGAGTAAGGAAATAAGAAAGAAAACTATAATGATAGAGACTCCAAACGGAGATAGTCACTCTCTCAAGATCCAATCCAAAGCATAAAACTAAAAATCTCAGAATATGAAGAACCCTAGAGGAAGTAGTGTTTTTTCTCCAAAATTCAAAAACTAAAAACTAAAACTAAGTGAATGTCAATGTGTGTTGAATTTCTGTTGTCTCCTGACTCTAATCTGTGTTTCTGGGCAAAAAACTGGGTCCAAACTCAGCCTAAAATCGCCCCCAGCGTCTTCTGCAGTTGCAGCACGTGACGCACGTCACGCGTACGCGTCAGTCACGCGTACGCGTCGATGGTCTTCTGCGTGTGTTACGCGTATGCGTTAGTTACGCGTACGCGTCGATATACGACTTTGCTTGTCACGCGTACGCGTCAGTTACGCGTACGCGTCGCTGTGGAATGGGCCAAGTCATGCGCACGCGTGAGCCATGCGTGCACGTCGATCCTCGCTAGTCAGCTCCTTAATTTCTTGTGTTCTTTCCATTTTTGTAAGCTTTCTTTCCGTCCTCTAAGCCATTCCTGCCTTATAAAGTCTGAAAACACTTAACACACAGATCACGGCATCGAATGGTATAAAGGAGAATTAAAAATTGACAATTTAAAGGCTTAAGAAGCAAGTTTTCAATCATAGCACAAAATTAGGAAGGCAAATGTAAAATATGCGAATTACATGAATAAGTGTGCAAAGAACTGATAAAAACCACTCAATTTAGCACAAGATAAACCATAAAATGGTGGTTTATCAATAATACAGCATGCATTGCTCAACTTAAAGGCGGATACATCAAAGGTGATAGAACAAAGCATATTTCTACCAAATTCTTCTTCACTCATGATCTTCAAATTCAAGGGACAATTGATGTTCAACAGATCCGCTCAAGTGACAATCTGGCAGATTTATTCACAAAGTCACTCCCAAAATCCTCCTTTGAAAGATTGGTATATGAGATTGGGATGCACCGATTTCGAGACATTAAATAATGTCGACAAGAGGGGGAGACTGTATTATTTTTTCCTTGATCAAGTTTTTTTTCCTATTGGATTTTTCTTGGCAAGGTTTTTAATGAGGCAATCCCCGTCACAAAGGATATTGTACTCTTTTTTCCTTCACTAAAGTTTTTTCCATTGGATTTTCTTTAGTAAGATTTTAATGAGACATATTCCTAAATGGTCATCCAAGGGAGAGTGTTAAGATAAGCATGATGATGTGGGCGGTTCACTCTTTTCACAAATGAAAATTCACTTTCTCAACACGGAATGAAATTAATAGACACTTCTCTTGTACGCCTATAAATAGGCATGATCTGATGCAAAATAACACACAGCAATAAAAATCTTCTCCCTCTCTTTATATTAAACTTTTTTTCTCCCTCTTTCATATGCTACTAATATATAATAGTAGTGAATATATAAGTTTCTTCTATTATTATAGTGAGATAATTATATTGATGAAAATCAAAATTAGAGTCTTCTATTTATATTTATTATATCTTCATCAGTTATTTATTTACAATAAATACACATATTTTATATATACTCGTGTACTAATGTGTCCAGTAAAGATTTGTGTCTCAACAAACAAATATAAGACATGTTCTAGTGTGTCTATGTCTCTGTGTCTATGTTTTTGAAATCAAACATTGCCTTAAAGTATGTTAGCTTTTCATTGCGTCATAATCTAGGGTCTATAATTAAGTTATCCTCTTAGTATTCGAAATGTGATAAATTATGTATTTAAATAATTATTCTATATTTTACGTATTTTTATAAATTTTATATTTATTTAATTTAAATAAAAAAATTTGTATCAAGATACGGAGTAGTTGAAAAAAAAATACTTTTATGTGAGAATTAAAAAAATAATAATTTAAAATAAGATTTAATATTAGAAACAATTTTAAATATAAACAAATTTCAAGAACAATTTTAATTTTCGACTAAAATAATAAATACTAAAATCTGTTAATCTTAACTGTAAATAGTTTATTTTTTTAAACGAGTCCTTATTTTATTTTGGTGAAAGAAAAAAAACCCCAATATAAGAAGTTTCGGAGTGGTACTCGGGAGGATACCGTGAAAACACACAGACCGAAAGACAAGAGAAAGAGTCAAGCAGTAAACGAATGGCGACGGCGCTAGTCCGATCTGGTCTTCTTCGAACCGCCCTACGCGGTGGTGCTCGTAACCCCGCTGCACCTAACCGAAACTTCGCTTCCTCTGCTCATCACGATGATGCATGTTTGTTCTCCCTCTCTCTCTAGCTATTTGTTCATTTCCTTTTTTTAGGGTTTAATTAAATTAATACGCAAATAGCTCTCCTTATCAGGTTTATCTCGTGGAAGCTGTGTTAAATTTCGGTTGCATTTTGAGTTTCATAACTTCAATTTGGGCAAAGGGTTTTTAGTTTATGAGATTGATCTATATTTCGCTCTGATCTTAAAGCTTTTGCGTGTCTGCGTTGGTTATTGCTCGTTTTGAAATCGATTTGCGCATAGTTTCGGTTTTTTGGCCTGATTTAAGGTTTATGCACGCTATTTTTTATTTTGGGTTCTGAGAAATGATTATTGTACATTTCTTTTGGGTTTTATTTTAAATCTGTGTTAAACCCGTAAGAGGTTGCTTAGTTGCATTTACATTTGCATACGTGAATTTAACCTGGAAGACAAGAAACTCGTCGACACGACTGATCCAACTTTGGCTTAATAAAAATAAAAAAATTCTTGCGTAGCCTTATTCGATATTCTTAATCTGGATTTTTGAAATAAGTTTAGAAATAATATATATTATTATTTATTAAAACAAAAAGTATTTTAAATATTTTATATAATTAAAAAACATTAAAAATAGTTAGAAGATTAATTTATATTTTAATATGAATAAAATATCAAAATATCATTATAATTTATTTAAAAATTTTATATATATGCCATATCTCGTGTCTTATAAGAATTTAAAATTTGTGTATCTGCATGTTGAGTCGGGTGTCGTGTCATTGCCAGTATCCGTACATTATAGCTAAAAGGATTTGTATTGTATTGCTATGTATCAACACGGCTGAGATTAAGGAAGCAAACTGAAACCATTTAGAACTCCACTACCATGATAAGAACTTAGTTTTCTGTACTTATCTTTTGAAGTGGTGAATTTTCTGTTATTTATTTCGCGTATCTTTTTGTTTCATGATGAAATTATTAGGTTTTATGTGGCTCATTCACTTAACTTCCGTTTCTTGATTTCTCTTTTATTGTTATGTGCTTTTATCCTTTTTCCCCATCAGATGAGACGGCCAAGTGGGAGAAGATTACATATCTAGGCATTGCTACATGCACTGTTTTGGCCATTTATAATCTGTCAAAGGGACACCCACACCATGACGAACCCCCTGTGAGCTTTCCTCTCTACACAAATTACACAATATATAATTGTTTCATTTACATCTTTTTTTTTTCTCTCTCTTTTCTTCCCTATTTTAATGCATGTTTGTCTGCTCAGCTTGTTTAAACTGTTTACAAATAAAAAACTAGGAGGAATATATTAAAAGGAAATAGATATTATTGCAAATAAAGCAGTGTTCAATTTGGTCATTGAAATTTCAAGCATTCTCTGTTTTAGTGTCTGAAATTTCAAGTGTCAATTTAGTTCCTTAACTGGCACTCTGTAAGTCAGTTTAGTCCTTGGTCATTCAACTGTTAGACAACAATTATTGTTTGCTGATGTACCATACTGCCATGTGGTATGTTGATGTGTCACATGACATGACATAGCAAATAGAAATGGTTGACTAACGATTGACCATCCAATTACTAAATTGGCCAATGGAATGTAATTTCAGGGAGTTAATTGAACCTTTAGTGCATTGATATTCTCATTTTAAAACTGGAAAAAAAATGCTCAATCTCTGCTGTAATGGGGTAACACCAGTACAATTTTGTCACTAAGGTTCAAGAGAGTTTTCTTAAGTATTTCTGTAGCACAGGATAACAAATGTGAGGATAAATAGAACATTCATGTAACTTTTCAATCCCTGCTCTCAGCCTCTCACCAAGATAAGTTAACTTCATCAAGAGATACTGTCCCAAGTTATTGTGCCGCAAGGCCTTCTCTCCGTATGTGAAGTTATCTCTGAATTAAAATAGCACATCATTTATATGTAAAGATAGACAGCCTTATTAGGTACTTGTAAGAAGTGATAGTGGCTTATATTATTCTCAGTGCCCCTGTCCAGATGAAGGACTTGAATTTGGGGACCTTTGGATTTCCATCGAAGCTTCACAATAAATTACCAAAAACAAGGAGAGGCTTCTCTGGAAACACACACTGCAAATGAATAATAAAATGAAGGGTCTACTAGAAAGCACTCTAATGAATCCTGATATTTTTATGTATGCAACATTTTTGTCTAATTGATGATATTTACTGATAACATGTAAATGGGATTCTAGCTAGATATTCTCCCTGAAAATTGGATAATTTATATCTGTCATGCTCCCCACAACCATTAGCTATTTGTAGCCGTTCATATCGCTTGGTTATGGTTTGTGCCCATGTTATGAAAAGTGGCTATTGAAATTATTTCCATTTTGAAACAAACTTTGAAACAATTAAACTCTAATTTTCTTAACTTATTTTTTGATGCAGGCATACCCATATATGCATATCCGCAATAAAGAATTCCCATGGGGTATGTGTCTTCTATCTCATTCTCTGATATTTATATCGTCTTCTACAGCTGATAGAAGGTTCCCAAAAACGATTCAACTATCCCCCCCTGCCAAAATAAAAAACACCACCACCACACCACCAATTACCTCCGTTGCTGGAAAAATTTAGTCTTATGCTTTTGTTTTGTTTGTACTTATGTTGCTGGTTGCATTAGTAATTTTAACGTTTAACAGCCATTTTTGGTATATTAGCATGTTGGGGTTGGTACACAAGGTCTAGAATATATAATAGTTGGGTGGAGCAGGGTAGTAGGGTACTCATGGTTAATTATATGCACCTGTTATCATGTGCACTTTGTTGTTTGTCAGAAAACTTATATTTGCAACCTGTTGGCTTCTATTTTCAAAATTAATAGCATGTTGTTGTATTAACTGCCCATTTTTTGGCCTCAAATAATTTATTAGTTCGAGTTATTACCTACATTTGTTCACATGACACTTGTCATTTCCGTTCTGCTTTTGAGCCAGTTACCTCATCAGAATTTGGCATTCATCTTTTAAATAATAAACATGATTTCTGGCACATAATACTACAGGTATTGACACAGTCACTGAAACCTAAATGAATGTATGAGAAGTGAATCATTCATTCTTTTTTAACCTGGCCAAAATTTCTCAGGCACACATAAATATGTGCAAGAGAAGTGTCTCGTTCATTGCTTTATGTGTATGTGTCTGTGTGGATATATATATCTCATTTGGTTACGCACTTTTGTCATGAACCTTGTATGAATGTTTTTTTGGCTTTTGCTATTAATTTCTTGCTGTGTTGTCACTATTTTATATTACCAGGGGTCCTGCTAGTAATTCAATAATGACGCTCCTGTTTTCTAGTTTGTTGCTTTGGCCTTTTGAGGTTCCTCATTGTATGACAAGGTTCTTTTGTGATGAAAAATAGGTCCCGATGGTCTATTTGAAAGGAAGCACCACTAGGAATATTGGTGGCTTTTGTGGCTGTGATGGAGCCCTTTTGTCATAGTTTAAGAAACACTGATAGTCGCAATTTCTTATTGTTTGTTGAAATGTGATCTAGAAGATGCACTTGGCAAGGTGGTTTTTCTCATGCTTTTATCCCGTGTTTGTTCCTAAGATTGTAAGCAAAATAAATTCGGCAAACAATTCGATCCTTATTTTTATACCAACTCTTGTTAAGCTGAAAAGAAAATTGTGTTAAATTTTTATGTCGTCTTTGCCTGGGGACTCATTCATCGTCTCGTCCTCACAATCTTTGATACGTTTTAGGGTAATTTTAATTATTTTTGTTCATTTATTTGTATTAATAATGATATAAATTAGTCTTGATGATTGTAAACTCCATTTAAATATTAATTGATAAACTATTTGGAATGGTTTTGTGACGAGGAACTTAGTATACAAAAAAACATTTGTTTTACAGAATATTTCTGAGTAGAAGATAATATCGTTCTAAGGTTGATGGTACCAGTCTACTTTGTTAAAGTTTTGTTGAGTAAACACCAAACTGGTCCCTGTACATTCTAAAATAGCACAAGGCCATTTTTGTCAAAAAAAAAAAAAACGACTTGTCCCGGTCCTTGCACTGACTACTGCAAGTCATGGTGGCCTTTCTGTCATCTCCCTTCTTCAAACCTAACGGAAGAGACATGTCTGGCATTTAATATTGTTGATGTGGACGTTGAGTTTTCATATGCTAGCAAATGGGCAATGGGGTTGATTTGTCTCCCTATGCGCACTAGTCAAGGATTGATTTGTCTCCCTATGCGCAATAGTCGGGTTAATTTATCTTTCTTTATCCACAAAAAATGATGTTATTTAAACTTATGTTATTTGGGAATGTTTCATCTCAGTTGGGATTATCACTTCTCTTCCAAATTAAAAATTCAACAACTAGAGATGGTGTAATATCAGCAGAGACAATGGTTATTGCAAGCTTAGGAACTATCATCAAAGTTTTTCTAGTTTGTGCCAACTATAGGTTAAAGCCTCCAAGACTTAGAGTACCAGGGAAGAATTAATATTGGATAACTTAGACTTTGCCAATGTGGATATTAGCCATAGGACTTAAGGACATGTTTTATTATTTTGGCTATTTATTTCTTAGGACTACTATCATTAGGTGTTAACTTGTCAAAGATGGAATGCTTCTTTATTAACCTTATCAATATAATATATGAACATCTATACTTTCTTTGAAGTTAGAAAAATGCATGCTACAAATATATTAATTTGCTGCTTTGTTGTTTTACACAAATGATTGTTTTATTTCATGGAAGAGATTTTAAAAAGTCAAATACGATTTTGGTTCCTAAGGTATAGGCCGAAATTATTTTTCGTTCCCAACTTTTTTTGCATACAAAATCGTCCCTAAATTTTATTACTAAATTATCCCTAATTAAAAAAATTATTAAAAAAAAGAAAAAAAAGAGAGACGAATGAGAGAGAGAAGGGAATCACACGAGAGGAGGAGGGAAGAAGAAGGGGGAAGGAAAGGCGGGGAGAAAAGAATCACACAATGGGGGAGGGAAGAAGAAGAAGGGGGAAGGGAGGATGCCGACGACGCCAACAAGAGGGGACGGACGTCGATGCTAGCAGATCAGTGAGGAGGACGTCTGCCGCGTTGTCGTTCTGCTCATCCTCCTCACTAGCTCGCCGGTCACCGCTGCTCCTTGCCGCTGCTTCTCGCCTCTCGTCGCTGCTCGTCGCATGTCATCACTGCTCTTCGTTGTTCGCCTCTGGGTTCCAATTCTACTTCTGATTAAGTTGATTATTCTACTTCTGTTTCTGATTTTGTTAATTAAGTTGATTATTCTGCTTCCGTTTCTTTTGTTATTTGTATTGTTAGATTTGTTGATTTTGTTAATCACGTCGTTGTTGTTGACTCTGATTCCATTCTGATTGATTCCATTGTTCCTCTGTTTTTGTTTTGCTTTTGATTCTATTCCATTCTTCTGCTTCTGATATTTGCTAAATGAAATTCTGTTTTAATTTTTTTATATCTGTTAGTTGAAATTTTGTTGTTTCTGTTAAAATTCTAGTTGAAATTTTGTTGAAATTCTAGTTGAAGAAGAAGAAAATGAAGAAGAGATGCTGCTGTGATGGAGAAGAAGAACTGAGTATTTTGGTGAAGAAGGAGAAGGATATTTTGGTCCAAATGACAATTTTAAAACTATGTTAAACCTTAGGAACGATTTTGTATGCAAAAAAAGATTGGGGACAAAAATAATTTTCGGTTTATATCTCAGGGACCAAAATCGTACTTAACCCAATTGTAAACATTGATCGTAATAATCCATTTTTGTTTATCTTCAAAAGTGTTCCAATACTCAATGTCATCCCATAAGATAAACAACTTTCAAATAATCCAAATCATTCATAAGTTTCCTACACAATTACTCTGAACAAGTTTGTAATTACAGCCCACAAAGAAATGCAAAAACACTACATCCAAAAGAAAGGCATCTAGTTTCATTGATTTTGAATCTACACTTCTTCCACTTATTCTCTAATCCAATTCACCATTCCTCTAATTCTTTCACTTCATTATCCACCACATGACCAAGTCCTTCAAGATTTATCATTGGTTGAATTCGTCATTTAATTATTAACAAATAATATATTACCTTCAGATTTACTGGGAGATAAATCCGACAGTAAAGAATGCGTGAAAAACAAATTCATGGGGCCAAAGTTACTATTCCGAGGGTTACCTGAAATTGAGTTGGTTTGAGCTTGAACTTGAGGTCCAAACGCCTTTGGATGATTTGCCCAATGTTACTTGCTGCTAGGATGTCGCCATCTGACGTCTTGGTGAAGACGGAGGATGGTACTTGCAAGGAACTCTAATGCTTAAGTTAGGAAAGGTTTTAGCAAGTTTTTAGTAGATTGGGTTCGAATTATACCTGAGGGTGTCAGGTATTTATAAGTGTAGATGTAAAGTCAATAATCGCCTTTTAAAGTCGTTTCACCATTGATGGTGGGCAGTTGTTCTTTTTTGTTAGAAAAGTTGTTCAAATCTCCTTTCTAGATGAGTAGGAGAGATTGTAGGAATTGGTTACTTATTCAGATAAGTAATTCCTAGTCTGATGTCATTATGGCTGAACTTTATCAGGTCGGATTGGTGTTTACTTGACTAATGTTTGTAGATTGGGATTTATTCACTTTAGGTCTGGCTGTGTATTAGGTCAAGGTATGAACAGTGCCTCTACTTGAGACTGAGCTTCATGGATTCGGGTTCAAGCATCTCCAAGTCGGTCTAGATTCATGATGATCTTCATCTTATCACGTCGGGTACATCACGTTTCTTGGTACCAGGTCGGGTACTCGGCGTATTTTTAAATTTGAACGTTATGTCTTTTCATAACTGTTTGCGCATTTTTTTAGTTACCTTGGTAACCATGCATGTTAGCAAATGAGGGGTATTTTTACTATTTTTCCCCTAATGACTATATATAAACATAATTACTCTCTTACCTCTTTTTTGTTTCTTCTTCTGCATTTTCCACTTTGACTTTCTTTGGCCTCGCCGTTCACTCTTTTCATCAAGGTTTCTCTACCTTCTTCTTCGTTTTTCTTGAGAAGATTTTGGAGATCGTCCGTTTGTTTTGCTGTTGCGTGCATTCCTTCTTCCTGTTCTTCTTCAAGGTTGGTTTTTCTCTTGTTCTTCTTTACTTATTCATTACTAGTTGATTGTTGTTGTTTGAAATTTGCTGGTTTCCTGCGAATGTGGCTTCTTGTTTGAAAAAATTCCTATCTAAACTAACTCTTGCTTATTTTCTTGTTTACCGTAAACCTTTGTTATTATTTGCAAGAATTTTGTAGAATCTGGAAAGAATCTGTAGAATCTGGTGGAATCTGATTTTGTGAATTTGTTACTTTGTTTGTTGAAATTTTTAGATTTTATCTTGCCCCTGAATGGTGCCATGTTCATTCTGAGTAACGGTGCCATTTCGTATTCTCAGTAAAACATGGTAAAGGTCTTATTTTTTAGAATGGTTCGATGTTTTTGTATGCCATATTGTTGTTCCTGGTTTGTAGCTCGTGAGTTTTTTGTAGTGACTACTTTCTTTTGTTTTGTAGGCATAACCATTTATGTCTCGTTCTATAATTCTTAGAATGTCTACCAAAGTTTCGTCAGACTTAGATTAGGTAGATATTACTATTCTCTATGTTATCCTCGTAATTGATAATGAGTATATAGAGACTTTTCATAGGCAGCATAGGCTTTGTAAAGGGAGGGAGGACAAGGAGAAGTACGAGATAGTGGCTCCTGACCTTGAGGATAGGATTTGCTTTTCCTGACTTGATAAGTCGGAGCGCCATTTTGTTTTCATGTACAAATGCCTTTTTATCAAGTTAGGAGTGAGTCTTCCCTTTTCTGACTTTGAACTAAAAATCCTTTGTATTTGTAGAGTTGCCCTTTCTCAACTTCACCCTAATCCTGAGTTTTCATGAAAGTTTATCAACTGGTTAGTCGGGAGCTCGATCTTCTGTTGTCCTCTAAAATTTTCTTTTAGTTTTTTCAACTTACAAATGTAAGACCCAGAAAAATATTAACTAGTCAATTGATTAATTAAAATTGAGTTGAGATAGTTTAAACCTCTAGGTAAGGGTTAAAAAAATTTATAATTTAAAAATTTACCGGTAAAAATATAACTTAGAAAATTAATTGGAGTGCGAAAATATAATTTTGTGAAAAAATACATACCGGCATTATAATTAATTGTACAAGCTTAAGTTTGTACGGTACTACGTATGAGACAAATAAAAATGTAGAAATAACCAAAAAAATATTTAAAGCCTTGAGAGAAGAGAAGGGAGAGAACCCTAATAGTATTCACATACACTTACAAATATACTTTTCTCTCAAATCGGAGCTCCGATCGACGACTCGTTTGCTCCCATGCATTCATCTCATCATCATCTTCAATTCTATCTAATTTTTGTGGTAAGTACTCACGAGAACTTTGACCCATTTTTATTTTTTCCACTATATTCGCATTTTTCTACGATGAGGTGTTGAAGTTTGTAATTTTGATGCTTTAGGAGAAACTCAAGCACAACTTCTAATGGAGTTTTGACCCAAGAACATGTAGAAAGAGGTAAGGGATTTTTCCCCTTATTTTCTCTAATTTTGTGCAAAAAATCCTAGTGTTTGCTTGAAAATTGATGTAATTAGATTGAATGAGAGTGATGGCTTGCTTGGATTGAGTTGGTGCAGATTGTGTGCTTGGTTTGATTGGGAAGAACTTGGTGGAGGCTTGGGTGACCGAAGAAAGGTTCACAAGGTTGGAAACTGCCTTCAACGATGTATGGATTTTGGTTTTGGGTACACATTATATGACACTATGCAAAAATCTAGGTTAGATGACCCTATGATAATGTTGAATAATTGATGTTGTTGATTGATGATGGTTTAGTTGAATAATTGAGTGAATTTATGGTTTGATTTACTATTGATGATTGAATGAAAATTAGATCGGGGATTGTGATTGGGTGAGCTACACCCATATTGAATAAATTTTTAGGTCGGAGGATGTGATTGGATAAGTCTTGGTAAGTTTAGCAAAATTAATTGTGTTGTGGTATGAGTTTTGAGTTTGGAATTGTTTTGAACGATATATGAAATTGGATTTGGATGATAAAATTATTGAGTTTGAGTTAGAATGTCAAATGATATGATTTTGGGAATGAAAATTAATGTTTGGTGAATAATTGAGTGTTAGATTGTATTGTGATATGTTATTGAAATTGAATTATTACAAATTAAGTATCAAATTGGATTGTGAAGATTGATTAAGGTTTGTCTTGGAGTTATATGAACATGAGATTAAGAATGAGGTGAAGTAGAGATATTGGTGAGAATGGTTGGTTTTGAGTTTTGAATGAAAATGATGTGATTTTGAAAATTGGAATTAATGATTAAGTGTAAGTGATGCATAAGGGTGAGAGTCATGGGTGTTAAAAGAGGAGCATTTGAGAAATGATGAATTTGAATTGTGCAGAAAAATTGGTAATTTGGTGATTTTAACCAATTTTGACGGGGCATAACTTGGCGTTCGGAGTTTGAAATCAAGTGAACTTTATCTTGAATTAAAATTGGGAATGGTTACTTTAAAACCGTCGAAGAATGGAGAAAAATTGAATTTTGTAACAAAAGATATAGAAGTTTGAAAATTGGTGTCAAAAACTGAAAATTGCAGATTTTGCAGAATGTGGGGCAGAACCAGGTCCCACGCATATGCACCATGCGTGTGTACACATGAATTCGAACTCCCGTGTATGTACGAGGCCCGCGTACGCATCGTTTGCAAATTTCCAATTTCATGAATCAAGTTTCGCACGTACGCACGAGGCATGCGTACGCACGACTTCTCTGTTTTTGCTAAGATGTTATTTTAGAACTATTTAACCTTTCCAGCATATTTGTAACCCGCTTAAATCTCCATATGGAGTTGAATAACTAATTTTCAAGCATTGAATATACTGGAGAAGCATATAATGAATTGAATTGACTAATTCTCGGATAAACCATTGGTTAGCCGGATGAAATTATTGTGGGTGTGGAGGTTCGTCCCGTCCATGATGAGGAGGGTGACTTTTTCTGCTTACGGCTAGACAAGTTGAGGTTGAGAATTTTCTCTCTTGTAGCGGACAAGCGGGGTTGAGGGTTCCCTCTTTTGTTATATCAGGAAATTTGATAGAAGGTTGAAGATTTTCTTCGATTCAATTTTTAATTGTGAAATGTGGCGAGCATTATATCTCAGAGCGACTAAACAAGTTGAGGATGAAGGATTTTCTCTCTTGTTGTGGTGTGGATGTGGAAAAGGTAAAAAGATAATCTCTTTCATATTGTTCCTCCACATTTCTCTCTAGTTGCAAGGTGGAAATACACACTCCTTCGAATGTGAAAAGGCACACTCCTTCGTAATTCCTCCAGGAGAAGGTGAAAAGGAATTCTCCTTTGTTTATATTCCTCCTGGGGCTGCACAACCGAGACACAATGTCCGGGTTAGCTACTGGATGTATCGAAATTGGCAATATAACCGACAAGTGAGCTCATGGCCAGTAGGACATGTATACATCATACTATATTTGTTTGTAATTGTTTGGGTGTGCATAAGTGTATTTTAGTTTGCCTATCTGATAATCCTGCCTAACTGCTAGTTGTACTACTTGTTCTAATTGTGCTTATTTGTGATTGCTTTTGTATTTAATTTGTATTTTTGATTGATCCTACAGAATTGAAAAATCTTAAGACAGAGGATAAATATGCTGATACATTTGGAAAAATTAAGGCTAGAGGTAACTGATAGAGCTGAGACTTTAGCGAATTGACCCTGTTGGAATTAGTTAAGACCCTAACCTTGAACTTCTATGAAGTTGAAGATTAGGATTGCCTAATGGGTTCATGTTTTCATTTTTAACTTCTATCCCTTGCTATGATGCCTCGTTAAAACCCCCTTTAGGAAATCCTTTCTTGGAAAAAAAACTATGAAGTCGGAAAAAAGATTACACCAAGGAGCAAGGTGCGCTTTATAGCTATAGTATATCTTCATATTACATGCATGCCATGACCTAGGGAGTTCGTTCCCTTGTAGGTCGAACATTTATAGCAACCTTTTTCCCAAGACTTCGATGATCTTGTAAGGTCCTTTCCAATTCGCAGTCAATTTTTCTTTTGCCCGACTTCTATACTCCAATGTCATTTCTAATTAATATGAGATTGTTCGTGGAAAAATTTCTTCTAATAAATTTCTTGTTGCACCTTGTAGAATCCTTTATTTCAATGCTTCCTCCCTTATCCGAGCTTGTTCTCGGATTTTTAGGAGGGGGTCGAGCTCTTCTGTTTGAGTTTGGATATTTTTCACTTTATTGTTGAACCTTACCCTTTGGTTTTCTTCATTTACTTCTATAGAAATCATAGCTTCTATGCCATAAGCAAGTCAAAACGGAGATTCTCCCATTGTGGAATGGAAATTTGTTCGATTTGCCCATAGAACTTGCGCGCGCTCTTCAGCCCAAGCTCCTTTTACCTATTGTAGTCCTCTTTTGAGCCCTGCCAATACGACTTTTTTCGCAACTTCTACTTGTCCATTGACTTGAGGTTGCTTTACTGATGTGAATTGGTACCTAATTTTGAGGCTTGCCACGTTGAGTCGGTAAACTGAGTACTATTGTCCGTAGCTATGGAATATAGAACCCCAAATCGGGTGACAATATTCTTGTAGAAGAATCTCCGACGTCTTTGAGCTATGACTATTGCCAGAGGTTCTGCCTTAATCCACTTAGTGAAATAATCAATCCCAACTGTAAGGAATTTTACCTGCTCGGATGCTTGAGAAAATGATCCGAGCAAGTCCAAACCTCATTTTGCAAAAGGCCATGGTCAGGTGATACTGATGAGCTTTTTTGGTGGTGCCACATGGAAATTTACATGCATTTGGCAGGACGGGCACTTGAGAAGTCAGCCGCTTTCCTCTGCAAGGTCAGCCAAAAGAAGCCAGCCCATATCACTTTTTTAACTAGTGACTGTGCTCCTAAGTGATTTTCACAGATGCCACTATGTACTTTTTCTAGGACATCTTCAGTTTTGGAGGTCGGGACGCACTTCAGTAAGGGTGTAGATACTCCTCTTCTATAGAAAATGTTGTGAACCAAAGTATATTTCTGTGCTTCCCTTATAAGTCTCCTTGCTTCCCTTTTTTCTTTAGGGATGACATCAAATGTGAGATATTCAATAATAGAAGTCATCCAACCTAAGTTTAGATTGGAGATAGTCAATGCGTTCGACTTGTCAACTTCCTTGGCCACTGATGGTATGTGGAGAGTTTCCTGGATCAGGCTTTTATTGTTTCCCCTGGCTTAATGCTTGCTAGTTTGGAGAAGGCATCAGCTTGACAATTTAGTTCTCGAGTTGTGTCTGACCTCTGTTCCCTAAAATTGTCGAAGTTTTTCTAGTGTTTTCTCCAAGTACCTCTTCACGTTAAGATCTTTAGCTTGGTAATCCCCATTTATCTAAGAGGTTATCACTTGGGAGTCACTAAACACTGTGACTTTTGATGCTCTGACTTTATTGGCTAGCTTTAAGCCAACAAGCATGGCTTTGTATTCGGCTTGGTTGTTGCAGTCTGGACACTTAAATTTTAATGAGAGCTTTATTCGAGTTCCTTCTTTATTCTCAAGAATGATTTCTGCCCCACTACCACCTTTATTTGATGATCCATCCACACATAAATGCCAAGCTGCTGAGCTTCCTTGTTGTTAACCCGTGTATTCGGCCGAGAAGTTAGCCAAATATTGAGATTTGATTGCTGTCCAAGTTTCATATTTAAGGTCGAACTCGGATAATTTCACAACCCATTGTAGCATCTGACTTGCAATGTTCGTGTTTTGGAGGATATGCTTCATAGATTGGTTAGTTCAGACTTTGATAGTGTGAGCTTGAAAGTAAGATCAGAGTCTTTTGGTAGTTCAGTTTCACCCCTTGTAATGCCTTGCTTGTGAAACAAACAGGTCACTATCCCTCCTTATCTTCTCGGACCAAGGCTGAGGCTATGGTCTTATCTGCAACGGCTAAGTATATCACGAGTTCTTCTCCTTCTTCGAGTTGAGTTAGTATTAGTGACTGGCTCAATAATTTTTTGAAGTCTTGAGTTCATTGAAACTGGTGTCCCTTCTTGAGTATTGTAAATAATGGTAGGAATTTCAAAGCCGACCCGGCCAAAAATCTAGACAAGGTTGCCAGACTGCCATTTAGCTGTTAGACATTTTTTAAGTAAGTCAGACTTTTTATTTCCATGATGGCCTTACATTTTTCCAAGTTGGCTTTGATGCCTGATGCATAAGCATCTTTCTTATCTTTTTCTAGTGAATTTGCATCTAAATTGTTGAGTTTAATCAATGATTAACTATCTTTTAGCCACTATGGATGCTACTTTGAGTCTCGTGCAATTTTGTTTATTTTAGGTAGCATTTGGCTGGATTTGGTGGAGTTTCTGCAGCACAAGAATTAAAGGAGAGGACAGCGAAGAGCGACGCGCGCGCGTACCCGACACCTGCGCGTGATTTGGAGCTTTCCATCGCGACGTGTGCGCGTACCCGATGCCTGCGCGTGATTTGGAGATTTGTGCAGCGACACGTGCACGTACCTCACACGTACGCGTGACACGCAGAATAGACCATCGACGCGTACCCGTGACTGACGCGTACGCGTGACATACGCCACGTGCAAAGAACACAGAAAACGCTGGGGGCAATTTCTGGGCCCCATTTTGGCACTCAAGTAAGGCGCAGCTCTCTGTCAAGTTAGGCGCGGATCTAGTGAAGCCAAGTGGTCCCCACGTTACAAGGCGCAGATTATTTAATTGATTCTGATTCAAATTTTTAATTTGAAAATAGGAAAAGACATTATCTTAATTTTAGATATTAGATTTTAAATTAATTAGGATTAGATATAAAAGGATTCTATTCCAATTTACATTCCGTACTCTACAGTTTACCTGAATCCTGATTTTCTTCTCTGAACCATGAGCAACTAAACCTCCACTGTTAAGGTTAGGAGCTCTGTCTATTGTATGGATTGATACTATTATTTTTCTATTTTAATTCATGTTTTAATTTATATTTCAAGAATTGTTTTCGTTCTTTATCTTATGAATTTGGGTGGAACGGAAGTATGACCCTCTTTCTAATTGAGTTCTTGTATAACTTGGAAAAGCTCTTTACTTGAACAATAGCTTGAAAACAATTTCTCCTAAATTCTAATTATCTAGATTTAATGGGATACGTGTCATATAATCCTCTTATATTTGGGTAATTAGGATTTTTGTGGCATATAAACTGGAATTTGATCATCACCCGCTAATTGGAATTAATTGACCAAGGAATTGACAGTTAATGAATTTTAGAGGAATATATTTCACAACTTATTTATTGCTTGCTTTCTGATATTCTTAATTACTATTTAATGCAATTAAACTCTCAAACACTATTTTTTTGTTTGCCTAACTAAGTAGTTTAACCAACCATTGTTTCTTAGTCCATCAATCCTCGTGGGATCGACCCTCACTCACCTGAGGTATTACTTGGTACGACCCGGTGTACTTGTCGGTTAGTTTGTGGACTTTAAATTCCACACGAATGCCTCTCTGGGTGAGCCTGAATCCCAGAAACTTCTCAACTTTTACTGCAAAGATGTACTTTCTGGGATTTAATCTCAGCCCATACTACCTTATTGTGTTGAACACTTCTGTGAGTTTGGACAGCAGACTGATTTCTTCCTTGGTTTTTACAAGAATATCATCTACGTAGACCTCCATCAATTTTTTGAGATGGGATGAGAATACCTTGTTCATTAACCTTTGATAAGTGGCCCCATCATTTTTCAACCCAAAAAGCATTACCACATAGTAGTAGTTCACCTTGGGAGTAATGAAAGTGGTCTTCTCTTAATCTAACTTGTACATCAGAATTTGGTTGTATCCCGAATATGCATCCATAAAGGATAAATATTTGTAGCTTGAGACCGAATCTACCAAAGCATCAATATTGGGAAGTGGGTATGGGTCCTTGGAACAAGCTTTGTTGATGTTGGTACAGTTAATACACATCCTCCACTTTCTATTCTATTTCTTCACGAGCACCATGTTAATGAGCCATAACGGGTATTTTACCTCCCTTATGAATCCGCCTTCCAAAAGTGTTTGGACTTGCTCTTCAACGACTTTTACCCTTTCGGGGCTAAGCTTTCATCATTTCTGTTGAACAAGTCATGAGCCAGGGTAGACGACAAACTTGTAGCTCATGAGGTCAGGATGAATTCCAGGCATATCGGAAGCTTTTCAGGTAAAGAAGTTGAAATTATTCCGTAGGAGCTTAACGAGTTCTTCTTTTAACTGGTGTTCTAAATTTACTCCTATGTTTGTTGTCTTCCCAACCTCATTCCAGATTTGAACTTCCTCAATCTTTCCTTCCGGTTGGGGTCTTAGTTCCTCCTGAACTTGGAAACCTCCAAGTTCGATGTTGTTGATCACTTTCCCTTTCGTATACCTCCTTAGGTTCAAGCTTTCATTGTAGCATCTTGGTGCACGGAATTGTAATCACTTATCTCAAATTTTAATTCTGGTACAACTAACCAGCAAGTGCACTGGATCGTCCAAGTAATACCTTACGTGAGTAAGGGTCGATCCCACGGAGATTGTTGGCTTGAAGCAATCTATGGCTATCTTGTTATTCTTAGTCAGGATACCAATTATGATTATCAGTTGACTTGCAAATGAACAATAGGACATGGATTAAATAATACAAAGTTGGAATAAAAATAGTAAATGATGTTGAAAAATTCGAATTACTTATTATGCAATAATGGAGAATATGTTGGAGTTTTGGAGATGCTTTGTCTTCTGAATTTCTGTAACATAATGCTTCCTCACTTTCATAAATGCAAGGCTCCTTCCATGGCAAGCTGTATGTAGGGTGTCACTGTTGTCAATGGCTACTTCCCATCCTCTCAGTGAAAATGGTCCAAATGCTCTGTCACAGCACGGCTAATCATCTGTTGGTTCTTGATCATGTCGAAATAAGATCCATTGATCCTTTTGCGTCTGTCACTACGCCCAACAATCGCGAGTTTGAAGCTCGTCACAGCCATTCAATCATTTAATTCTACTCGGAATACCACAGACAAGGTTTAGACTTTCTGGATTCTCATGAAGGTTGCAATAAATTCTAGCTTATACCACGAAGATTCTGATTAAGAAATCTAAGAGATACTCATTCAATCTGATGTAGAACGGAGGTGGTTGTCAGGCACACGTTTATGGATTGAGGAAGGTGATGAGTGACACGGATCATCACCTTATTCATAGTGAAGCACGAATGAACATCTTAGATAGGAACAAGCATGTTTGAATGGAAAACAGAAATAATTGCATTAATTCATCGAGACCTGCAGAGCTCCTCATCCCCAAAATGGAGTTTAGAGACTCATTCCATCAAAGAGTATATAATTCAGATCTAAAATGTCATGAGATACAAAATAAATCTCTAAAAGTTGTTTAAATACAAACTAGTAACCTAGGTTTACAGAAAATGAGTAAACTAAGATGGATAGTGCAGAAATCCACTTCTGGGGCCCACTTGGTGTGTGTTGGGGCTAAGACTTAAGCTTCTCACATGTCTGGGCTGTTTCTGGAGTTGAACGCCAGGTTGTAACCTGTTTCTGGCGTTGAAGGCCAGACTGCAACATGGAACTGGCGTTGAACGCCAGTTTACGTCATCTATCTTTGTGCAAAGTATGGACTATTATATATTTCTGGAAAGCCCTGGATGTCTACTTTCCAACCCAATTGAGAGAGCACCGATTGGACTCCTGTAGCTCCAAAAAATCTATTCCAAGTGCAGGGAGGTCAGAATCCAACAGCATCAACAGTCCTTTTTCAGCCTAAATCAGAATTTTGCTCAGCTCCCTCAATTTCAGCCAGAAAATACCTGAAATCACAGAAAAACACACAAACTCATAGTAAAGTCCAGAAATATGATTTTTGCCTAAAAACTAATAAAATTATACTAAAAACTAACTAAAACATACTAAAATCTACATGAAATTACCCCCAAAAAGCGTATAAAATATTCGCTCATCATATCTTCTTGCTAGTTTTGGTCCCCCCCCCCTTATAGTGGCTATCCCTTCTAGAGTAGGAAAATTCATACAAAGGTGAGGAGTGGAGACTACTACAGCAAGTCGATTTAGTATTGTCCAACCTATTAAGGCGTTGTAGGTTGATGCCACATCGATCACTATGTAGTCTATGCTCAAGGTTTTTTATCTTGGGCCTTTCCTAAAGTGGTGTAGAGGGAAATAAATCCTAGAGGTCAGATCGGTGTGTCTCCCATACCGAAGAGGGTATCTGGGTACACCTTTAAATACTTTTCTTCCAGGCCCAACTTATTAAAAGTTGGTTTGAACAGGATGTCTACCGAGTTCCCCTGTTCTACTAAAGTTCTGGGGAAGTTTTTATTGGTGAATATCATTGTGATCACGATAGGGTCATCATGTCTGGGTACTACTCATTGGGTATCCTCTTTTGTGAAGGTAATGCTGGGGAGGTCTGGGGTCTCAGCATCCTCACCGACCTAATAGACTTCTTTAAAGTGTCTCTTGCGGGAGGATTTTGTTACTCCTCTTTTTGTGAATCCTCCGAAAATCATATGGATGTGCCTCTCAGGAGTTCGTGGTGGCTGATCCTAGGATGCCCTGTCTTCTTCATATCTTTTTCTTTTACTCTAATCATCCGACCTGTCTGCTAAATACCTATCCAACCGACCTTCCCTAGCCAATTTCTCGATCTCATTTTTCAAGTCATAGTAATCATTTGTGGAATGGTTGTAGATTTTGTGGTATTCGCAGTATTCGGACCAACTTTCACTTTTTTTATTTTTGATCGGCCTGGGGGTGGAATATTTTCAGTGTGGCAGATCTCTCTGTAAATGTCAACAAGAAAGCGGAGTGTGATATCTTCGAGTTTTGTCCGAGTTGTATTCTTCTTTATTCTTTGATTTCTTTTCTCTACCTCGATCTGGATATTGAATGTGTTGTCTCGGCAAAGGGTCTCTCAACCAAGTAGTTTCGTCCATGTTAATGTATTTTTTGGCTCGCTCTTGTACCTCGTACAAGGTCGGGTGCCTCTTTAATATGGATTAGGAGAAGGGTCCTTCTCTAAGGCCATTGACTAGTCCCATGATGACTGCTTTGGTAGGTAGATTTTGAATCTTTAAGCATGATTTTTTGAATATTTCAATATAAACTCATAGAGATTTCTCGACTTCTTGTTTCACTCCTAAGGGACTTGGCGTATGCTTGACCTTATCCTTTTAGATGGAAAATCGAGTAAGGAAGCTTCTGGCCAAATCGTCGAAGCATGTGACCGATCAAGGTGGTAAACTATCAAACAATTTCATGGCTGCTTTTGTTAACGTGGTCGGGAAGACTTTGCAACGAGTTTCATCCGATGTATCTGCCAAGTACATTCGCCTTTTGAAATTGCTCAAATGATGCCTAGGATTGGTGGTTCCTCATAAAGATCCATGTTCGGGCTCTTAGAGTTTTTAGGAACTTTATCCTGTATGATTTCTTCTATGGATGGATCTTCGCCTATCAGAGGCGTTTCTTCTCGGTCAACTCAGATTCTCGTACCCTTAAAGTCAGACTCTAGTTTCAAGAGCCTTTCTTCTAGCTCCCTTCATCGTCGAACTTCTCTTCTCAGGGCTCTTTCATATTCTCGTTGTCGCTCTAGTTCCTGCTCGAGTTGTTCTAGCCAACCTTGATGTTCGTGGACAAGTTCATGATCTCCATGGGATCCCTTGGTGTAGATCCTTCGAGTCAGTGCACTTCTGAGCTTATCCTATATATGTTCCTCCGGATTTAAAGTGTGCACATCTTTGGCCGCACCTCTTCCCCTATCATCTTCTAGCAGTATGACTAACATTCATTTGTAGTTGTGTTGTTCTTCCTCTCGGGCTTCTGAATCGGAAGCTATGTATCCATCTTCTGAGATGTCGTTTGTCATTGTACGGTCTTGATTTCTAGGTCTCCAGCAACGACGTCAATGTTCTGAGGGTTACCTGAAAGCGGATTGCATTGGGCTTGGACGTGAGGTCCAAATGCCTTTGTATGATTTGTCCGATATCTCTTTGCGACTTGGATGTCGTCATCTGACATCTTTGTGAAGTTGGGGGATGGTACCTGCAAGGGACTCTGATGTTTAAGTTAGTAAAGGTTTTAACATGTTTTTAGTAGATTAGGTTTGAATTATAACTGAGGGGTAGGGTATTTATAAGTGTAAATATAGAGTCAATAATTAGCAGTGGACTAAAAAATCCAGAGTTGAGGATTTTATTGTTTGAATTTGTCCACTGCTAAATTCCACGGTAATAAATTTATCGGCGGATTTTTTTGGTAATTCTGCTGGTAAATCTGACGATTTTCAGCAACTTTCTTATAGTGTTATGTTGTTTGTATTTGATTTGGAAGAGAAGTAGGAGGTTTCAGTTGAGATGAATAATCACCTCCAAATAACATAGGTTTTGGTTCACTGCAGTACGTAAAATGATATCATTTTTTGTGGATAAAGAGGGACAAATCAACCCCTAACCATTGCCCGTAGAGAGACAAATTGATCCCTAACCATTCTTTATTCGCCAACATATCACTTAACAGTGACTTGGCGTCCACATCAACAACGTTAAGTGTCACTTGGTCTCTTTCGTTAAATTTGGTGAGGGGAGATGACGGAGGGGTTGCCATGACTCACGGAAGACATGGGCAGGAACTGGGATGGATCTATTTTTTCGACAGGAATTATTTTATCCTATTTTGGAATGGACAGTAATCGGATTGGGTGTTTATTCAATTTTGTTATAAATGTGTGTTGTATTAAGAATAACAAAAATGTTATATGTATATAAAAAAGTAGTCACTAAATTAGCTATCATGTAAGTTTAATATATGTGTTGTTTAATTTATTTTTAATATGTATTTTGTATTTTAACATATATTTTATACTAGAAATTGATTTGATTTTTAATATACATAATATAATTATATGTAATAATTTATTAATTAGTGACAAATTCTTAAATATAACTCAAATTCGTGATAAATTAATCATGGACTTGTCAGATTGAAAAATACGAAAAACAATAAAAAAAAACAAATGAAAGTTGACTTATAATTTGACAGTAGCAAAATTACACTCTCATACTTGTGATACAATAATGATACTTTGTACTTTCAAGATGTAACTAAACTTTGAAGATGAACACTTCCAATCGTAATCTTTTTCCCGTCTTTCGACTTTTCTCTAAAATTGACTAGGTAAAACTAACATCTTTTAAATGTTTATATTTTTTTAATTAATTATTTTTGAACTTGAGCTATTTGAAATTTTTTCGTTTTTTAATGAATTTACGTTATTTTTTATTTTTTCACTCTTATAAATCCATCACAAAATATTTCAGAGATTTACTTCATCAACTCCAAAAGGACCTATATGTCATACTCTTTCCAATGCAGCATCCAAGTTATGAGTATGATTTTCACATGAAGACATTCACATGAAAACATTTTCATGAAAGTAACCACCATTTTATTAACTATCCAAGTTCCTTCTCGTTTTTCTTCTATTTTTGGAGGATGCAATATGCATAAAGAGCACAATAGTTTCAAAGTAAGTTGGAACTATTATTGCTTGCATTTAATACAGTTCAGTTGAACAGGATATAATTTATACAGCTTAAACTATAACGCTAAATATTCATGTTCTAATCCTACGGAACCAAAAACTTTCATATCATAAACCACCTAAAGAACAGCGCATGGCTCAACCAAAAACGAAAGCAGAGGATCAGAAGAAGCAAAGATGACAAACTAATTGTAACTAAAAGAAGAAAGAAAAAGATAAAACTAATTTTATTGCAGTGCATTATCACTCTGCAGTAGCAACATCTCTGTGATTGCTTTCCCCATTGGTGTCCGGCAAAGTTCCCAAATCGACCCGATCAGAACTTCCTTGATCCTCATGCAAGTTGGAATTGCTATCCACATCAGTGTGTGCAATTTCCTCTTTCTCATTTTGTGATTCCACTGATTCATTTTGAGAACCTTCATCATCATTTTCGCTTGTCGTCTTGCTCCGATCACTGTTCTCATTCTCGTTTTCGTTCTCATTCTTGTTCTCGTTCAGTTCTGCATTGGACGATGCATCTTTCTCATTTATATCAGCATTTGAGCCATCCTGGTTTGCATCAGTGTTGTTCTCTGATTTCGAAGAATCATCCTTGTTTTGATCAGAAGTAGAATCAGAATTGTCTTCGCTAGTGTTTTTGCTCTGGCTCTCATTCTCCACTGCATCTGTCTTGTTTTCTTCGTTTGAGGATTTGTCCTTTTTCTGCTCTGATGTAGTATCAGTGGTAGTGAGTTCCCCTTCTTGGTTTGAATCTTTGTTATCAGATTCTGGTGTTTTGGATGATTGAACATTCTCTTGTGCTTCTTCTTGGACAGAATTGGTGTTGGAATTTTCATTCACAATAGAACTATTGTTAGCACTGTCCTGAAATTCTCCATTTTTTGCATCATTATCAAGAGTTTCTGAGGAAGATTTTGAACTGGAACCGGTCTCATCTGCTGCAGTATCTGAGTTAGCATTGTCGGAATCCGGCAATGATTTTTGCATGCTGGAGTCCTCTACCTTGGAGTCTGAGTTTTCTGATGTTTCGTTATGTTTCTCAGTGGTGAAAGATGTGTCAGTCTCATCTGTAGACTCATTCTTGAAGTTATGCCGAACTTCTTGTTGCTCGCCTGATTCCGAAATAGAACTCTTCTGGGAATCATTCTCTGTATTTGCCTCATTCTCGCCATCATTTTCTTGGCTGTCTGTTGTCACAGTGGAATCAGTCACTTCGGTATTTTCAGAGCCACTTTTCTCAGACCCCGACTCAAATTCATTGTTTTCCCTTTTGTCAAATTTTTCTGCCTTGTTAGAAGTTTCATCAAAGACATCTTCTGACTTATGGTCTACAGCACTCGAGGCATTATCTCCAGCATATTGTTGTTCTCTACGCTCCTCCTCTTCTTTCATGCCTCCATCTTGAACCAGATTTTCAGATGAAGTCTCTTCCTGAATCTTATTATCATGCTCTTCTTTCTCGGCTTCAATTTCATTTCTCTCCTCCTTTTCTTTACCATCTTGCTCATTATTCTGCTCAAGTTCATTCACTTCTGTTTCACTCTGGTTGATTGCTTCGTTCCCGTTATCTTCTGTCTCTTCATTCTCTTGTACACCCTTCTCTATAGTTTCTCCGCTTTCTTTGTTCTCCTCCGTGTCATTTTTATCATCCTCTCCATGCTCCCTCTCCGTATTGTCCTCCTCCATATTATGCTGCACACTTTCCATGTGAGTCCCGTCGTTTTCAGAACTCTCTTCATTCTCTTTGTCCACTGAATCCTGTCCATTCTCTGAATTGTCTTCACTGCTACTTATCTCATTCTTTTGCATCAGGGCTTCATCTTCCACACCGTTAACACCATCCAGTTTGGTTTGCTCCTCATGCTTGTTTTCTTCCTCCTCGTCATCCTCCTCCTTGTGCCTCGCATCGATCACTGAAGTTTCCTCCACACGAGGACGGGGATCCTTCCTCCCTAATTTCAAATCACTACTGATTTTTTGGTTTTCACCTTTGGATCCTTTATTCTCATGGGAATGTTTGATTTGGTAAACCAACCAGATACAAATGCCAAGCAAGAGGATTAGTTGTAGAGCATGCTTCACCTTGAAGCCTTTCGATCTTTGATTCCTCCGAGGAGATAATCTGAACATGCCGAATTTCTCAGTCTCCAAAATTTTCACTTCTTTAAAATATACCTGTCCATATGAAGATTAACTTCTATCAGAGACTCTGCAATACAACACTAGTGGCCTGCTCAAGATAACTGATAACAAACAAATGAATAAAAAGACAAAAGAAAAAAAAAACTGAAAACTGAAAAATGCATATCCAAAATGGTTTGATCAAGATACTAATGTCTATTGCTATTTTCCTATATAAAGCAGTTGTAGAAGAAAAACAGTGTTGATCACAATTCATATTTCTCATTAGCACCCTACTCAAACTGCTTATATATTTCCAATTAAACAACAGATTAAATTCCACTAAATCATAAATTTAAATACTATAGTTATAATTCTTAAAGGAAAAGTCTAGGGGCAAGCAACTTTATTAAATTTTGGCCAGGATGTAACCAGTAAGAGAAAAATGAGTAATTCCACACTATTGGATAAAATCTCATACCATTAAAAACATTATTGATGGTTACTTGATAGCTACAGATCACAAAGGTTGCTGGCCCCCAACACTCCTCATTTTTTAAAACCAAAGAAATTAAATCACTAGACACATAGTGCCTAGAATACTCTACACATTATTAAAGTTATAATAAAATCAAGATCATATTTACACCCTACTTATTACTAAGCAACAGAACAAGTATCTAGATAGTATTCAGTAAACAAGAATAATACAAATTCATATTATAGTAATTCTGAATCAAACAAACAACACGAAATACGGGTGTTCCCTTATACAAACCCAGATCAAGGATTGACCAGAACATAAATAATCAAATACTGAAACAGAGCATGTTCAAGGAAAATTCACACACATCAAACACAGATCCAGGCTTAAATCCTAAACAACTCAATTAAACAAGCAATTCAACTACCCCAAAAATTGAAGAGAAGTTTCCAGAAACAAAAAAGAAAAGAAAGCAATTGCATCAATAACATCACATACCCGTATCAAATTGTACCCACAGGTTGTGCAAGATACTCAAAATTCACAACGAAGAAATGTCTTTTTCTGCAGTGGTGATGAAAGGTAACAAATTTTCTCTCTCAAAATGGACAATGCTCACAACGTACAACACGTGATCTTGATTAATCTGCAATACTGAGAAATATGGGAAGGATATGACAAAAATAATAACAAAAAAAAAAAAAACTGTGAATGGATAGAAGTTACAGAAACTGGGTTTAGTGAGAAATAGTTGTGGATCTGAATATCCTTTTTCGATTAAGAATATATATGGAAACAAGCAGAACTGCAGAAGTAAGAATAATTTTACTGAAAAATTTTCTGGCACCACTCGGTTTATTTATGGCATGTGATTGTGTTTTGTGAACAGATCTCAAACACTATTAATTTGATGTGTTCTTTTCTTTAACTGTTTTGTCAATCTAGCTATTATTATTATTATTATTATTATTATTATTATTATTAGTTATGGAAATTTATAAGGAAAAGTATATGAATCAACTCCAAATCAGCCAAGAATGAAATAAATTAGTTAATTATAAATATAGTAATTAATTTTATTTATTTTTAATTTAAAATATGAGTTATTAAATGTTTCACCACATTTAAATTAGGAAGAGATATCTTCAGTATCATTACAGTGAATTATGGAAACTGATTTAATTAGCTTCTGTCTCTTTACTCTTTTTCCCTCTCCAAATATCTAAAATATGATAAATCAGAAAATAGATTAAGAACCATCCAATTTACAAAAAAAAAAACATCTTAATGCACATAAACACCATCTACACAGAAATTTTAGATTTATCCATAAGTATTTGGTTGATTTTTTGCTAGAACTATATTGATTTTCTAGCATTATTGATTTTGTACATTTTTTTTAACTAGATTTATAAATTTAAATAATATTTTAAACAGTGTATTTAAAAATTAATTATTTTATTAATGAAATAATATAATTATCTTTATAAATTTATTTTTATTTTTTACGTTAAAATGTATAAAAAATTCTATTTATAAATGTAACAATATTTTAACTAAGAAATTTTTAATTCAAATTTTTGAAATAAATTATTATTATTATTATTATTATTATTATTATTATCTTTTTCGAGCTTACCCTAGTTAGAAGAAATAGGAAAAATGGTAAAAGCAAAAACAACCTGGTGTGAGCGAGAATCGTTGAGGCGCAACGTGGAACGGTGGAAGGAGTAGACTATCATTTGATTTTAAAAAATTTAATTGGTGACAAAATGACTTAAAAAATAAAGAAATGATAATTAATTTTTTAAAAGTAATCTTAATTTAATAAAAATATAATTCTCTTTGGCATTCATGTAAAAATGAATTGAAAAAATAAATTTACTCAAGAGATGAAAATATCTATTTTCTAAATACTAAATAGTCTTACAAAAATCATATGTTATCAAATTAAAATTATTTTATAAGACTAAAATATTCTTTCTTTCTTTTTTATTTAAATAATAGTTTAACTTGGGAGAAGAAATCAATAGATATCGCCATCAATTCTTGGATCAAGACAAAAACGTGGCACCCCGTAAATCTCATTCGTTGATGGTGTCGGTTAAGCTCTATTGCCGTCCGATGCATCAAACCCTCCCCTAAACCCTTGCTTAACGAAAAAGAGAGAGAAGAAAACCGTACTTCGGAAAATGGAGGGAAAAAACTTTATACAATCAGAACCAGTCAACCACTAGCCTCTCAACTCACTCTGCTCCTAAAAATGGATTTTTTTTTTTTATTTAAACTAGTGGACAAGTCCATGCCAGGAGTTTGCACTATTAGTTTGAATTTAGAAGGTTGAAACCGAAAGACAAAAATTAAAACATAAAGATACTAAAAAATAATACAAAGATTAAATTAAATTTTTATATTTTATTTGATACAAAGTGTGTATGATTAAATTATGTTTTAATGTTTTGATTAATTTAAAATAAGTATAAAAATTAAAACAAATATAATTATCTAAACGAGGAGTGCTAGGGAATCAGCAGAAATTGTGATATATAGTCATTATAAGTGTGTTTAACGGTGAAAAATTACATCCAATAATGTAAGATTATTCATTTTAAATAGTTTCAAATTTCAAATTATTAACTGAGCTGTATAGGTGCTGCTGGCGGTGTGTGTGGAGATCCATTTTTGAGGTTAGTTTTTCCAGCTTGATGACTTTCATGAGTGCCGTTGAACACTGGATCTTCTTGTCTTGATTCATGTGGCGGAGGGTGCTGTCGGAATAACCGTATCCTTCTAGCAAGCGGGACATGGTCATCATCATCAGATTCCGAGACTACCAATGGTGCAGCAGTGTTTTCTGAGACACTTTCTTTTGGAATTTCTTTTCTGATTCTTCGTCTAGATCGGCTCCTACTGACAATCACCTTTCTCCTCGTACCAGTCTTGGATTGCTGTGATGTAAATTCATGCATATCATCATTTAAATTAACAAACAAAGAAAACCCTATTAAAGTGAACAACCAAATCATACTAAGGTGTAAACCCAAAAATATAACAAAGTGAACATTCAATTCAAATCATCACATAAGCTATGATACAGAAAGCAGACCACCTTATCCGTCTCCTTGTATCTTGGCTGAGATGTAGTCTTGCTTTCAGTAGACGGAAATTGGTCAGTGTCCTTGCATGGCCTTCTGCACCCTCCTTTCTTGTTAACTGCCTTACTCGAAGGCTGCTTCTTGTGTCTTTTCATTGAATTGTTGACTAGGCAACCCTGTGTTCAACATGGGACAACAAATACATGGAAAAAATCTAATGTGAACTTCCAGTAATTTGGGAAACATAACAACCTCACAATCGTTCATAAAAACTAACCATCTATGGCCACACTATATTTTACATCCAAAACCCAACTATAGTGAACATCCTTCAGCAAGGTAATTAATCAACTAGGCAGCACCATCAAGCAATTCTTTCATATATAAAAAGTCATCCAAATAAATTAATCATAATTTATCTATCCAATTCAGGTTAGAACCTAATCTGAGCATCCTAAATCATCCTGTTTAAGTAACAAACTTTCAACATAGAAACATGTAAATATCAAACAAGCTTTCAACATAGAAACATGTAAATATCATGCACGGTCATTGATTCTAGCCCTCGTAACCGTTCTTTTATGAACTTCATATATCAAAACAAGCCATACAACCACATAATGAAGCCTCAATTACAATTTTGTTATCGCAAAATCTATGATAACGATCAACCATCACAACACATAAATAAGGATCCAATTAATTGAGCTAACGATCTTGCATAAGGAGAGCAAATCACCTTTTCTGCGTTCCTATAGGTTGGATGAGGTGAAGTCTTCCCTTTGGTAGACGGTGATTCGTCAGTGTCGTTGCGGGTCCTTTTACACCTTTTCCCCTCGTTAACAGCTTTACTCGAACATTGTTTTCTCTGCTTTCTCTTGGTCCTTACATTTGTTACTATGCAACCCTGTGTGTTCAACATTTGGTCAAAAACAAGATTCCAATCACTCACCGTGGACCGCCCATTGCATTTCTTTGTTCAACTAGATTTTATAAAATGCATTAATAGAGATTGAACCTGTGAGATGACGTAGTCGGTCTTCTTATCAAGCTCATTCGCAGTCCACTCAACAATCCAGGGTTCGGGAACTCGACATGCATGCAATGGACCATGTTTCAAGCGCTAAAAGTACAAAACCTATAGAGAAATAACTTAAATTTTAGGAATTACACATACGGTGGTACATTGGCTACAAATTAAATTAATTTATTGCATTACCAGCAGCACGAACATGCACCCGCCGCAAGTTTCCCTGTTCTCATCTTGGAATTTCCGTATCGCATCCCGCAGCCACTTCAATATGTGATGAGGCCAATGAAACCGTCTAGGGTTCGACACATCTAATATTGGCGGGAGGTGCCACGGAGAAATTGTTTGCTGGCTTGTGGGGTTCAGAAACATCTTCAAAACAACCATGATAAAGTATCTTCTAAACCTCATCCTCTATTGCTCAGTCTCCATTGGACAAGCAAAGACAAACTCACGGAGTTGGCTTGTTGTTTTCTTCTGAAACTCCGCCTTAATTGCCAGATGCGATGGATTTTTCTTCTGCAAATCTGGGATTGGGTCGCCTGCGAGGAACGGAACAGTTTGCCACAATCAGTAAGTGTCAACAACAGAGAAAGTAAACCAGGCAGAGAAATTTTTACATCCTACATAACTAACACTAACCATGAGAAGGTATGCCGAATACACTGCCAATAAGTTTGGCACTAATGCGAATGTTCCCTGCGTCCACCATGAGCGTGTTTGTGTCAACGTCATACGCCCTGGCTAGTTAGAGCATGATGCTCTGTTTTACGTGCCATTGTGGTACGCGACGGAGGAAACCGAATCCTATGGCCTCAATCTCGTCCAACTTAGCTCGCTCATGATGTCGTTCCAGGTGGGTAAATAAGTTATTGATGTAGCAAGGTGAGCACCGAGTCTCTACTAGTTTCTGTTGAGCAAAACCAAAAAAAGATCAGAATAACGTTTTAAAAAAAAATATGTTGATTTAGTGATGTAATTTGTTTGCTACCTTTTTACCCATCTGAGTTTCAGGTCAGCCGGTATACAGATTGATTCCTTCCAGCAGCGTGGTAATCTGCTCACGCAATAGTCCCCCTGAAACCTTTCAGTGTATCTTCTATGCTATGGAAGATAAACAAATATCAAAGCTCAAAACTTCCCATTAGTAACCATCTATAACTAGGATGAAAAACTAATTCATGAACACATAAATCAGTTATTTCACACTATAACTGACCATCCACACACTTAACTAACAATCAAAATAACTATGGGTCATGTCTATCAATCAAACCAACTATCGAATTCCCTATCACAAGGGGTACCCAAACAGCTTTGAAATATCATTAACAAACAAAGACCAGCCGCACACCCGTCAACTACAAGCATAACACTCATCAATGAAAACTACTTTCATACAATTCATCGACTAGATAGGTCCAGATATTGTTTTATTCCTTCACCAGAGGGCATGTCAATAAATGATTCAAAAAAAAGATATTCACTTCAGGCGACTCCCACATGAGCATATAGAATTGGAATTTTTTTAAAAAAACCAGCAAAAATCATACAAAAACCAAAAGACAAAATAAGCGTGTACATTATAAACTGTTGTATGACATAATAAACAAGACCGTTTAGAAATTATAAGATGCACTAAGGACACATTTATGGTTTCAGTCCTCTTGCTAGCACATGATTCAGCGACATCAATTAACTGTTGATCAATATGATGGAACAAAGATGATAGATACAAGTTTCAGGTGGAATCTAAAAAAGCTGTCAAACAACGCAACGAATACAAACACATAGAGAACGGACACCGTGATATCAGGTTGTATAAACCAACATGCATGTTGTGAAAATTAGTATATAAGGAAAACTAAACAAAGGTGATTCACCTAATAGTAGGTTAGCACGCTTGAATTGTTGAGAGCTTGAAGTTGAGACAGTGTGGTTGTTTTCCGGTTCCTGAGGCACCAAAAAAAAAATTAATATAGTGTATTTATCCGGCTCCTGTACCCGGAAGCAGTATATAAATAGATTACACGAAAAAAAGTCAAGCTTGTTTTCCACAAAACAGCATGATACAAAGAAGCATCGCAAAGCCACCAACACATTCTTTTGTCCATATAGCAGGTATTACCTTGTTAAAGCGTACTAAATTCAATTTAGTCTCTCATGGAGGCAATGATGAGTGAGAAGCCACTTTTGGCATCAAGGTTTCCAAGCATCAAAGGTACTATTGTGGTTGATGATGAATTTGGCTTTATGTTTTCTCCCAATGTTGAGTCCCTATTAGAGGCACTTGAGGCAGTGGTGATTGAAGGGAAAGAAAGGCTTGCAAGAAGGGGAAAGGTATGCCGTGAATATGCAAATTCTATGTTCACAGCTAAAAAGATGGCATTAGCATATGAGAGGCTATTCCTATGCATTAAAAAGGATACATTTTGTTCCTATCCTTGACCAACTTAGATTAGATAGATACTATTCTTTTTTATTTACATTTGTTGTTTTTTTTCTCTTAATGCTTCTTTCATTCAGTATTATATGATCACAGTACAAATTCAAAAATGTATCAATTCATATATAGTTCTCATAACTGTAACATCTTGTATCACACTATGGCATCCATCTTGGAATACATAACTTCTGTATGATGAGTATTTTGCAGCCAATAAAAAAGAAGCAACAATAGTTTCAGCAATCAAGAAGAGAACTGGCAGCTCATACACATTAAAAGTGGCACCTTCACTTATACATAAAACTCAATGAAACCTTTATTTTGTTTCACTTTTTAAAATTTTGCTGCGAAAGCCGCATGCCAGGGGTACTTCTTCATTAGGCTTCTAAGGATTCTAAAACAGTCACTCAGATTTTGGTTTCTGCTGCAACCTTAGCAACTAACAAAAGAAAATTAACCAGAATTTGAGGTAATAGCAAAAGGAATTGAAATAGTAAAAGCCAAAAGGTCTTGCTGAAAGTCATAAAATCAATGAAGCTTGTCCTTTTGCTCTTACCAAGAAACAATAGGCCCTAAAAATTACAACCATGGTTTATTTAAAAATTTATTTTATTATTATTACAAAGCAATATCATAAAGAGCTGGTAATTATTTAGTTACAATGTCAAGAGAAAGATTTTTTTTATCAATCAAAATTCAACTCAATAGCAAAATTTCAAGACTAACCATCCAATATCATACTAAACTAACCATCCGAGATAATATCAACGCAGAGTCAACCATGGTCAAGCAACAAAACGTCAAATTAGATGCACATGGTCCACACAGATACAGTCAAAAAAGGGAAAAAATAAATTTAAAATGATATGAAATCAAAACGAACCAGCTTTTCAGTTCTTTCCCGCGCTAAAGTTAAATCATCATGAATTACAATAACGTAAATGAACTGCCTACCACACAGTCTCCGGGATGCTACCATCGCACCCATAGCTTTCCCATCATGGTTAATCACTCATATATTCAACAATATCTATCTCTAACACTACATGCAACAGCTATAACCGTTTGAAAGATGAACAACTAAAGATACTTACACTCGATGGTTAGCATATTCAGCTGATGATGTTACATGTTTCCAGCTATAACCGTTTGGAAGATGAACAACTACAGATACTTACCGGCGACGGGGTGCCCACACGAGTGCAACGGCTCAAATGCTTCAGCTCTGGTCGGAGGCACACCGCGAACACACTCCGGGTCAACGACGGTGGGATGTTCAGCGGCCTCACTCCCTTCGGATCTGATCAGAGGCGGAGCACGGAGTTTCTCGGACGATCACGGCGTGTTATACGCGACGTTCTCGGGCGGTCACGACTGGGTGGTCTTGACGGCCACGTTGGGTGCGGTTCCCTAACCTTTTCGCCTACCGTGGTTGCCGTTTCCGGAGTTGAGGGGTCTTCCTAGACAAACGGCGCTGAGGGTCTTTCTTCAACAATTGAAAGGGTTTTGGAATAGGGGGTAAAAGGGCCTCAATTTACTGTATTAGGATTTGAGGGGAAAAAATATAATTTCCTAAAATTTTGTGGTATGGTTAACTAAACATCTTAAAAAAATTAGGGTTATTAATGGGTTAATTTACATTGTTAAACTAAATTAGGATTTTTAAATGATCCATTGTAGCCATTATACACATATCTCATTGTTTCTCTAGCATTATCTTTAAAAAATGTTTAAAGTTTTAGTCTTTGTCTTTAAAAATTTTAATTTTTTATTTTTCTATTTTTTAAAAGTATTAAATTGGATTAAAATTTTAATTTTAATTTTTAGACATTAAATATAATATTAAATTTTAATTTTTTAATTTTAATTTCGTATTCCATATCAAACACAATCTTAATAATAACAAAAAATAAAGTTGAATAATAATATTTATAAATAACAATTAATTTTTTAATAATAATATTTATAATTATAAACCATAGTTGAATGTTTTATAATTAATAAAAATTTATATTTTTCATCTGTATCACACATAAAAAGTAATAAATTCACTTTATTTATTTAAGTATAAAATTAATGATTTCATCATTAAGTAATTAGCAAAGTAGTAATAATAAAATAGTATACACCTACTTAAAATGTGAAAAAATTATGTCCAATAATGCAAGGAGAGAGAAACAAATGTTTGAATGTCAAATATGGGTGATGCTATGGTGCTAAAAGTAATTTTCTTCGGTACATGTTGAAATGGCATGAAAGAATGAAGTGGTATGAAAGAACCATAGACGCATGATTCATCTATAGCCATAATCGGGAATAACAACTGACACAAAACAGATGGGTGTCAATCATCCAGTCAGTTAAAAAAATAATTAGTGATGTTTGCAGGATAAATTAATACATGATTAAAAAATTAATTAATTGTTAAGAGAGAGAATTTTTTTTTTAGTGTCTCGACCCAAAAAATGTTCTTTTGAACATAAAATTTAAATTGGAACATAAAATATTATTATAGTAATAATAAATAATAACAATATAAAATCCAAGAGAATAAATAATGATAATATTAGTAATAATAATTATAATCTTTTATATATA